>NC_064850.1:29130575-29445575 GCF_024139225.1 Suncus etruscus
GGCTTGCATAACTTGAAGGGTTGTATGTGATAAAACTAGCTCCTTCCAGATATTCTGTCTTTATATTATCACTGGGTGTTTTAAAAAAGCACGGAAGTTCCATTTCCTAGCTTGGACTTGAGAGACTAGAACAAGGTGTTTCAAATGTGTGTGACACTCACAATTGGAAATAGTTAACAAATTTCTGCAAGAATCCAAAGTCTGTAAAGATTGACAAGCCTAACATGTATGGAAGACTGACATAGACTGTGCCTGCTCTATACAATGGATTTGAATTTTGGATGGGAACAGGCTAAGCTAGTTAACCAGAGACCCTATAATTTACAGTAGTTGTCTTTAATGAGGCCACTGAGAGATTTGGGAATGTGTGTAGAAAGCAGGGAGAGTGAAAGTGGTTCTATAATGGAAAACAGAGGTTTGCAAATGCAGTTTGGGAAGACAGAGAAGGGTATAGTAAAATTAGCATAATAACCATGTCTATAGAAACATTCTTTGCTTCTAAGCTTTCATTAAATCAAATACTAAGTGGCAATTACAGAAACACAATAGGCACATTCAGTCTCTGACAACTCTTTAACCTTTCTGCACTTTATAAACCATTTGTACCAAGTCACATGGTGTCCCCATCACATGAGGCCACTCTTATAACATAGGCTTCAATGCCATGTGGAACAATCTAGACATCTCTCAATAGCTCAATTATTTTGAGGAAATTCAAGACAACTCTATTGAGGCATACAGTATTCATGATGTGTTTAAATAGACTCTTGGGCCCTTGAAAAGCATTACCTTCTACAATGTGCAGGTTGTCATCTGTATTGTGAGGAGGTAGTAGGGCTTACTATTCCAAAATTGTTAATGTGAGATATGGATTTAAAATAACCTGTACAAGACCAAATTTAGGAAAAAATTACTGCATGGTGGGGTTATGGGAGTCTTGCACTAATAAACTAAAAAAAAAAAGTAAGTACAATCATCTATTTATTAACACTGTCAGTTCATCCATCATATATCCCAAGGTACAATTGATTCCTAAAATATTTTATGATTATATGGAGTCCATTAGCAGTTGCATTTGAACAATATAAAAGGGACAGCCATACGAGAAAGCTCATTTTGACAGAATCAATTTTGAATTGTTGCATTTCTTAGAGGTATAAAACAATAGTACCAACAATAAAACTAAATTGGAGTGAATACTTCTTTTCATTAGGCCGCAAATCACCATGATGCTTCTACTCTAGTTATTGTACATTTTTTGTTTTGTTATTGCTGGTTTTTATTTTTTTGGTTATTGTATTCTCAAAAACTGGAATCATCATATATATATATTTATATATGATGGATCATATATATACATATGAGTCTCAGAAGAGCCCAGTTCAGAAATGGGTTTGCAGTAGATATCTTAGTTTTTGTACAGTTATAATTTTAGTTTTTGTTTCTCCTAAATTTCTGCAGGGGGCAGTTTTCTCAGTGCCTTCCAGAATAATAACTTAAAATTAGGAGAAAATGGCTTATCATTAGAAGTGTTACCACTTTGAAATGGAAATACTTCCAGTGATCAGAACTTAAGTAAGTGCTGTAATGTTTTGATTATATGATGATAGATAAACAAGGAACTGAATGATTGCATGGCTGGAAAGAGTACAAGGTTACAGTGATTATCCTGTATGCAGTCTACTCTGGACTCAATCCCTTGCACCACATATGATTTGTCCAAATACTAACAAAACTGTATTCTGAGCAGAGTAGATTAAGGTTATGTATTCTAACTGAATGCTTCTGGATTCAGGATAGATCTTCCCACTTTTGTCTTTAGTCTCAGGTCAAGAATCTACACTGTTTCATTTAATATCTGGCCTTATTAATTTCCACAACCATTGAATTTGAATTTACTAATCATTTTTGAGAAGTTGTTTAAGTATGTAGCATATCATAAACTAGTGGGAGTTAGAAAAGAAAGTTGGGTGAGATCAGCAGGAACTTAAAATAAATATACTATCCTCGGCCAGAGTGATAATACAGTAGGTAGGGCTCTTCCCTGGAATGTGACCAACACAAATTGGATTCCTACCATCACATATTGTCTCTTGAGCACTGTCTCTGCGTGTTGAGCCAGGGGTAAACCAAAAAAATTCATTGATTTTTGCCCAAAGTAATAAATAGTAAACACATAAATAAATAAGTTTACAGCAAAGTACATGAAAGGCACGAATAAATAAAAAAATAATCACACAAAACCAAATGTGTGCTAAATGATCAACTTATAAATGCATATATAATGTCTATATGTAATAATAAGTAGTGACAATGAGCCTATATCATCTTTATTTCACTCTGAGTGAGTGTAGGAATGCATTTCTGCCTCTTATTTATTTTTTTTTTCCAGGGGTTTCAGATCCTGCTTTAGTATACCACAAAGTGTCAGAGATTGAACCTAAGACTCTGATATTCAAAGCATCATCTCCAGCCTAGAGCTTTGCTCTTATAGAACTTTTTCCAGAACCCCCAATATAGCCCTTAAGGTTGTGTTTTCTTTACTTTCTTAGATTCAAATATAAATGTTAACACTCATAATGAATTTTAATACATGCTCTTCATTTAAGAAATAAGCATTTTTTGAAAAAGAGAATATGTTTTATTATATTATTTTGTTGTCTTTTTTGTTTGGGGGCCACTTTGAGTGGTTTTCAGGTTTTACTCCTGACACTGGACTCAGGAATTACACATGGTGATACCAAAGGAACCATATAGGGTGCCATGAATTGAACACTGGTCTACTCTATGCAGCACATGAAAATTAATCAGTATGATATCACTTTAGTCCACATTTTTTTTCTTATGCTGAGCAATAAATACTTTGCTACATATTCACCTGAAATTATATATTTTATACTTCTTTTGGTAAATATATTTAACTTTGTAATACATACATATATATTTAAATATATTTAACATATATTTTAATATACATATAAAATATATTAAAATTTTTAAATATATATTCTACAAAAGACAAAAAAATAGTTTCTTTTTTCCATAATCACTCTATATGAATACTATTAAATTCAAATTGACTTTATCTTACTCCCATTCGCTTTACTACTTATATTTTAATGTAAAATCATATTTATTTTAATATTTCTTTCAAAAATTTCCTAGAGGCAAAATTCAGCTGTATTCAATTCTTATTTCTGGCTCTTATTCCTTGTAGGCGCTTAAGGGACTACATGGGCTGCCATGGATTGAATCCATGTCAGTCATAGGTAAGCCAAGTTCTTTATTCATTATATTACACTCTGACCCCATTCAATAATTTTTAAAGCTATGTTTTGAAAAAAATTGCATATCAGTTTAGTATCAAAATGAATTATTTCATAGCTATTGGGAAGTTTAAAAATAAATATATTGTTTTCTAAACTATAACATTAAAATTATTTTGAATCAAAATTAGAATAAAGATATATACCCATGCTTGAGTTATGAGTTTATGTGTGTATACAATTTAAATATATTTTAAATTTAAATATATTTAAAAATATCTATTCATTTCTCTGCCACTTACTTGCCCCTCAACCTCTGTTTTTGACTGTCTCTCTCTGTATCTCTGAAACTTGCTTTTTTTTTTTACAATTCATTTGTTGAAGGATTGTATTGTTCTTCTTAATGTTTAGTTTCCTTTTTTTTTTTTTAACTTTTTTTTATTTTTAATTATGAGAACAAAGATGCAAAGAAAGAGGACAAGGTAAAGTTACAATGTTTAGTTTCTTATAACCTGGACTATTTAATATTTTCTAAAGGTGTAATTTATCCTAACTTTATCTCATGTATATAATATTTTGAAAATAAAGAGGTTCAATTAGTTTCAATTTTGGATAACTTGGACGGAAAAGAGCTATTTGGAGGCTTTTATTTTTTGCATGATGTAATAGTAGTTTAAGAAGTGCTTAAACTCACTATCTCAAATAAATTTGAAAATAATGATATTAATTTTAACATTTCTCAATTATTAGCTAGTGTATACATTCAGATATTTGTTATACAGGGATATAAGCAATATGGGAAAGGAAATACTAAAGTTTTAAAAAAAATCTCTTTTTTTATATATCTATTTTCAAAGTAACTACTTGGTGATCAAGATTCCTTCAATGATGAAAACAGATTTTGTATCTTAAAAAATCTTCATGAAATTTTTAAAAGAAAGCAAGAAAAAAAACTTAGAGTATTATTTTATTTTAGGGAAAATTGTTTCTTTTCCAGGGAAATTGAATTGAGAAACTGCAATCAATCTCTGGTTCCTATTGAGTTTTTATGTATTTTTAAGAATTCAAGTATTCAAGAGTAGAGTATTCAAGAGTGCAGCATTTAGTCCTGTGTTAAGTTCGTCCCTACATTGAATTATTTTTTGCCTCTTCTTTTCAATAAACTTTTCTGCCTTGTAAAAAATATATTAATTATATTATGACTAATACAGTACTTTTACTTAGCTATATGAATTATGTATATGTATCCTAATGGTTTTTACATTTTAAATCTTTCTATTTTCAATATATAATTTATTTTAATTCAAAACTCATATTCAAATGTCTGAAAATAGCACTATCAAGACTATCACCATTGATATGATAATTAAAATTAGCTATCTTATTGAGTACATATAAAAATTTATTCAGCATGGACTGCTATAACAAAACCCCATAGACTGGAGCACTGAAACAACTGAATGATGAGGTGACTGGAAATTCTCAGATCAAGTGGTCAGTTTGGTTCTGCAAACTATCTCTTCTTGGCATGAGATCATTTTCTGACTTTGTTTTGCACAACAGATTTCTGCTGGTTTATATGTTTATTTCCTTTGTTTTAATAGAATATATATTATTTCTATCATGCAAACCATCCCCTATGACCTTATCAAAGCCTAATTATTCCCAAAAAATCCTATAGTTAGAGGTCAGAGTGACAGTGTTTAGGGCATTTGCCTTATACAAAGTTGACGTGGGGTTTAATTCCTAGCATCCCACATGGTCCCCCAAACCTGCCAGGAATAATCTCTAAATTCAGAGCTAGATATGTTTTAAGCACCACCACTTGTGCTCCTTCCCTCCAAAAGATACTATAAAAAGGGGAGGGTTATGATGATTAGCACAGCCCATCAAATTTTATATTATTATGTTGAAGTCAGTTGATTTTTTTTGTTTTGGTGTCAATTTAAAACATTATATTATATTATATATATATAAAATTTACTTTTCTTCTCTATTTTGGACATGCTGTTTTATTGATATTTAATAATTCTATACATATTTTAAGAATATTAGCTAAATTTCACTAAAGTAGATATAACCACAAAAGATTATTTTCCGTCCTTGTTCACTCTTCCTCATTGATACTTTTATGCTTAAATCCACTCAAAATATATTGCTTATTTTTCAGAAAATATATGAAAGAGACAATGTACCAAAGTAGAATATTTCTGAGTTAGTCTAGCTAACTATGATGATCATCTTTGATTACAAACTCTTTTTTTGGTTATCTCCTTTATTTAAAACACTTAACAATAATTTCAAGGACAGTTACCAAAGGAAAAAAATCTTTTGGTTTTTACTATCTTCCAGAAAGCAGAGAGTAACTTATCAGAATTTCTTCCAGATAATACAATACTTAATGTTTTGAAATTTTATGGTTTTCAAAAATAATCTTATTTGCTAGGATCATAAAAATATTTGTATTTATTGGCAAATGCATAACAGTGTCTAAAGACACTTAGCAGTATTTGAATGCTATTTTCCTAAATTCCATTTAAAGTTTTGTGGTTTGAAAAGTAATTCATAGTAATTTTTAGACAATAACACTCATCTGTTGTTGGCCATCTACATTGATTTCAACACTTAGCTATTGTACTGAGCGCTACAATAAATTGAATTGTGCATGCATCCTTTTAAATTAATATTTTTCTAACTTGGACATAGACGCCCAAAAGTGAAATTGCTGGATCATATTGAAACTCAATTCTGAATTTATTAAGCACCCACCAAACTTTTCCATGGAATGAAACAAACAGAATTACCACCAGCAATGTATGAGAGTTCCTTTTTCACCTATTGCTCCTTAAATAGACTGTTCCCATTATTTTTTTACAAATGAATTGTTAAATTGAATTATAGTGAGACACACACAATGTTGTTCATGATTACATTTCAGTCATACAATGTACAACACCCTTCACCAGTGCACATTTCCCACCACAAATGTCCCCAGATCTCTCTGACTCCCTGCCTACTTCTTTGGTAAACATTAACCCTATCTCTCTTTCTCTTTCTCTTTCTTCTTTTGTTTTCTTTTAGAAAGATTGTTGCAAGATTATTGCTGAAAAGGTATCATGCCTAGCACTTTTTTCCTATTTAGCACCCAGTACTTGACTAGAGAGATCATTTCCAACTATCACCTACTGATCCTCCTGGACCTTGTCTCTACTGTCTCTGGATATTTATACCATACTGTCTTTTGATAGGTGCCATCTTCATTGGTGTAATATAATATCTCATTATCATCTTGATTTGGGTTTCTAAATACCCTTGCTCTCTGGGGTGAAAATCTTTATCACCAAACTCATTTCTTTTTTTTTTTTTTTTTTTTTTTTGGTTTTTGGGCCACACCCGGTAACGCTCAGGGGTTACTCCTGGCTATGCGCTCAGAAGTTGCTCCTGGCTTGGGGGACCATATGGGACACCGGGGGATCGAACCGCGGTCCGTCCAAGACTAGCGAAGGCAAGGCAGGCACCTTACCTTTAGCGCCACCGCCCGGCCCCACCAAACTCATTTCTTACCGTTGATGAGTAAGAATTGTCAGTTCCCTGGGTGAAACCTGTATGTTAAAAAAAATGTTGTCATGAGTGAGTTAGATCTGTCCTTGAAATATGGTGATCTTGGAGATGTTCTAGGTGCCTGGATCTTGCACTGTTTGATGTAGCTATAGTATTATTAGCAGTTTTCCCAGATGAGTAAAATGAGGTCAAGGGTTCACAGAAGGTGGCAGACCTTAGTCCCTGAGTCATGACCTACTTACTGCAATTCCCCGTTAGCCAGTCAGAACCAAAGTTCAGATGGCTGCCATATAATGCTAATTTGGTCCCTAATTGTGGGCTCCTTCATAGCAAGCAGTTGTCAGATCTTAGGACATTTGTCTAATTATTTTTTAATTTTAATTTTTTTTATTTTTTATTTACTTTTGGTGATAATATTCAAAGTTCATACCCTTGGTTTTAGCACTCAAACACTATGGTTACAGGGTTCACCATATGTCAAACACTTGAAGGTGGTTCTCGCACACACTTTGGTTTCTATGGAAGAGTTCCAAACCTCTGTTGTGATGCAGAAAATCACAAGCAACAAATGGAATGGATTCAGGCATTGAAATCTCAGCCTTTCATCTGTAATGCAGGCTCTCAGATCTACACTATTCTTAAACCCTGATAAAATATCTTCTTGTGTATTACAGACTGTTTAAGCAGCATCCTTTGGCTTTCTGCTCCTGAGATGCTTGGTTCTTGGACACTCCAAAATTACAATGTCTTACAAATATTCTTCCCCTGCAATTTATTTAGGGAAGGGAATTTTTATTTTGCCTTTGCTTTTTATCTTTTGACATTGTTGCCCAGGAACTTCTTTCTTTATATACACTCAACAATAACACCATATGTGAACCATATGTGGTGCTGTGAACAGAGCTTAAGTCAGTTTCAAGAAAGGCAAGTGTCCTTCCTTCTGTATTATGGCCCAAGATAGTGGAGATGCCCCTTATCACCACCTTAATTAGGGCATAAAGAGAACAGTTTTTCTAATTCTGGAACTAAGAATTATCTCTGTCTTGTTGAGAATAAAATGTATATTGCAAAATCCTAGTGAATTTTCTTTGAAAGAAAATTGTAATTAAGACAATGCTTTGTCTTGAGCTAGATTCTCTAGAGATTTTACAAGCTGAGCATTTTAATAAGATGAAGGACCAAGATTATATCTTATCTTTCTCATTTTTTAACTCCCAATTTATGACTAGTAAACATGTCTCTAGAGATGTTGCTTATGTGAGTGTGTAAAAGGTGGGCACCAGAGAGAATGCAATCTCTTAACCAATGGACATTAACAGCTAGCTCTTAGGCTACTTCAAAGACCATGAAAAAGGATAATACAACAAAGTCACTGGCCTTGCATGCAACTGATATTGAATTAATCCCGGAACCACATATGGTATTTAAGCACAGGGCCAGGAATAAACCTAAGCACAGTAACATGTAATCAAACCCATCCTACATATTCTCAAGCCTCCTACTAAAATAGAAACTCTTCACTCTTAGTTTTCATCTCCTTTGAAATATAAAGTCTCCTGGAATGATGTTAAATTTATAGAGATATGTCAAAGTATATTCATATTGCTTTTATACTTCAATGTTTTTTATAGAGAAAAAGAAATAGATTCCATAGTAAGCTATAAACTTTCTTCCTTGTGGTACCTTTCAACCAATCTATACTGCCTCTCACTTCCCCAATCAATTTTACTTCTTACATTAGTAATATTCATGTAACTCAGCTCCTCCAATGTTTCCTTTTCTTTATGCTTTACTGCTTCATTGACCCTGGGACAATCACTGTAACATCATATGCTATCTGAGCAACACCAAAAGTAATTCTTGAGTACAAAGCTAGAAGTAATTTCTAAACAGTCCAGTGTGATCCCTGTACTATCCCTGCATAAGATAGAAAGCATTGATCACTTCTTAAATTGATTCTTAAAATCTTTGTATGGGTGAAGCCATATTTGAATCTCAAATAGACACTCTGTACTGTAATTCACTGGTTCTTTATCATTCTCATTTTCAATCAATTCCATGAGGACAGTTAACTTTTTTCACTGTACATGGCATAATGCCTAAAAGACACATTATCTTCTAGGGTATTTCACATCTGAGACAGTAGAAAAGAGAGGCTGAACAATGGAATCATTTTATGGAAGCTCACAGATTCTAGTTGTAAGGGTAACTAACAGAGAGCATACAATTCAAAGCACAAATGTGAGAAATAAGAAGCTAGAACATTTTTTTCAGTGTTACTTTGCCATTAAAATTAATTTTATAATTAATTTGATAATTTGAAATAAAAGTTAGTAGTCCTTATCATCAGAAAATGGTACCTGTGGCATTTCTAGGAGTGTTTGCAGGGTGCTTCTGGGGTGCCTGAAAAGGTCTGTTTCTCCTGAAAGGACAGTCTCTGATCTGTAACACTAAGCTTCATTACTCACCTGGGCCTTTCAGGGGTGGCTGCTACCTACTGGGCCATGTACACCCTTGCAAGGATCAGGAGAAAGAACCAAATTACCTTGTCTGGACAAAGTCATACTTGAAATAAAAGAGATTAAATCAATAGAGAACTAAGGGAAAACAACAGTATTCCAAATCTATGATTCACTGCAAAATGAGAGAGATTTGTAAAATATGAAAGCAAAAGTAAAAGTAAAGATTGAGCATTTGTTAAGAGATACATTTCTTTATAAAAGTTTATAATTTTAATATTTTTTATTTTTGCTATTAGATGCTATATAAACTTCCTATTTTATATATTAAAAACAGAAACAAAAATAATACAATATTACTTGAAAATATTTTGTATTTCAAAAATAGTCTACAAAAGCAATGCTATCTGGAGGACTGAACAGGAGGAAACATACTTGCTTTGCATGTGGCCAACCAGGGTTAGAACCCGGGCATCCTATATGGTTCCATGAGTACAGTAAGGCGTAAACCCTCAGCATAGCCAGGTGTGGCTACAAAACAAACAAATAAATAAACACTATGTTATATCTATTATTTTGTTTGCAAATTAATTCTAAGTTTCAACACAAATTAATGAACACACAATTGGCAAATGTCTATGCATAATTCAAACAAAATGCTTTATTTATTTATTTTTATTTATTTTTATTTTTTTTTGGTTTTGGGTTTTTGGGCCACACCCGGTGATGCTCAGGGTTTACTCCTGGCTATGTGCTTAGAAATCACTCCTGGTTTGGGGGACCATATGGGATGCCAGGGATCAAACTATGGTCCGTCCTTGGCTAGTGAAGGCAAGGCAGATGCCTTACCGCTTGTGCCACCTTTCTGGCCCTATAACGTGCTTTCTGATACATCTATATTAACAATTATTGTCTTATACTTCCCTTTCAATGTCACTTTTGAGTCTTAAGTATGAGTTTTTCTTTTTTTTCTTTTTACCATTCTAGGATTTAGTTCATAGCCTTGTATTGAACTTGTTATACAAGCTAAAAAATAATTATGTTTACTTGATTAAATGTATTAAAGTCTGACTAGAAGTGGAGGAATGGGTGAAGTATTATTCTCAAATGTCCCAGTTCTTTACTAAGTGATTGAAATTAAGAGTCTCCCCTTCAAATAAAATTATCCCATTTAACCTAAGGGTATTGGTGAAGACTTTGGAGCACCTCAGTGTTATTGATATAACTATATATGTAAAAAAGTGATATGACCCAAACTATAGTATGTAACTTTTTAATGACTTTGTAGACATTTGGGTGTGAGAGTCTTTGGAAGTGATATTCGAGGCATCAATGGAGAGGATGCTGACAGGGCTACTGTTGTGTGGATCTAGAGTATTGTATGCCTGAAGATCTATTATTGACATAATTGTAAATTACAGTGCCTAAGTAAACATTCTATAGAAAATACAAACAAAATGTCTGAGTAATGCCTAAGTCTATGTAGGTTGTATTTATTGACAATGACGATTCCTCTTTTTATTTCAATATTTTAAAATGTTTGCTCACGAAGAAAAGTGATGCTTATATTAAGAGCATAAACCAGTCCTTGAAAGCATGCTATGTACTGCTGAGTTCTCTCTGCTATTAGTCTAATCTATTAGAAGGACAAGTGTCATTTTCCATTTTTATCAGGGAATAATAGTCCTCATGTAGTTGTTGTCCTAAATAATTTTAGTAGTATAATTAGTTTTTCTCACAGATCAGAATTCTGCTCAAATTCTTCAAAGTCATAGAATCCTAAAGTACTTTTTCCAGAATCACACTCACTAATAAGACACTCTAGGAAATTGTCTTTAGTAAACATTCCTGCTGGTTCTAGAGTACACAACTATTCCTTTGTGTTTTATTCTATTTTAAGTCCACCTTTTCTTTCTGTCTCTTGATCTTGCTGTAATGACTGAAGATGGCAGTTTGTTAGTTTTATTGAATCACATTAATGTTACATGAAAAATGTTATACAAGTAATTTCATAAGTGTTATTTTAAAGAGCTATGAAACTTCATTATAAATATAAATCAGCTAATTTGCTAAACTAAATGATTTACAAACATATCTATTGAAAAATTGAAATTTGTAGGTAGCATAGTTATTATGCATCTATTACATCAAAAATTGTCATATTTTTATTTTTATGAAGTTTTAAAATTAAATATTTTTTAAGTTTTCCTTCCATTACTATGATAAGAAGGAATGTTTGACTTTTGATAAATGTTACTTTATGAGATTGTAAACTAAAGCTGACTAGGGAGCAAAAAAGCTTATAAAATTCTAGTAGCTTGAAAGTTTCCTCCAGTAACTGGCACATTTTCCAAGTGTGGAAAATTCTAAGCTTTTATGACACCAACAGAAACACATATGCACACAAATTATATGTTCTCTGGACATGAAGAGGAAGTACACACAGTGGTTTGCATTCCATATAAGAGAATTTCCAAGTTTGATGTTAATGAAAAATGTTCATACAGTGATCTACATAAATGTGTGTAGATGTTTCAGTTGCTTTTTGTCAGATATGTCCAATACATGAGAGAAAAAGTTAGGTTGGTTTGATTTTAATAGCACAGCTCATAACATCTGACAACACATTCCTATTCAATAAATAGATGACATTTAATTGGATGGTTTTAATTTGATAGTGATTGTGGTAATATTTGTGGTACCACTTAAGGTACCCTTTTATGGTACCATTCAGAATTATTCACAATTTGACATGAATCTAGAGATGACATAGTTGTTTTAGTATATAGGCACACTATAGCAAAAGAAATGAGATTTTGTTCTAACCCTCACTTGGCTATATTCATGTATACATATATTTAATTGATTAAAGTTCTTTGATTTACAGTACTGTTAATAATTATTTTCTCTATATATAATGCCATAATCACACTCATCCCTGGTATATCTAACCTATCCCAAGGACCTCAATATCTTTCCCTTTTAACCCCTCTCCAGAAGTCAGTTGTGTGGATTAATTCTCCAATTCTGTTGTCTTTGGACCTTTGTTGCTACCTTGATGAGCATATTTAAGTCACTCATAACATCCATTATTCTGTAACCATTTTTTGCTGACTGATTTTACTCAGCATAATTTCTACAGTTCAAACTATTTCAAGAAAAATTACACAATTCTGTTCATTTTTAACACTGTTTAGTATTCTGTGATTTCTAGATCACTTTCCAAATTTAACATTTGTGTTGTTTTTATATATAGGTTGTTGTGCTAAGTGCTACAATGACCATAGGTGTGCATATATCTTTTGAATATTTATTTTGGGGGTATATGCCAAGGAGTGGTATTGCCAGGTAATATGGGAGTTTTATTTCTATTTTTCGGAGATATCCATATTGCTTTATAGAGGTTGAAACAGTGACATTTCCACCAATAGTGGATGAAGATTCCTTTCTCACCATAATTTCTATAATGCTGAGTGTTTAAACTCTTAACTTCTATTATGTGTAATTAACACTAACATGAAATAATAACTGTATTTTTTTTGTTTTCTGGGCACATGTGGAAGTACTCAGTGGCTATTTCTGGCTCTGTGCTCAGGAATTACTCCTGATTGGCTCAGGGAACCATATGGGATGCCAGAGATAGAACTTGGCAAGTCAGCCACTGTACAATTGTTCTGACCCCAAATCATTATTCTTTTGGTTTGATTTTTATGAATCTAGAGATAACATGAAAACTCTTTTGTATGTCTAATGGTCATCATATGTCATCTTTGGGAAAGTGTTCATAAATTTTTTTCGTTTGTAGTTATTGGACTTTTTGGTGTTGAGTTTTGTGAGTGCTTTTTATATCTGACTTTCCTTCTTTTTGATGTATTGTGTGGATATTTTTATCTTACTTAAATGTCTTTTATTATTGGTAAAGTTTCAATTGCTGAGTATAAGCTTTATTATTTTGTATGAAAAATGTATAATCGCCCTTTATGGGGAAAAAAAAACATTAGAAGTTTAAGAAATTGGTCTGAAGGCACAAGGAACAATCACTAAATTTCTAAGGATAAAATCACAAAAAATAAGATAGTGTGACCAACCCACAGTTTTTTTCAATATACCTTAAATTGACATAATACTTTGATCTAAAAAGAGTTCAAAACAAGAGATGAATATAATTCAGGGACTTGAAATTTTGGAAACCCATCTGACTTCTATTGCTTCCTTCTGATCATTTGCAATTCTACTAGTGAGCATTCTGGGATCAATGATGGTACTTCCGTCTAGATTTCTGAAGTCATGTTCCTGTTGGTCATCTGACTCTGATTAGAATGGAATTTCCAAGACCATGAATTTTGCCCCTTACATTTACTTGATTCACTTTTACAATTCTTATTCCCTTAGGGTCATAATATTGATCAATTGATAAAATAAGCCATAGCAATGCAAAAGAAAGTCTGAGAGTTATTTTCCTAAAAAACAGAAAAGAACAAAACAAAGACAGGACATGACTAGCATATTTTTTGCCTTGTTTTCAGAGAATTCTGACTCTTTATTGATTTATTCTGTTTGTCTTTTTAAATCTCATGTTGCCCTCTTAAAACTTCACAAGCATTATATTTTGTCCACTCCCATAATTTGTTATATATGTGCACTTAATTTTCATATTATTTAAAATAGTTTAAATTATTTACATTTGACAAAAAAAATACTTGGAAACTTCATGGCTAAAATGTAGGATTATCCCTAGAAAAGATCCATCTGAGCAAAAACTAAGTGTAGCATTATTTGTAAGATAGGTGATGCTGATATCTAATAAGCAGCAACAAACATTTATTTTGCGATTTACTATATGTCCGGCAATTTGCTAAGCACTTTGTCTGAACTATAGCTTTCAAGTTTTACAATAACTTCCAAAAAGATTAGTACTTCTGTTGTAAAATGTAGAAAATTGTGGAAGAAAAAAATGTTAATTGCCTAAGATCACATAGCAGAGTTAGGATTCAGGCCTATGTTTATCTATCTAAACATAGAGCTATTAACTACTAAAAGCTACCTCTTCACTTTGAGTCTATCTCTTTGTATAGTAATACTTTTCCTAATTTAACTGGAGAAAAGTATGACTTTTTTTATTTCCTATAATAAGCCCAAGACCACACAGCTAGTATATAAAAGGCATAAGATGTCATGTTGCCTACTTTAATCACTCAAAACACCAGACAAAAGACTTGCTGGAAAGAATGCTCTGCATTTAAAAAAAAATATATATATATATATATATGTATATATATATATATATATATATATATATTGCGTTTTTAACATTGCGATACAACATAATAACATATTGTAAATTCCCAAAGACTGTCTAGAACTAACTTTTATCATTCTCTAGAGCCACTTTAGTCCCCAGGTAACCTGAGTCCTCTTAGTCAACTAGCAGAAGCAGCTTGCCAGTACTTGCCACCTTGTAGGAGTGTCTTTTACAGTCTAGCTGAGTGCTGAAGTCAGGAGCCTGACAGATATGTTAATAGGCAAATCTTCTTTGAGGAAACCAACAGGAGATGTGTGAAAGATCGCAGGAATCAGGCGGCCCTAAAGAGCCTCGCGCTTACATTAAGTCTACATTTTCTTCTAGCAACAGAAATGAAAAGATCTGTGGCAAAGATTGAAGTCTTCCCCTATAAAAATGCTGATGTAGACATTATAAACATAAATAAGGCTAAAATTCTTGTTTATGCTGTATCTACCGTAGTTGAACTCTGTCTCCATAATCAGGAGAAAACATTTTGGCCTGGAATATAGCAAATCAGAAAAATACACAATCTTTCTACTCACACATCCTTCTACTCTGATTCAGTGCTGTCCTAAATAAGAGTCTGGGGAATTTATAGGAAACAGGCTGCTTTTAGCGAACAATAGCTGCATTAAAATATTCTATACAGAAACAGAGAAACAGAAAGCAGTGGGTCCTAAAACTGGGTGGATCTTTTTTTCTCTACAAAGCCAAACTCTTCACTCATTCCCATACAGAGAACCTTTATTTTATTATGATGCTAAAGTAAGTCATAATAAGACTTAACAAAGCAAGGGAAGCTCTTAATTCAGTAATGAACTAGAAAATTCCTTTAATTCTAAAACATTTGAAGAACTTGGTAATAAAATTTGTATTTTAATCAGTTTCTTTTTCCTTTTTTTTTTATTTTTGGTTTTTGGGCCACACCCGGCGATGCTCAGGGGTTACTCCTGGCTGTCTGCTCAGAAATAGCTCCTGGCAGGCACGGGGGACCATATGAGACACCGGGATTCAAACCAACCACCTTTGGTCCTGGATTGGCTGCTTGCAAGGCAAACACCGCTGTGCTATCTCTCCAGGCCCATTTATTTGTTTCTTTTCCTTTCTTCTTTTTCTTTTTTTTCTGTACATTTTTTTTTGTCTTTTGGGTTCTACCTAGAAATGTGCAGGGGTTACTCCTAGCTCTGCACTCGAAATTAAATCTAGCAGTGGTCTAGGGACCATATGGAATACTAGGAATCAAACCCAGTTTGAATATGAGCAAGGCAGATGCCATAACTGCTGTACCTACAGAACCTAATTTGTTTCATCCTTATTATTGCTTAATACCCTCAAGTGATTGAGTTTTGACCTCTTGCCATTTTATATTCACAAACACATTTCACTTTAACTGAGGGAAGTATGTGAATTTGACCCATACAAGAAAACTAAATCTGTATATGTTTATTTATAGATAGCTGCTTTCTAGATTGGCAGAGGGCATTCCTATTGCCATCTTTTTTCCCCAGTATAGTCCCAAATAGCTAAATAGTAAACTCTTCTTGGCATGACATTACTGCCACAAATTACTAAAAATGTAGGTCATTCTGCCTAGCCTAATCCTTAAACAATTCATCTATACAATGTATATAACCCCTCTGATATATTTCTTCTCCTCCACACAGTGCCCCTTCTACTCCCTCATCTATCAATCCGGATTTGTTATCTTCCCCTTAATTAACCCTCCTTATCCTCAGTTCTTTAATTTGTTAGGCGCCAAGACCAAACTCCTGCCCCAAAAGATTCTGCCCTTTTGCACACCACTACAAAGCTCATTATTACTCCTTAACTCTCCCACCCCCAACCATCAGTACCTCACATTTATCCTTTTTAACTTTAGTACTACACAGTTCTAATCACAGACCAAAGTCATGCATTGGATTTAACAACCCCCAACTATTTCAAAAGACATAAAATGGACACATATGTCTTTTGAATATTTTATGTGTATTTCCTTTAACAGCTATAACTCTTTCTAAATATTCTTTTACCGTGACGATTCTACCCACTGATTATCTTGTCTTCTTTTTGTGAGCTGTTCAATAAGGAATTTTGGTGGAAGAGTCCCTCAGTTTAATGCTTATGATTGAACCATGTCATGGTGATTGTTGGACTTGTTCTTTTTTTTTTTTCTCTTTATTTGGATATCTTGATTACATAAATGATTGTGATAAGGTTTCAGTCCTATAAAGATCACCCCTCTCCACCAGTGCAACATTCCCGCCACCAAAGTCCCAAATCTCCCTCCATCCCACCCCACCCCCACCTGTACTCCAGACAGGCTTTCCAGTTCCCTCATTCATTCACTTGATTATGGTAGTTCTCAGTGTAGTTATTTCTATAACTGTGCTCACCACTTTTGTGGTGAGCTTCATGGAGTGAGCTGGTGTTCCAGCTCTCCTCTAATTGTCTCTGAGGATTGTTACAAAAATGACTTTTATTTTTCTTAAAACCCATAGATGAGTGAGACTATTCTGCGTCTCTCTCTCTCTCCCTCTGACTTATTTCACTGAGCATGATAGATTCCATGTACATCCATGTATAGGAAAATTTCATGACTTCATCTCTCCTGACGGCTGCATAATATTCCATTGTGTATATGTACCACAATTTCTTTAGCCATTCGTCTGTTGAAGGGCATCTTGGTTGTTTCCAGAGCCTGGCTATTGTGAATAGTGCTGCAATAAATATAGGTGTGAGGAAGGGGTTTTTGTATTGTATTCTTGTGCTCCTAGGGTATATCCCTAGGAGTGGAATAGCTGGGTCGAATGGGAGCTCAATTTCCAGTTTTTGAAGAAACCTCCATATCGCTTTCCATAGAGGCTGTACTAGACGGCATTCCCACCAGCAGTGGATAAGAGTTCCTTTCTCTCCACATCCCCGCCAGCACTGATTGTTCTCATTCTTTGTGATGTGCGCCAATCTCTGTGGTGTGAGGTGGTATCTCATCGTTGTTTTGATTTGCATCTCTCTGATGATTAGTAACGAGGAGCATTTTTTCATGTGTCTTTTGGCCATTTGTATTTCTTTTTTATCAAAGTGTCTGTTCATTTCTTCTCCCCATTTTTTGATGGGATTAGATGTTTTTTTTTTGTAAAGTTCTGTCAGTGCCCTGTATATTTTGGATATTAGCCCCTTATCTGAAGGATGTTGGGTGAATAGTTTCTCCCACTCAGTGGGTGACTCTTGTATCCTGGGCACTATTTCTTTTGAGGTGCAGAAGCTTTTCAGTTTAATGTATTCCCATTTGTTAATCTCTGCTTCCACTTGTTTGGAAAGTGCAGTTTCCTCCTTAAAGATACCTTTAGTCTCAATGTCATGGAGTGTTTTACCGACATGTTGTTCTATATACCTTATGGTATCTGGTCTGATATCAAGGTCTTTAATCCATTTGGATTTTACCTTCGTACATGATGTTAACTGGGGGTCTATGTTCGCTTTTTTGCAAGTCGCTAACCAGTTCTGCCAGCACCACTTGTTGAAGAGATTTTCTCTGCTCCACTTAGGATTTCTTGCTCCTTTGTCAAAAATTAGGTAATTGTATGCCTGGGGAATGTTCTCTGAGAACTCAAGCCTATTCCACTGATCTGAGGGTCTGTCTTTATTCCAATACCATGCTGTTTTAATAACTATTGCTTTGTAGTACAGTTTAAAGTTGGGGAAAGTAATGCCTCCCATTTTCCTTTTCCCTAGGAGTGCTTTAGCTATTCGAGGATGTTTATTGTTCCAGATGAACTTCATAAGTGTTTGATCCACTTCTTTGAAGAATGTCATGGGTATTTTTAAGGGGATCGCATTAAATCTGTATAATGCTTTGGGGAGTATTGCCATTTTAATGATGTTAATCCTGCCAAGCCATGAGCAGGGTAAGTGTTTCCATTTCCGTGTGTCCTCTCTTATTTCTTGGAGAAGGGCTTTATAGTTTTCTTTGTATAGGTCCTTCACGTCTTTGGTCAAGTTGACTCCAAGATATTTGAGTTTGTGTGGCACTATTGTGAATGGGATTGCTTTCCTGACTTCCATCTCCTCCCTATTATTATTGGTGTATAAAAAGGCCATTGATTTCTGTAGGTTGATTTTGTAGCCTGCCACCTTGCTATATGAATCTATTATTTCTAGAAGCTTTTTGGTAGAGTCTTTAGGGTTTTCTAAGTAGAGTATCATGTCATCTGCAAACAATGAGAGTTTGACTTCTTCCTTTCCTATCTGAATTCCCTTGATATCTTTTTCTTGCCTGATCGCTATAGCAAGAACTTCCAGTACTATATTGAAGAGGAGTGGTGAGAGAGGACAGCCTTGTCTTGTACCCGAATTTAGAGGAAAGGCTTTTAGTTTTTCTCCATTGAGGATAATATTTGCCATTGGCTTGTGGTAGATGGCTTCAACTAGATTGAGAAAGGTTCCTTCCATTCCCATCTTGCTGAGAGTTTTGATCAAGAATGGGTGTTGGACCTTATCAAATGCTTTCTCTGCATCTATTGATATGATCATGTGATTTTTATTTTTCTTGTTGTTGATGTTGTGTATGATGTTAATAGATTTACGGATGTTAAACCATCCTTGCATTCCTGGGATGAAGCCTACTTGGTCGTAGTGTATGATCTTCTTGATGATGCATTGGATCCTATTTGCCAGGATTTTGTTGAAGATCTTTGCATCAGCATTCATCAGGGATATTGGTCTGTAATTTTCTTTTTTGGCAGCATCTCTGTCTGGTTTTGGTATCAAGGTAATGTTGGCTTCATAAAAGCTGTTTGGGAGAGTTCCCTTTTTTTCAATTTCATGGAAGAGTCTGGCTAGGATTGGTAGTAGCTCCTCTTGAAAGATTTGAAAAAATTCATTATGAAAACCATCTGGGCCTGGGCTTTTCTTTTTTGGTAGATGTTTGATTACAGTTTCAATTTCCTCAGTAGTGATGGGGGTGTTTAGATATGCTACATCCTCCTTACTTAAATGTGGAAGGTTATAAGTGTCCAAGAATTTTTCCATTTCTTCTAGGTTCTCATGTTTTGTAGCATAAAGTTTCTCAAAGTAGCCTCTGATTATCCTTTGGATCTCTGCAATTTCTGTTGTGATCTCCCCCTTTTCATATCTAATACGGGTTATCAGATTTCTCTCTCTCTCTTTCTTTGTGAGTTTTGCCAATTGTCTATCAATCTTGTTTATTTTTTCAAAGAACCAGCTTCTGCTTTCGTTGATCTTTCGGATTGCTTTTTGGTTTTCCACTTCATTGAGTTCCGCTTTCAGCTTTATTATTTCCTTCTGTCTCCCTATTTTTGGTTCATTCTGTTGGTCATTTTCTAATTGTTTAAGCTGCGCCATTAAGTTATTCAGGTATGCTCCTTCTTCCTTCCTGATGTGTGCTTGTAGAGCTATAAATTTTCCTCTCAGGACTGCTTTTGCTGTGTCCCATAGATTCTGGCAGTTTGTGTCTTCATTATCATTTGTTTCCAGGAAAGTTTTGATTTCCTTTTTGATTTCATCTCGGACCCACTGGTTGTTCAGTAGCAGGGTGTTTAATTTCCAATTGTTAAAGTTTTTCTTCTGTGTGGCTTTGTAGTTCACATCTAATTTCAGAGCCTTGTGGTCAGCAAAGGTAGCCTGCAAGATTTCTATCCTCTTGATTTTATGGAGGTATGTTTTATGTGTCAGCATGTAGTCTATTCTGGAGAATGACCCATGTACATTGGAAAAGAATGTGTATCCAGGTTTTTTGGGATGGAGTGTCCTGTATATATCTACTAGTCCTCTTTCTTCCATAACACTTTTCAGGGCTAGTATGTTTTTGTTGGGTTTCAGTCTGGTTGACCTATCAAGTGTTGATAGGGCTGTGTTGAAGTCTCCCACAATGATTGTGTTATTATTGATTTCTTCTTTCAGATTTGTCAGTAATTGTATTAGATAATTTGGTGGTCTCTCATTGGGTGCATATATGTTTAATAGTCTGATTTCTTCCTGTTGCACATATCCCTTGATTAGTACATAGTGTCCATCTTTGTCCCTTACCACTTTTCTGAGTATAAAGTTGGTGTCATCTGATATTAATATGGCCACCCCAGCTTTTTTCAGGGTGTTGTTTGCTTGGATAATTTTCTTCCAACCTTTGATTTTGAGTCTATGTTTGTTCTGACTATTCAGATGTGTTTCTTGTAGGCAGCAGAAGGTTGGATTCATCTTTTTGACCCATTTTGCCACTCTGTGTCTTTTAATTGGTGAATTTAGTCCATTGACATTGAGGGAGATGATTGTCATAGGATTTAATGTCATCTTTGTAGATAAGTTTGCTGTGTTTGTTGGTCTCTCTTGTCTTAGAGTAGACCTGTCAGTTTTTCCTTTAAGGCTGGTTTATCTTCTGTGAAGTTTCTGAGCTGTTGTTTATCCGTGAAGCTGTGTATTCTTCCTCCAAACCTGAATGTGAGTCGGGCTAGGTGCAGTATTCTTGGGGAGGCATTCATTTCATTCAATCTTGTCACAATATCCCACCACTGTCTTCTGGCCTTGAGAGTTTCTTGTGACATGTCTGCTGTAAGTCTTAGGGATGCTCCTTTGAATGTAATTTCCCTTTTTGATCTTGCTGCTTTCAGTATTCTATCCCTATCTATGGGATTTGTCATTGTAACGAGGATGTGTCTTGGGGTGTTTTTCTTTGGGTCTCTTTTAGCTGGTATTCTTCGGGCATGCAGTATTTGATTGCATGTAGGCTTTAACTCTGGGAGTATCTCTTTGATGATGTCTTTGACAGTTGATTCTTCTTGGAGATCTCCTTCCTGGGTTTCTGGGACTCCAATGATTCTTATGTTGTTTCTGTTGAGTTTATCAAAGACTTCCATTTTCATCTCTTCGCATGCCTTGAGTACATTTTCCATTGCCTGTTCGTTTGTCTTAATGTTCTTTTCCAATTTCTTCTGTTGTGTTGAGCTTTTCTGCATCTCATCTTCCAGTACTCCGATTCTCTCCTCAGCTGCTGATACCCTGTTGGCGAGGCTATCCATTGTGGTTTTCAGTTGAGCAACCGTATTTTTCAGATCTGTTATTTCAGTTTGGAGTTTTCTGATTTCTGTTTTTGTGTTCTCTTCAGATCGATCTATGCTCTTTTTGAGGTCTACAAACATATTCCATATTTCTACTCTAAACTCTTTATCTGAAAGGTTAATCAGGTGGTTGTAATTTATTAGATCAACCAAGCTTTCGTCTTCATTCTCTATGGATGGTGTTTGCCTGCGAGTTTTCCCCATTGTCACGCTTGTAGTGTGGTTTTTCCTGCGTGTTGTGGTGGGGTTCATTGATTAGGAAGAGTTCGCGGCTGCAAAGGGAAGCGAAGCGGCTGAGCGCTTCTGTTGCCTCTAGTTGCAAGTCCTCAGAGTGAACAAAGGCAGGGCAAGGCAGAGCGATCCCGCAGCCCCAGAATGCAGCTGCTCACCAGCTTCAAAATGCAGTTTTTTAGGGGTGCACTCCCTAGGCCCCTGAGGAAACCTTCGGAAGTTCAGAAGTATAGTTTCAGGCAGACAGAGATAGGAGTTTTCCCCGAAGTCCTCAGAGTGAACAAAGGCAGGGCAAGGCAAAGCGATTCCACAGCCCCAGAATGCAGGCACTCACCAGCTTCAAAATGCAGTGTTTTTGGGGGTGCGCTCCCTAGGCCCCTGAGGAAACCTTCGGAAGTCAGAAGCACAGTTTCAGGCAGACAGAGATAGGAGTTTTCCCCGAAGTCCTCAGAGTAAACAAAGGCAGTGCAGGGCAAAGCGATTCCGCGGCCCCACAATGCAGGCACTCACCAGCTTCAAAATGCAGTGTTTTTGGGGGTGCGCTCCCTAGGCCCCTGAGGAAACCTTCAGAAGTTCAGAAGCACAGTTTCAGGCAGACAGAGATAGGAGTTTTCCCCGAAGTCCTCAGAGTGAACAAAGGCAGGGCAGGGCAAAGTGATTCCGCGGCCCCACAATGCAGGCACTCACCAGCTTCAAAATGCAGTGTTTTTGGGGGTGCGCTCCCTAGGCTCCTGAGGAAACCTTCGGAAGTTCAGAAGCACAGTTTCAGGCAGACAGAGAGAGATAGGAGTTTTCCCCGAAGTCCTCTGGACTTGTTCTTATGGCCCCCATATGCGCTGATAACACCACATGGCATTGTTCCTTGTTTGCATAGGCACATTAAAATGGGAAAATTCTATACATACAAATAAGTTCTTATCTAATAGAAATTGGAACACACAAATCTCATAGTGCAATGGGGCCTTACATCCCGAACATTGATATAATGACCTGGCACAGGCCTCAGAAGAATGGGCATCCTCCATTCACCCCTGAACCAGGGAATCTATCTACGAAACATCCAAGGTTTTTTATAATAACACCTGGAAGGAATCCTCTACCAGGGAGGACACTACCACAGCTCTGACATTGATCTGCTCAAAAGAAACTTCCCTTAACACTAAGAAGACTTGACAACAACAATGACCTGCTTACAGGACAGGGTTCTCTGCACTGCCCTTTAATTGTGAGGTGAAACGAGAGGACGCTCTGCACCATCCTGACTGCAATATAAGATATGCAGATTCCAGGATCTTTAATACAGAAACATGATACTAACAACAGAGACTGTGTGAAAAATAAAAGTGTATTGGCACTACAGACAATGACTTGGATTGGACAAACTAGTTTGCCTGAAGCTTAGAGTTGGTCTTATGCCAGGGGGAGGGTCTTCTTGTATTTAGGCCAAGGCTTTTCTTTTCCATGTCCATCATATTTTGGTGGGCCTATGCAAACAATAATTGCCACTCTAACACCTTTTTTACTGTGCTCCTTTGACTCTAATCCTTAAGAAAAACAACCCACTTAAACTTTTGAGGTTAACTTAAACTAATATGCATGTGCATGGAAATGCAAAAAAGTACTTTGCCTTCAATGTTTAAGGAGTTACATAAGTTTTATATCTTTAGATTTCTTTGTGTGCTGCTAAGAAATATTATGTACTATGATTTGGGGGCTTGAGGAACAAAGTAATTGTACATGGGTTCTGTTTTATTTTTCTTAATGTTCTTTTGCTGAAAGTTCAAAGTTAAGATATCAGCAATGGGACTACTAAGAATTCTGTTTATGGGTGCTTGTCCTTCCACTGTAACTTTACCTTGTCCTCTTTCTTTGCATCTTTGCTCTCATAATTAAAAATAAAAAAATAATAAAAAAATGTAGGTCATTATCACAAAACTATAAGACCATGATAGTATTAATGGAAATACAGATAGAAGATGGTTGTTAGATTCTATTTTATTTTTTGTTATTACTTCAGAGAAGCAATGTGATTGATATTTGTTGTAAATGATCTTCATCTACTACTTTTTACAATATTAGGAAGCAGTCATTTATTTAAGATAGTGTAAATGTTCATTCCAAACTAGAGATAAAGGAAAAGGAACTACACATGTGTAAAGGAACTTATTTTTAAAAACTGCTGCCATTTTTTATTATTTTTTGAATAGACAATCTTAAAATGTGAGAAATATATAAAATATTATTGGGGACAGCCAACGATAGTAGAATCAGAGTTAAAAAAGTTTTTTTTCATTATTTGTGGAAATGTCATCTGATTTAGCCACTATAAAATACTATCTGGAGGCTTCTTAACATTTAAAGAATGAGGTTTTATATTCCCCAGAAATTCCACTGATAGGTGACTATTCCAAGAACACAAAAATTATTAATTAAATAAGATATGCATACTTGTGTTAATTAACATGCCAAATAAAATAGCCTTGATAGAGAGACAACCAAATATTAAATAATAGAAAACTAGATAAAGTGGCATTGAGTATATTCTCAATGAATTATGTATACATGTACACAACACAGCTATAAGAATAGATGAGTCATTTTAAAAGAATGCCATTTGCAGGACAACTGTGTGATGAACTCATGTGTTCTACATAAATTAACAATATAAATATAATAATAAACAATCACAAACCCTTGACTCTAAAGTAACTTTGGTGAAGATATTATGTACTTCGGTGCTAATAAGGTGTATTAACTGTATAGTGACATTATAAATACTAATGCCTTTGTAAACATTTTATATTAACAGCAGCAACAACCAATTATTTCATTATTTTTTTTATTGGACCACACCAGACCCTACTTATGGATCACATAGGATTTAGATGCCTAAGAACTCTGCTTAGGGATCATAAATGATGGATCAGAAACTATATGGGATCAAACCTCAGTCAGCAGAGCTCGAGGCAAGAGCCTTACTAGATGTACTATCTCTCTTTCTAAAAATCTTCTTAGAAAATAATAATGTGCTAAAGTTACAATTTTGATAAAATTGGGAATTCAGGAATCTACTCATAAATATACATATGTGTCACAAAAATTTAAGGAGTAAAGTAATGAGGCATGAGAAGTGAAGAGGGGCCGGAGAGATGACATAGAGGTGGGGCTTTGCCTTGTATGCAGAAGAAAGGTGGTTCAAGTTCCGGCATCCCATATGGTCCCCCAGGCCTGCCAGGAGCGATTTCTGAGCATAGAGCCAGGAGTAACCCCTGAGCATTGCCGAGTGTGACCAAAGAACCAAAATAAATAAATAAATAAATAAATAAATAAATAAATAAATAAATAAATAAATAAATAAATAAATAAAAAGAGAAGTGAAGAGATAGATAGCATTGGGCAGTCTATGATCAGTTTCACCAAATTGGCTTAGACTCAGATTCTCTTCTTAAGGCCCTTATTTGCCTTTTGCTGGCTGCTTAATCATTTTTTTTAGGGATGGGGAAGTAAAAGGGCCTCCCAAGCAGTGGGAAAGGGGTCTGTGGGATTCACTAGCTTGTCTGTTGAATCAATACAAGTATCTGAGGATGTGAAACTTGTACAGCCTAGCAATGTCAGGACTATCTGGGCCACCTAGGCAGCTCTCAGGATGTACATGGCTTGACATAATAGTATCTGGGGATTTCTAGGGCATAACATAGCAGGGCATGGGAGACCATGTGGTGCAAATATTTTATCTGGATGGGGAGCATATTATTCCTGAGATCCCACCACTACACTGCCCTGTGAACCCCTGGAATACTTTTCTCTAAACCTCTCCATCTGTATAAGTACAAAAAAATATACAAGGACTTATGATGATGGTGAGGGCTCAGTTAACAGTATAACTATTCCTCAATTTTCTTATAATCATTGAACAGATATTTTAATCATGCTCTCTAGTCCTTGAGAAAGTGATTTTACTTATTAAAAGAAATCTTGCCAATCTTTCCTTATTTTGGTATATCACAATGATGATAATGATATTATGATATAGTGACCATTTTGAGTTTTGTGCTATATCACGGCTTATTCATGGCTCTGATATCAGGCATATTCTTGAAAAGTTCAGGGACCATATGGGATGCCAAGAACGGAACCTTAGATAGTCATGTTCAAGGCAAATGCCTTACCTTCTGTATTAATACTTATCTGCAATATTGCTGAAGTAAGATTTTTACAATTTTCTAGTAAAACAAAAAAATGAGGGGGAAGTAGAGTTAATATTCAAATAATATTTTGCTATGTTAATACTTATAAAGTAATTTTAGGGAATAGGACACAAGTAAAATATCTACAAAAATATTAAGCTACTATTTTTTGGGGGTGCGGGTCACACCTGGCAACACTCAGGGTTACTCCTGGCTCTATGCTCAGAAATCGCTCCTGTCAGGCTCAGGGGACCATATGTGATGCCGAGATTCGAACCACCGACCTTCTGCATGAAAGGCAAATGCCTTACCTCCATGCTATCTCTCCAGCCCCTTAGCGACTATTTTTAATGTATGTTTCCTCTATTCATTTTCAGAAAGGATGTACTAACTGTCCTAATGCTGACATACATTTAACCAAAGTTACAAATTATACTAAGGGCAAGAGAGTAAGAAAAGGGAAAAAATAAACAGATACAAGAAATGGTCAGTTCTCCAGAAAGGATCTTCTCTAAGGTAAGATATAAAGTAGGATTTAGTTATACACATTTCTTGTGTGCAAACAAATCTTTCAGGAGATGCAATATTGAAGCTAATACTTTAAACTCTTAAACGTTTTTTTTATTTTTTAAATGTTAAATTTGGTTTAGTTACTTGCATTGGCTTTTAGGGCTGACAAAAATGTAAGATTTTACAGCAATCACAAAATCAGAGATTAATACTACAATTAGCTCCTAGTTCCTAACAGTAGAACTTTGTTAACAGTAGAACGCCTTAGTTCCTTAGAATAAATAGACAGATAATTTAATAATACTCTATACTCTTTGAGAAAATGGTCTTCACTGGTTCTAAATGCATTTTTGGGACTCAACCTTTCCTTTCTTGTTTCTATAATGTTTTGTTCAAGTTAGGTTTCAAGAAATAGCTTTCATCTAGATCAGATGAAAATGATTTTAGTGTTATGTTTTGAAAATAGGAAACTGTAAACTAATCAAACTTCAATCCAGATCCCAAATTAAAAGTAAAAGTGTTTCAATTCATTTCACACCAACAATGACCATTTAGAAATTAAAGCAGCAGTCTCTGCTTTGGTTACCGCATTGCTGAATTAAGACTTTTCAAGTGCTTAAGATCATCTTCCAAGATCACAGAATTTTGCCCGAGTCCTGTTTATTGTGTCCATGGGACCTTTTACCTGTCCATCTGACTCAATTCTAACACCAATTCTTCCACCAGTGTAACATTCTCTCCACTTTTGTCATTAGTATTCCAACCTCCCCAAAGCCTGCCCCTTGGCAGTATGTATAATATAGTTGATATTGCTTGGCACAATTAAATGGTAATGGAATTATCAAAAATCTTCATTAAAAGAAAACGTGAAAATTCTCTTACGTTGAAATAGGCTCATTATCTCATTATCTGAAGTTCTACTAATTCTGAAGGTCTATTGCTTCTTGAGTGTTTTTGGTTTTGTTGATTAGGCTCACTTTGGCATCTACAATAATTTCACATATAATTTGATGTATTACTACTGAGAAGTCAGTGTTAAAATTAAGAGACTGTTGTGCTGTGTTGTCAGTAGCTACACAGTCCAAGCCTGAGGATCGCTGGATCTGGGCTAATGAGATCATATGGTGAAAGAAATGATTTGTTGAATTATCCTGAAGTGCCCCAATGTGATCAGCTATGAGGCTGGTATGTCCATGGGTCTTTGATGCAAGTTGTGCTTTTTTTTGAAAGCTCGGTGAGTCTTTGGTGGTTATTTGCTAGTGTAAATATAGTAGAAGGCTCTGTATTGTAATTATTACTTCTTAGACTTTTGGAAGTACAGAGGTTCAGGGGGGTTGGTTGGGAGGGAGGCATCCCAACCTGGCTGCAAACTTTCCCTGGGGATAATAGTCACAGACGCAGCATACCTAGAGTGTTTTTGGCAGCTAGGAGTCCTTGCAAAGAATAGTAGAAAAGCAGTGAAACTAGACCTTCGATGTGACTGCAGTTGTAGTGTAAGTTTGTGTGTACAGACCTCAGGGCTTCAGCAGGGTAGGAGACTTTTTCTATTTTTAAGCTGATTCTTTGGTCAAAACATCCCTGGTAGAATCTCTTTAAATCTTCCTCATTCCTTTTGATCTGTTGCTATCTTTTTCATCTAGTTATCTTATTAAATTGTAAACATTGCCCTTCCCCTCAAAAGCCATACCTTGAGGCAGTGGATGCTATATTGATGGCAAATTTTGTGTTTATTTTCATTACCATTGAACACTATTTGCAAATAATTCAATGTTATAAATATTATTATCCCATTAAAGGATTGCTTTAGACCTGTGGTTAGACTAAGAGAAAGGAATTCTGGGTCATTTTAATTTACTTAAATTGTAGCTTGTGTTAATGTGTCCTTTTTCATTTATTCTTTTTATTATGATCACCCACCAAAGAGTCTTTCCAGCCTGATTTCAAATAGCTGTTTGTATTATTTTATAAAATATCCCCAAAATGACTCTTTTTATTCATCTTCTAGTAATTTGTCCAGATTTAGTAAATGGCATGGGGAAAGAAAGTTTCAACTCTTGGATTTGTCTCACTGTTCACCATTTTTCTTATAGATCTTGTCACTATGGAAACCATTGACTTGACTTTATTTGATGTGTTTAAGCACTAGATATTGTATATTTAAGTAGTCAAAAATGTCCTCACTAAAACTAATTCCAAAAGTTTTTTTTGGGTCACAGCCAGTGACACTCAGGGGTTACTCCTGGCTATGCACTCAGAAATCGCTCCTGGCTTGGGGGACCCTATGGGGCAACGGGGAAAAAACCGCTGTCTCTCTTCTGTCAGCCACATGCAAGGCAAACGTCCTACTGCTGTACCATCACTCCAGCCCCCCAAAAGCTTTTTTTACTTAGCTCAGAATTACTGAAATAGAATCATTCCCAACTATCTTCTCTATCTCATAATTCTTAGGTAATCAAAAATGCAACTAATAAGTGGCAGAGCAATAATGCCAAAAGTGAGATCAGCTAACTCCACAGTTTATATTATTGGACTTTTAATTATACTACCTATGGAGAAAGGATGTCAGGACATTTCAGTTACAGTTGAACTCTGGACAAACTCTCAGTTCTAACAAATCCTAAAACAGTACCCCTTTACAATAAAAAAAAACTATAATTTCTTTGACATATGAAGAGAGAATATCAATATTTTTTCCTTATAGGTGGTTGTATTATTTCCTACACTATATCTAGAAATGTTAGGGGGGAAACTTCTATTGCTGAACATTTCACAGAAATAGCTTACGTGCAACATAAATACCCCATCTAGGTGGGCAATTACACAGAAAAGTTAATAAAATATCAGATTAAAAAGTAGTCTTGAGTGGACAGGCCCAGAATTGTTCCTGTTTTATTGATTCTGGGGCTCCTTGAGTGCAGAGAAACATACAAGGCCCAGAAGTATCTCCAAATTTCACAATACTAACAGCCCAGTTAGAGCCTAGCAAATTAGATAGGAAAGTGACACAGAAGCCAATTAAGTTCAATAAACAAAAACAACAACACAGAAAGGTAAATTAGCAACATTTAGCTCAATAAATTCTCAGACACTGCCTTTAATAATAAGATATTACAATTTTTTAGAAAATGTCTTTTACTCAGTTATTTTTATAATTATATTTGCCAGTTTTTGGTTATAAGCAATATAAAATATATTGTTTTCTGCCTGCCAAGGAGGCAGAGTTGGGAAGAGGGTGAAAAATTGTGGTCAGTTATAGAGGAAAATTCTCTTGGTGGAATTTGTGTTGGAATATTGAATGCTGGAAACATCTGTATTATGAACAACTTTGTAAAATATAGTGTTTACAGGTTTTTTTTTAAGAGTAGAACTTATATAAGCATAATAGTACCCATAATTAGAAAAAAAAATAAAGACACTATAATCTTCAACATTTGGTAAAGTAGGCACACACAAAAAAATCTAGTAACATGAGTAGAAAAGAAAAGGACTGATATATTAGGAGGGACAAACAGGATTCAAGCAAGGAAGAAAAATAATCTCTGAAGAAACTGGGAAAGAAGGTTGGTAGCATTGTTTAGAGTTCTAAGATTGAATGAGAGTTCTGAGACACAAATGGGAAATAAAAGAAGAAAATTGATGAATAAATATTTGTCCAAGAGAAGGACATGTGATCATAGAAGGAAAGTGTTATTCTATCACTAATTCTTTATTCTGAAGTATCAAAACCTAAACATTTAAAACTTAAAGTATAAAATAATAGTCTCGGCACTATTAAGCAATATTCCAAGTTGTGAGGAAAAAATCATAGTCCCCATTATTAAATACTAATTAAACATTTATATTTCATAATATTTTAAATTTCTGAATAAATATAAACTGACTGGAAATAACTTTGTATTCAAACAAAATTATTTTTTTAAAATATAGAACTCTTACTTACTGTGATCCAGAAGATTAAAAAAAATCTTCAAAAGAATTTGCAAAGTGAAACCATCAGTAAAGCATTTTTCTTACATTTGTTGTGGTATTTACTTGGCATTTTAAACATTTTCTCTTGGTGTCACACATCTATTTTGCACATATGGGTTATTTTATTATTAACACATAATGGAATAGTTAGACAGGCTATAAATTTCATGCATAAGCATGTGAAAATTAATCTTGCCTTTCCAATAAATCTATACTTGTTCCATAAATTTTTTTCCGCTTGCTAATTCCCAAACCTGTACTTTATGTTGAGTTTAAATTCCTTCTCTCTATATTTTTACCTAACATATATTAAAATTTAAATTGCTGTCTTTTCTCTAAGATAAAAAAAACTAATTTATTCATTCAGTTATTCTTAGGCAAAAGATATTTACTTATTTAAACTATTTTTTAAATCACTGGTCTTGAAAATTTTATAAAAAGACATTTAAGTGTTCAAAATAACCTTATCAGTTTGCAGTCAATTAACCTTCAATATTTGCATCATTGGAATTTGAATGATAGCTAAGTTAGCACTTGTCAAAAGAAAATGACAGGGTCACATTCTTTTGCCATTCCATTAATATTTTGTCTGTAAGAGAACAGTCATTAATACACACACACACACACACACACACACACACACACACACACACACACACACACACCAAGTAAAATAAGGTTTAGCTTTAAGTCATCAGTACAGTTAAATTCCTCAAGTAATATTTTCTGAAAGAAGAGTAAAAAATAGGAATTGGACTTGCAAGTTGTCAAGATACTGTTTTGAAATTACTCTGATGCTAGAACTTATATTTTGCTTCAGATGTAGATATATAAGATATATAGTGACTTAATATATTGATTTAAATAGTGATTCAATATCTATAATTAAATTTTTTTTGGTCTTTTGTTTTCTCTCAGGGGCAATTGCATCAAATCTTTACATCTGCACCTTTCTTCTCTGAGAAATGCTTTGCTTTATTTCTTTCAGAAAACTTGCTGCTGCTGTCAGAAATAGGTATCAGTTTGTTCCATATACTTCCATATGTATTTTCTCATGGAATCAAGTTGTAGAATACATGCTTGATATGTGAAAGGCCTATAGTTAGAGCTTAGTACCAGAAGTCTTCCAGCTCCTGATGAACCCTTGCACCATTGGGAATAATTCTGAGCACCCAAATATATCTAGATGTGGCCTAATTTAAAAAAGAACCACTACTGAGCAGAACTTTTCCCGAGACCATAAAGAAAGACCTTTGGGTTTAACAACTAACATGCCCTGAGCGTAAAGTTGGTCTCACGACAGTATGCTTCAACTGTAGAGACACCCTGTATCTTTTAGGCCAATGGAATTTCCTTTCTAAATTTCCCAAAGATTACTTTGCCTGTACAAGAAAAAACAAAAACAAAAACAAAAAAACATAAACAAATGAACTTGCCATATCTGTCCTCTGTCTTTTCTTTTTTTCCTTTTTGCCTCTTTTTTTTACTTCTTTAATTTTATTTATATTTGTAGCTTCTAAAGGGCTCCTGCCTTTTTATTTTATTTTTATAATAATGATAGAACATGAATTATTTTGTTCTACCTCGTATTTATACATTTTCCTACAAACTGAAAGAAAAAAAAAAGGGTGGACCCAGAGACCAAGCAGTCTCAGGTGCATTGAGTGGAAATAAAAAATGGCCAGCCCTAAATACCCAAACCAATGTCAATGACAGTAGAATCAAGAGACCCAAACTATAACAAGCTATACACAAAATGAACCTGTTATTCTAGGAGTCTAAGGGGCTATGGATGGAGGTTTGGGATTCATGCTAGGAACTATGGTGGAGGGTGCTCAACACAGGTGGTGGAAACTGCCCTAATTCACTGTCACTATGTAAAAGAAATACAACTGTGGAAGACTTGTAATTCACATTGGTCTCCATAAAAATCGTTAAATAAGAAATAATTCTGTCATAAAGTTATATATTTCTAGAAGACTTCCTATGTGTGCACATGTATATATTGTACATATCCATATATATTACTTCATTACATGCTATCTAATTATTTAATTCTTTATTGTTGCCATAACCTGGCTACTACAGTGTCCATGACCATAGTCATGCATAAATGCATTTTTAAGAAGTGTCTATCTTACATGTAGATACTAAAAATATAGAATCACGTGATGTTATGGGAGCTTGTTTTTAAATAGTCTCTGCACTTTTTCTTCAGGCAACATTTCCAGTTCATGATTTTTTTATTTTGTGCCATATCTAAAACATCGTAAGTTATTTCTAATCTACTCAATGTAGATTATGCTCATGGATGTGTGGTGACATCTCATTGTCATCTTAAGTTACACTTCTCAATATAATGATGAAAACTCATGCATATGGTTACTAGCCATTTGTTTCTATTCTTTATAAAATTAACACACAGAAATAAATGACCTTTTATACACCAATAATGATAAGGAAGAGAAGGTAGTCAAGAAGGCAACCCCATTCACAATAGTGCCACAAAAAATCAAATATCTTGGAGTCAACTTGACCAAAGATGTGAAGGATCTATACAAAGAAAACTATAAAGCCCTGCTCCAAGAAATAAGAGAGGATACATGGATATGGAAACACATACCTGTTCATGGATTGGCAGGATTAACATCATTAAAATGGCAAGACTCCCCAAAGCATTATACAGATTTAATGCAATCCCCTTAAAAATACCCATGAAATTCTTCAAAGAAGTGGATCAAACACTTATGAAGTTCTTCTGGAACAATAAACACCCTCGAATAGCTAAAGCACACCTAGGGAAAAGAAAAATGGGAGGCATTACTTTCCCCAACTTTAAACTGTACTACAAAGCAATAGTTATCAAAACAGCATGGTATTGGAATAAAGACAGACCCTCAGATCAGTGGAATAGGCTTGAGTTCTCAGACATTGTCCCCAGACATACAATTACCTAATTTTTTACAAAGGAGCAAAAAATCCTAAATGGATCAAAGAAAGCCTCTTCAACAAGTGGTGCTGGCAGAACTGGTTAGCCACTTGCAAAGAAGCGAACATAGACTCCCAGTTAACATCAAGTAGGAAGGTAAAATACAAATGGATTAAAGACCTTGATATGAGACCTGATACCATAAGGTATATAGAACACCACGTCGGTAAAACACTCCACGACATTGAGACTAAAGGCATCTTTAAGGAGGAAACTGAACTTTCCAAACAAGTGAAAGCAGAGATCAACAGATGGGAATACATTAAACTGAGAAGCTTCTGCACCTCAAAAGAAATAGTGCCCAGGATACAAGAGTCACCCACCGAGTGGGAAAAACTATTCACCCAATACCCATCAGATAAAGGGCTAATCTCCAAAATATACAGGGCACTGACAGAACTTTACAAAAAAAAAAAAAAAAAAACCATCTAATCCCGTCAAAAAATGGGGAGAAGAAATGAACAGACACTTTGATAAAAAAGAAATACAAATTGCCAGAGGCACATGAAAAAAATGCTCCTCACTAATCTTCAGGGAGATGCAAATCAAAACAACAATGAGATACCACCTCACACCACAAAGATTGGCACACATCACAAAGAATGAGAACGATCAGTGCTGGCGGGGATGTGGAAAGGAACTCTTATCCACTGCTGGTGGGAATGCCATCTAGTCCAACATCTATGGAAAGCGATATGGAGTTTTCTCCAAAATCTGGAAATTGAGCTCCCATTCGACCCAACTTTTCCACTCCTAGGCATATACTCTAAGAACACAAGAATACAATACAAAAACCCCTTCCTCATGCCTATATTTATTGCAGCACTATTCACAATAGACAGACTCTGGAAACAACCAAGATGCCCTTCAAGAGATAAATGGCTAAAGAAACTGTGGTACATATACACAATGGAATATTATGCAGCCGTCAGGAGAGATGAAGTCATGACATTTTCCTATACATGGATGTACATGGAATCTATCATGCTGAGTAAAATAAGTCAGAGGGAGAGAGAGAGATGCAAAATAGTCTCACTCATCTATGGGTTTTAAGAAAAATAAAAGACATTTTTGCAACAATCCTCAGAGACAATGAGAGGAGGGCATGAACTTCCAGCTCACTTCATGAAGCTCACCACCAAGAGTGGTGAGTGCAGTTATAGAAATAAGTACACAGAGAACTACCATAATCATGTGAATGAATGAGGGACCTGGAAAGCCTGTCTAGAGTACAGGTGGGGGTGGGGTGGGATGGAGGTTAGATTTGGGATATTGGTGGTGGGAATGTTGCACTGGTGAAGGGGGTGTTCTTTATATGATGAATCCTAATCACAATCGTATATGTAATCAAGATGTTTAAATAAAGAAGAAAAAAAAAGAAAAGTGTCCGTTTATTTCAGAAAAATAATTCCAAATAAATGACCAGGGAGAGGAGGATGGACAAGCCCATAATAAATTAAAGACTCCAATTTTACTTAACAAATGTGTTTCATAAACAGCTTTCAAAATCATTAGTGTGATATAACTTCCTCTTTCACTCTATAGGTAAGTATGCTTAACAAAGATGTATGTGCACAACCCCAAATCAAACCACAAATTAAAACCCCGGTACAGATTTACAGATGTACAATTGTGTTCTAGATCAGAAAATATGTAGTGTCTTCTTAAACTCACTACAGGTATAAACTAGAATGAGAATCTGTGATCATCAGAAATAGCTCTCACATAATAATTAATAACAAAAGTTTATTGTGGATAATTACTGAGACATTCCTCTTGATTAATATGAAGTTGAGTGTTTCTTGATACTAGTGTTATAGAAATAAAATATGTTATCTAAAAGGAACCTACTCTTAAATGCAAACTCCATAATAAATGTTTACATTCAAACAGCTGAATCTAGACATTGGACTTTATTTGCAGAAGCAAACAAGTTAAAACGAGATCATTACAATGAGTCTTACTTCAATATGGCTGATTTTCTTATAATAAGCAGAGAAGAGACAAAGAGAACACCATCTGAAGATTGATGCAGAGAGTAAAGTGATACATTTGTCAGCCCAAGTATTTGAAGAATTGTCAAAATAAATAAAAAAGGATTCTAGAGAAGACTAAAAAATTTATCAGAGCATTTAGTAGAAACGATTCCTTATAACTCCTTGATTTTATACTTCAAGAGTCTAGATCATAAAAAAGAACACACTTTTCACAGTTCAAGTGACCTAATTTGAAGGTTTTGGTTATGACCATACTTGAAAATCACTACAATATAAAATTAAATACAGGGAGACCTAACAAAGAATAGGGTGTGTGAGCAAAAGAGATAGCTCAAATTGTAGAGCACATGGCTACCATATAAAAGATTTGATTCTTTTTTTTTTTTTTTTTTTTTTTTGGTTTTTGGGCCACACCCGGTAACACTCAGGGGTTACTCCTGGCTATGAGCTCAGAAGTCGCTCCTGGTTTGGGGGACCATATGGGACACCGGGGGATCGAACCGCGGTCCATTCAAGGCTAGCGCAGGCAAGGCAGGCACCTTACCTTTAGCGCCACCGCCCGGCCCCAAGATTTGATTCTTAACACTACACTAACCCAACTACTGTTGGTTGTAGACATGGTGCCTCATAAGTGCCGATACCTGACAAACTGAAACTCCCAAGAGAGCACTTTGAGTGGTCTGGGTCTAAAGTTTTTAAATATAATTTAATAGGGGAAATCTAAAATAAATATATAAAAGTTGATTAAATCCTTAAAATTCACATATAGTATTCTAAACGAAGTATATAGGAGTGTTCATACATAGAGATGCATAAATAGAAAAGACTCTGATTCCTGTAATTTACTATATACCATATATACATACATACATATACATATATTTATATACATAAATATCAGTTGTGTTGGGAAAATTCAAAGCCTGATAGACAGGGCACCATCCAAAATGTCTAACCATAGTTTCCACTTGTTTAATTCTTTTCTTATTTATTTTATCAGAGACCTAGCTTTCTCACCAGAGGTCTTCTTTCTTCTACCTACCTAGAAAAACTTTTTAGTATGAGCTTGAAACCAATTCTATTTCATGCTTTCTGTGTACTCACGACATTGGTCATTTAAGAGATGGAATTTGTCTAAGTCTATTTAATACTAGTAAGTTGCAAACTCTGAGAATTTAGATCTTAATATAGGAACAAAATAGTGTCCCTAAGACACAAAAGTGCTCCTTAGAGGAAGGGAGCATGAATGGGTTCAATTAATTTACTAAGAAGGACTATTTTCCTGAAGTTTTTAACCATAAATAGGGTATAATATACTTCTTGCTTATACAAGCTATCAATCTATGGGTTTCAAATATGACAGGAGGTAATTCTTTAGTAGTTGAATTAACTGAAATCATTTTCTCTTGTTTTTAGTCAAAACTTTGACAGTAAATTTACCAGTCAAGCAGTTCCATGACAATCTTGTCAGAGGTAGGGAGAGGTAAATTTAATATAAAATGCAAAAAAAAATACTTTGGCATTAGGTATACCTGTTTTCAGTGTTTGAGTCAGAAACAGGTATGTTCTCTGAACATGAAAATTATTTAAACATTCTTAACCACATTTTCAACATAAATTCAAACAATATTGTCATAAAAATGACCAATAAATTGTTATAAATGTGTTAGTACAAAGTGCAATGATAATTAATAATATTGGGGAAATGTACATTAATATTATTTAGATTATTTAGAGCTTCCATAAACAAATGCCCAATTTGAAATAAAATTATTTGCCAGGTAGATTCTTCTTATTTCTTCTACTCATTGAGAGTAGATTGCTTGACTTCTGATATCTTTACCTGGTTTAATTTCTATAGCACTATATTTTAATCTCTTATCAGGAAAAATATATCATAAAGATCCACATATATAATCTTATTTTAATGTCATTTACCTTTTCAAAGGCCCTACCACCACAAATAAATGTTCATCTCAATTATGAAGAGTTGTGCAGAAACATAATTAAATCACCAATACCTACAATACTGTCTCAGTTTATAAGAGTTGGACAGTGTTTCTGTGTTCCTTATATGCTCAGTTAATCATCCTAAATTTTCAAGTTTGTATTGAAAATAAGCCTTGTTTAAAATTCAATCTATCCTTTATGTCAAAAATTAACTGAGGGAACATAACCTTCACTTTTCTTACCAACATTCAACTCTAATCTTCCACTTTAGAAATAGACTTTGACAAAAAGTTATATAACCATTGTTAGAATCTTGTCACAATACCTTATATCTTCCGGTGAAAAGTATTTCTCTTCCCTTTCTATTTTCATCACATTTTATTTATGCTCTTTAACACTTTGGGCTAATACAATACCCATTACAAGCAACTTGTAACCCTAAGGCTGCCTGTCCATTTAGTTATGTAAGGTATCTCTGCTGACTCCCCTAGGACATGGTAAAGAATATCTTTTTTTGTTTGTTTGTTTGTTTTGTTTTGTTTTGTTTTTCAGACCACACCCGTTTGATGCTCAGGGGTTACTCCTGGCTAAGCCTCAGAAATTGCCCCTGGCTTGGGGGGAACATATGGGATGCTGGGGGATCGAACTGCAATCCTTCCTTGGCTAGCGCTTGCAAGGCAGACACCTTATCTCTAGCGCCACCTCGCCGGCCCCAAGAATATCTTTTTTTTTACAGTTATCAGTAGGTGTATGTATGCAACTGAAAACATAATAAATCTATTGCATTTAAAATTTTTTAATCCTGAATATATTGAAAATACGTATATCTACAAGAACAAAACCCAGGTGAGTTGTTAATTTTCTACTGTTAAAAATATCACAACAATAAAATCAGATTGAATGTCATATATCAGGATAAATGATGGGTAATATTTAGAAATGTTCTTACTCATTGTGAGGGACTAATTGACAAAATTGAGGCATGAAAAGTCAATAAACTTGAAACTTGAATATTTCTGCATTCTGATTTTAAATTATAAGATATGGGTTACAATATCTTGATTTACTCAAAAAATAAAATAAAATATATTTCTTATCACAGTAGAATGACATAAAAATCACATTAAATATAGAATCAAAAGCTTCTTCATAGTGTTCTCATGGTAACATATGTCATTAGTTCAATAATTATACCATTGGAAATTATTGAATAAAAGTGAAAAATATGTGTGGGAATTTTTTACCATAAGTAAAATCATGAGCTTTAATAAAACATACTTTGTCTTAAGTACTTAATTTTCACACATAATAAAACATTTGTTATAATTTAAGAAAGTAGATATAAATTTAGCAAACTTTAAATAATTGTGTTTTATTTATTATTGCTCCTATTGAGTAGCTTCTTGGTGGAAATGATAATAAGTAAAGAACATCACAAAAATACTACTAACAACAAAGTTCAAATTTTCTAACTTCCCTCATTTATCTGTAAAGAGCATCACAATAATATTGTTAATAGCAGAATCTGAGATTCTCAAAATTCCATTTTGATCAGTTCTATTTATTTCCTCAAAGTTGGTTTATTTTGAGAAAAATATAATAGGAAAGTTTTCATTTAAAGAATTGCAAGAAAATGTCAATCTGTAAGTTTTTGGGGCCGGAGAGATAGCATGGAGGTAAGGTTTTTGCCTCGCATGCAGAAGGTTGGTGGTTCAATTCCCGGCATCCCATATGATCCCCTGAGTCTGTCAGGAGCCATTTCTGAGCATAGAACCAGGAGTAATTCCTGAGCAGTGCCGGGTATGACCCAAAAACCAAAAATCCATTTCTTTACTAGTGATAATTATGATAGTTCTTTTTAAACAATTAAGTATATGAAAAATGCAACTGATTAAATTATATAAATTATTAATTTTGTGTGACTAACAATTCCATCACGGAAAGAGTAACTAGTTAAAAGATGTATTGTACATGACTTGATCATGGGAGTTATGGGTTAGATACTGGTAACAAACAGTCCCCAAAGCAACACAAATTGTGCCATAACATAATAACAAATAAATAATGTTAATTATTTCTTTTCATTTAAAATTTTCTAAGAAACATTTATAATTTATAAAAATAATTTTACATGAAGATTAAAGGCAAAATAACATAACAAGAAAACAATGTGAAAACATAAGTGAAGGCATATTTTCACTTTTTTAAAAAGTATAAATTTATTTATTTTTTTAATTTTTATTTTGATCATAGTGGCTTACATATCTTTCACATTAGTATTTTAGGTACATATTACATTGAAACAGGGGAATACCCACCACCAAATTTGTCCTCCCCCTACCCCATTCCCTTTCTGCAACCCATATCCCCCACCATCACCCCCCAGGCTGCTAGGGTAGGAGGTCCTTTCTTTGTCTAGCTTACTATCAGTGATCATACATCTGTTTGGTCCTGTGCCCTCCCTTGTTTCTCCCTCTATTTGAGAGGCTAACCTAGATAAATCGAGTTATGTGGTTTTGTTTGAGGGAAAGAAAGGCAATAGAATGGGGTAAAGATTAAGCAAAAAAAAATTTTTTTTAAATAATTAATTAATAAAAATATGCTGAAAATGGGCGGAGTTCTTCTAGTGGCTATCAGTCTCAGTTTGAGAGAGGACATGAAAAAGGTAATTGAAACACCATAACAATACAAAAATAAATGTCAAATTAAAAAAAAGTATAAATTTAAAGAAAAATGTAAAAATATACATTTTTCTTTTAATTCTTTCTCATAGCAAAAAGCACAAAGAACATATTTTAGATTTTATACTGTTTACAAAATATTTAAATATTTATTAGTAAAGATGTAAATTTGTATATCTTAATTGATCCATATATAAGAAGTCTAAAATACATATAATTTTTTGAGTCAGCATCTCCCCTATATGAATTTATTTTTATAAATAATTTACTACAGGCAAATAGATGCAAATGAAGTTCATTAAGGGACTACACTAAAAACATTTTATGACTAGAAATATCCAAACAGTTAAAAAGAACAGTTTTATCAAACATTTATTTGCTGATCATTATCAGGTTTTTTTTTCTTTTCTTTTTTTTTTTTTTAAACTTTGTTAGTTCACAATGTAAAAGAAGAAGACAGTGTTAGTGTTTTTAGTCCTTCATTTTGTGTCATAATATAAGGGGTGACATTGCTTCCTAAAAAGGTATTGGGGACCTCTACTTTTGAAAGTCTCCTTTACACCCCAGACTTGTATAAGGAGAGATGCCTTCAGAGCAGACATCATTTTGCATTATGCAATATCAAAACAAGAAATACCACCTCCATATCAAGATAAAATGTGTTTACTTTCAATGGTAGGGTGAGAAAACACCACGGTGGACTTAAAGTTCTGTTCATCATGTATTTACAAGGAAGGCATTAATCAAGACAACTCTGTGGCTTGCACAATAAAAGCAGTGGATCAGGAAACATACGGAAACAGTTTTAGAGGAGTACATATTTTCTTGAGATCCTCTGCACTCAAAATCAAAACAACCCCTGTTTAATGTGCCTCGTATATTTCAAACCCAACATCTCCATTTGTGTTTCCCAGACCTGCAGTTAAAATGAAATATTAGCTCATATTGGGTGATGCTGAAGAATGCCTCATGAAATATTCTGGCAGACATGGATCTTCTAGCACAGAGTGAAGACTCATAATAACTGTCCCTTGGGAATCAAGTCAGCTCCAGAGTCTCCATAATCTACTTGTTCTTTTGCAACCCTAATACAATAATAATGAAATAATGACTTTGCTTACAAAATGATATCCATTTGAGGTTCTGACCAATATCATGTTAACTACTGACTTAGTAATATAAATATCATAAGTCAAAAATATTAAGAGTATATCAATATTAATGCCACATTGTCAGCTCCAATGTAGCAAAGTTAGTTTTTACAAAATCAAACACATACATAGAATACAGGCTAGGGCTAGGCTCTTTTTTAGTGAAACAACATCACTGACTTTTTAGTTGTGTTGTTAGCATGCTGTTTTCAGAAAATCAGCAAAAACACAGCTGCTAGTCCAGGTCTTTTGCTTCTAGGTCCTCTATTGGATTCTGATTAAAGCAAATTCTCATAGATGCCAACCGTGGACTGTATATTTTTAAAAGAAAATTTCAAATGGTGTGATTATAATTTACTTTATATAACAAATAATGATTTCAAAATATGTACAATGTGCTTATTTAATAAGTTATTACTACATTTAATTATTTAAAATACCTGATTATGCAAGTAGTCTCTGAAATTATTAAGTTTAAACCTTCATCATAGATACTTATCACTCCATTTATGAGAACAAAAGAGAATCTGTCAAGAATGCTTAAAAAGATAAAAGTACTTGTTCACTCTGCTGAAAATTTCTACTTATTCAATTATAAGAACTCTACAGAGTTTAAAAAAATGAGATTTAGGGGCTGGAATAATTGATTGTACAGTGTGTGAAAAGTTTGTCTTGCACATAGCTGATTTTTAATGCTTGGCATCCCATATGGTCCCAAGCACACCAGGTGTGGTTCATGAGTTCAAAGCAAGGAGTAACCCCCAAATACATTATTGTATACATGATATATTATACATGATTATGACCTTAAAACCAAACAAATAAACAAAACATCCAAAAACTTAACCAAAAATTGGATTTTATATTACCTAGCATGGTGACTTTTGTCTCCATAATGAACTGTACTTTGGAATAGATTTTGGATGTAAATAAGAGTCCTAATTGAAAGTTGCAGAAGCCAGCATTTAAATAGGTTAGAAGTTCAAGAAAAATACTGAATGATATGAGAAGAAACTAAAAAAAAAAAGCAAATCTGGGACAAAATTGAGGAATGATTTATCTATCTATCTCTTATTTTTTTGAATCAAAATTCTTTTAATAGATCTAAACATTTACTATGCAGAATGAACAGGACATAATTACTTTAATGTGCAAACAGAATTTTTAACAAAAAAATGAAGAGTAGAAATTATTCTTCACTTACTAAGCCAGAAAAATCTATAGTAATTACTCTTACACTACTGGAAACAAATGTCCATCAATGAAAAATATTCCACCCAACCCACAAATTGCTTCTGTGACTCATTAGCAATGCATCTACTTTTAAAAGAATCCTTGAAAAGATAGGCTGGCTTGGAGAAATTCTGGTTGTTTTTTTGTTTGTTTGTTTTGTTTTCTTAAAGCTTTCAGAAATGAGATTTGGGGATTGTGTCTATGAAATATAAAATGGTTTAATGTATGGAATCATTATATGATTGACAATGCTTGGTCAATAGATGTCAATGAATGGTGACTATTACTGTAATGTTTATGTTTGAAGAGGCAAATAATTTACTTTTTAGTGTCATTTTTATCCTTTTGTAACAGTAATTGAAATAGTAATTACCTACATTTGAATCATGTGAATTCCATAATAAAATAGAAATCTTTAGATTTGTAATAATATTCACATTCTTGTATGTCATTGCCAAAATGCGTAATTTTTAACATTCAAAAATGTCTTTCTGATGACATTAGATTTTATTTAAGTATTTTATAAAAGAGACCACTTGTACTATTTGAGATTATACAAAAGTTTTTTAGTAATGCAAGTTAAGACATCAAAAAAATATAAAAATTAGAGAGATGGATTAATCTTCTGAACCCATATAGAGCAGGTGGGGGTATGCTTTTGATCCTCATCCATATGGTCCCTAAGTACCACCCAAAGAAGTCCCTTAGCATCACTGGGTGTGGTTCCTATAAAAATTAAAAAAGAAATATAAAAAATTAAATATTAAACAAAAATTTATACCTCAATATATATATTTTGGACCTTCAAAGCAGTACTCAAAGAACCTGTGAAACTCTCAGTAGTTGTTGACTAATGCAAAGACACAAAATGACATGCTACTTGAACTCTGATATTTTAAAAAGTACAAAACCTTCTGGTTAGTGAGGATCAGGATGGGGGAATGTGTGGTGTCAGGAATTGGTACTAGGCTCAGGAATCTATTTCTTCTACATTCTTTCTAGTCTTGCATTGATATTTTAATTAAGATAAAACATTAAATTTAACAAAAATTTTTAAAAAGACACATATTAACAATGGTTGGATTTCTGTTACAAATACCTCAAAGTTGGAGGCAAAAAATAATTGTGCCTATGTACAATATAAAAGCAAGAAAATTATAATGTCAAAATAACCAGTTACTCTTAGGTAGTAAGCAGGTCCTATAACTTAGAGGTAGGTCCTAAAAATTTTTCAAAAATATTGCCACATATTTGCTTTTCTTTTGAAGTTCTTTGTAATTGTCATTCTTTTCATTTTAATATTGTGTAACTTGACCCCCCCAAATGTTCTGTTATTTGTCAAAGTTACCAAAATAATCAGTAAACTCATATTTGAGCCTATTTCTAGATGAGTGTTTGCCTTAAGCAAGTTTGAAACACTGAGCAAAGTCTTCCGAATGGAAAAATACCTTGAGTTGCAGATCTGGTGCCTTTTTTTTCTTCTTAATGTTATTTCTATAACCCACTCTGCCTCAACTACCTTTCAATGCAAACCACTTTGACTCCAAGGGAAGGTAATAAGCATTCTGACTTCAAGGGACTTCCTGCTAAGTTACCAGCTGGATTTCCACGTGTTAACAAAGATAATGTGAAAAGTAAATACTCAACATAATTAGGTAAAAAAAAAGAAAGTGGTTGCTTAAATTAGGAGCAAAGGGCCCAATTTGCTGGGACTATACACAATGACAACCAATTACCCATGCGGAATGTGCTGAAACTATTATATCTCACCATATCAGACATATGTCATTGCTTATAAAATCTTCTATTACTTCAATTTTTCAGTTTTTTCAAACTGCCATTTCTGTTCAAATCAAGGAAAGTTAACACTGGCATAATGCTTACTCATTAGGAAGGTCCATCTGCTTAAACCATCTCCATGTATTCTACCAGTAATTTCCTTTGACTTTAACTTTTTAAAAATAATTTTTCATTATAGTTGAGGTGATCAGATAATACTGTCCAAGTATCTTGCATTAATCACAAGTTTACTGCTCACTTCCACCACTTTAAATGCCCATAGCCTTCCCTCTCTCCTCCCTAGGCCCATTTCCAACCAGTGTTCCTTCCCTCCTACAACTATCCCATAATTTCTTAATTGATTGTTACTGTTTTGGTACATATCGCTATTCTTAGGACTATCCATGTGCTTGAAACCATCCACTTACATTTCTTTGTTTCTTTCCCATACTATATATGTTCCCATCAATCACTTTTCCTAACCTAGCACTCATTCAAGTGTATATTCTTGGATTCACAGTGCATTATATTTGCTGTTTTTCCAGTCTCACTATTCGTTTTACTACATATTACACTGTTTAATTTATATACTTTATATTATTATATATTAATTTTAATTAAATTATCTTATTAAAAGTTATTCATAATTGAGTTTTGCACATACTATATTACAGCATCAATCTCACCAAGTGTGTCTAACTCCCACCACCAGTGTTCTCAGGTTCTTTTCATACCCTCTACCTACCCCACCTGCAATCTTAACACCTTAAATCATTCATTTCATTTTAAACTATCTTTATTCAACCCCACAGCTACTTGCCTCAACAAAGAGATATGTGGTGAGAGGATAGAATTTTGTAACTTATTTATTCGAAGAAAAAAACTATAGTATATAGCTGGTGTTGCATATATTTTATAATTAGCACATTTTGAAAAGACAGGAAGATGCTTAGAAATACTAAGAAAAAAACATGTATAATACAGTATTTTCTAGGTGTTTAAACCTAACGAATGGGGTGTTTCTCAGAATCTCTCAAAGGATATCTTCCAGCAATCCTTTACATAGAAATATAGAAAAAATTTACATAGAAAAGTACTTAAATATGCACCTCTGCTCATACTTCTCATTAGTTTCCCAATTTTCTCTCTTTTTACAGATTTGATTTGTCTATATATGTCAATATAATCATCTTGATGGACAATATAATCAATGTAGTAGATGCTTCAATATGATAGATTCTAAGCTAAGAAATTTTACTTTATATTGTTCAAATAATTTTTTAGAAATATTGTAAATGTGTCTTAAAATAAGAAAACAAAAAATGTATTTGACTATAGCAATTGCACAGCATTTCTTTTTTATTTAAGAAAATACATCATAGTTAGACCCTTAAAATGATATTCTAGTATTATAATTATTATTTTAATAACGTATGTAAAACAACTTTTCTTTTCCAAAACAATGTACTTATTCATTTTGATACAGTACCACCAAAGTTTCTGATTTTATTCCATTATTCTAATGTCCCCATAATACAAAATTTATAGGAATATTCTTTATTTCATAACGCTGCTTTCCTTGAGGACTTTCACACCTTTTCAAGTATATGTAAACATCCCACACCCCCCATCAAATTTAGACCATATCTACAGTTATAGGCATTTTAAATCACATTTTATAATATAAATATATATTATGAAATACTTTAAACAGTACTCTGTAAATAATAAATTCTAAAAGTTTACAATGGCACACTTAGCCTAAAGGTAAAGATGAAAATGCCAAAGTCCATGTGTAGAAAAACACTGAGAGTATTTTATTAATCCCTGTTTTAGGCACATTGAAAGGAAATACAATGAATGATTCAATCCAAGTTTTCAATAAAGCAGATGGTAAATGTTCTCGTTATAGAGTTCAAATGTAGGTATATGGAGGTCTTCAATGAATAAGCTTAACATTACACACTTAAAATATTAATGTAGAATACTTTTTTCATATGAATGATAAAAAAATACAAGTAACCTTGGTGGAATTGTTGAATAGAAATAAAAATTCTGAAAAGGATAGTTAGGTAGAGCCACACAGGTAGGTCTCATGCCCAACTTGAGTGATGCCCTAAACTCAAACATAAGTTCATCACAGGGCTATCCTCTAACTCTGGTGGCGTCAGAGAATATTGCAAAAGTGACTTCCAACTGAAACTCACACTCAATTATACTCGATGCGGTCTCTATCAAAAAAAAAAAAAAAATCTATGGGCCGTAGAGATAGCACAGCAGTAGAGTGCTTGCCTTGTATTCGCCCGAACCTGGGAGGGACCCAATTCAATTCCCTGCATCCCATGTAGGCCCCCTGCCTTATCAGGGGCGATTTCTGATCACAGAGCCAGGACTCTGAGGGTGTGGCCCCCAAACCAATCAATCAATAAAGTTTAAAAAATTAAAGAAAGTCTTAAATCTTATATAAAGATGTAAAGGGACAATAAACTCTTTATGCCTGAATTGACAATAGTGGGTGGAATAACATGACTATAATTTAAGGAATTCCATCATGTGGAAAATGTTCAAATTAAAAAAAAAAAGGCTTTTGTAAATATCATTGTAAAGAAAAGCTACATAAGAAAGGACCATTTTATTCTGTGTGTTTATTTATTTTTATGAGGGAATTGTGGAGATAAAACTCAATGGTGTTCAGGGCTTGCTCCTTGTTCTGCACCTAGAGATTCTTTCTGAGGAGGTTTAATGGATGGACTTCCAGAAATTGAACCCAAGGTTGGCCACATGCAAGGCAAGCACCTACACACTGTATTATTTCTCTGACTTTATAAACAGTTTATTTATGTCTGTTTATTATGTACAGGAATAATCAAACACTCACAAATGTTACTATCATAATTGAGGCTTTATTTTTCTTTCTTTCTTTCTTTCTTTCTTTCTTTCTTTCTTTCTTTCTTTCTTTCTTTCTTTCTTCTTTCTTCTTTCTTTCTTTCTTTCTTTCTTTTCTTTTCTTTTCTCTCTCTTTCTTTCTTTCTCTTTCTTTCTCTCTCTCTCTTTTTCTTTCATTCTTTCTTTCTTTCCTATCTTTCAATCTTCTCTTTCTTCTTTCTTTCTTTCATTTTCTTTCTTTCTTTCCCTTCTTTCTTTCTTTCTTTTTCTTTCTTTCTTCTTTCTTTCTTCTTCTTTTTCTTTTTTTCTTCTTTCTTTCTTTCTTTCTTTCTTTCTTTCTTTCTTTTTTTCTTTCTTTCTTCTCTTTCTTTTCTTTCTTTCTCTTTTTCTTTCTTTCTTTCTTTCTTTCTTTCTTTCTTTCTTTTTCTTTCTTTCTTCTTCTTTTTTCTTTCTTTCTTTCTTTCTCTTTCTTTCTTTCTTTCTTTCTTTCTTTTCTTTCTTTCTTTTTTCTTTTTCTTTCTTTCTTTCTTTCTTTCTTTCTTTCTTTCTTTTTCTTTTCTTTCTTTTCTTTCTTTCTTTCTTTCTTCTTTCTTCTTTCTTTCTTTCTTTTCTTTCTTTCTTTCTTTCTTTCTTTCTTTCTTTCTTTCTTTCTTTCTTTCTTCTTTCTTTCTTTCTTTCTTTTTTTCTTTCTTTCTTTCTTTCTTTCTTTTATCTTTCTTTCTTTTTCTTTCTTTCTTTTTTGGTTTTTGGGCCACACCCGGTAACGCCAGGGGTTACTCCTGGCTATGCGCTCAGAAGTCGCTCCTGGCTTGGGGGACCATATGGGACGCCGGGGGGATCGAACCGCGGTCCGTCTCCTAGGCTAGCGCAGGTAAGGCAGGCACCTTACCTCCAGCGCCACCGCCTGGCCCTCTTCTTTCTTTCTTTCTTTCTTTCTTTCTTTCTTTCTTTCTTTCTTTCTTTCTTTCTTTCTTTCTTTCTTTCTTTCTTTCTTTCTTTCTTTCTTTCTTTCTTTCTTTCTTTCTTTCTTTCTTTCTTCTTTCTTTCTTTCTTTCTTTCTTTCTTTCTTTCTTTCTTTCTTTCTTTCTTTCTTTTCTTTCTTTCTTTCTTTCTTTCTTTCTTTCTTTCTTTCTTTCTTTCTTTCTTTCTTTCTTTCTTTCTTTCTTTCTTTCTTTCTTTCTTTCTTTCTTTCTTTCTTTCTTTCTTTCTTTCTTTCTTTCTTTCTTTCTTTCTTTCTTTCTTTCTTTCTCTCTTTCTTTCTCTCTTTCTTTTTCTTTCTTGTCTTTCTTTCTTTGGGCCATACCCGCTGACACTCAGGGATTGCTTCTGGCTGTGAGTTCAGAAATCGCTCCTGGTTTGGGGAAACATATAGGACACTGGGGATAGAATCCAGATCCTTCCTTGTCAGCACATGCAAGACAATCAACTTACCACTGTGCTATTGCTCTGGACCCCATAACTGAGTCTTAATATTTACTAAGTTTAAGCATTTTCATACAAAAGTATATAAAACTAAAAGAAGGTATAGAAATTTTAAGGAAGATATATTTTCTTTCTTTTCTGTAAATCGAGATAATTGCAGACTTAGGAATTCTGAGGAAAAGCAAAAAAAATTCTTTAGGGCAGCAATCCCTTTCTCCATCTAAGGACTTACCTCTAACCAATTAATATGAATATCTAGCATATGGCAAGCAAGTTGAAATTAAAAAAGAAAAGAGGTGATTTTAATGCATGCAATTAACATCCCTTGCTTGTGTAAAGTATAAGCAACTGGAACCTCAGTTCCATACTCTAGTAAGTAAATGTATTTGAATCTTCCCTACAGAACATCTCTTCTCATTAAATCAAGCAGTTAGTGAATATCTTCAGATTCTATAGTTAAAGCAACATGAGACTTTTTTTTTAGCTTAGAAAAGTTATCAATAGTTGCTTTCCATGTATAACCACAAATTTCTGAATATGGTGTGATCTAGTAGAAGGACAACCCAGTTGAAAAGATATATTTTGGGGCCCGGAGAGATAGCACAGTGGCGTTTGCCTTGCAAGCAGCCGATCCAGGACCAAACGTGGTTGGTTCGAATCCCCGTGTCCCGTATGGTCCCCAGTGCCTGCCAGGAGCTATTTCTGAGCAGATATCCAGGAATAACCCCTGAGCGCCACCAGGTGTGCCCCCCCCCCCAAAAAAAAGAAGATATACTTCTTTGTATCATTAGAGAAAACTTTGAAAACAAATAATTAATGACATTGCATGTAACATTATTATAAATTAACAATTATTTCTTACATATAACACACTGGTTAAATTCTCTGAACATGGGTTGAAGTTCACTGTGTCTTTCTAAAAGTCTATCAATTCACTAACTCAAGTAGTCAATATGCATGTCAAACATTGAATATAGATTGAGACTTTTGTACAGCTAAGTTCCAGGGATGTAATTTGAAGGAAAAAACCCTCAGCCCCCAGATATCTTATTATCTAGTACATAAGCCTGTTTTTTTAATTTAATAATCAAGTAAAAACATGCAAAACCTCAACTGCAGATAACTTGTGCCTAAAATTGTTTTACAGATATGTTGTGTCATGTGATAGTGTAATTCAAATATCAGAAGTAACCGTCTTGGGAAAATTAATATTATTCTAAAATCAATCAACATTCAGAAGCTTGGGAGGTGGGCCACACCTTGTGATGCTCAGGGGATACTCCTGGCTATGCTCTCAGAAATCACTCCTGGCTTGGGGGACCTATGGGACGCCAGGGGATCACCTTAAGGCTTGCACCATGGCTCCGGCCCCAACATTCAGAACTGTTTTATTCCTTTATTTCTATATTATTTATTACATTCTTCCCTGTTTCCTAAACTCCTCAGACATTTATATATACATTTATAATGTACATTATACTTAGATACTTCTCTATTAGTTGACCTATATTTGAGTTACAAGTTACATAGGGCAAAATCTTACTTTATATGTATTTTTGGACTTTGGACAGCTGATAGTGTTCTGGGATTATTTCTGCTTCTGTTTTAGGGGTTGATTCTGAAGGTACTGGGATCCAAATTGTTTTGGACTCAAAAATGGATTTACTTCACTTAAGACTAGTATCCTTATTTTCATATTTTTCTCTCAACTCCTATCTATGAATTCTTCTTTTTTTTCTGTCAGCTTTAGTAATGCCTAGGAATTACTCCTGGCAACTCTACATTCAATAATTTCTTCTGGAGTGGGGACTCAGGTGAACAAAATGGAGTGGCAGTTATTTAACCCAGGTTGACCACATGCAAGGCAAGTGTCTATACTTAATATCCCATAATTTTACATAACCACACTTATATGTTAAGGCTACAAGGAAAATGATAAGGTAAATTAACTGTTTAAATTATAAAAAAGTAAAGAACTAATTAAGAATGTTTTTGTATAATTTGAGGGATTACAATTGTGAGAATTGTTATCATTCCCAGAAAGTGAAGAGGAGGCTATTAGTAAAAATACAAAGGATCTATGTCTAAGATAAACTCATTATTCTAATTCTTAATAGAAAATGGTTATCATAAATTTGTAAGTAGAAAGTTTGAAAAAAACAATTCCTTTGATATTATGAATCCTTCATATTTTTCAGTTTACTGCAGTTATTTCTAATGACCAGACACAGCTAAGATGCAAAAGAATTCCTTTGACACAGATTAACTGATGAACTAAAAACAGAATAGTTAAACAATGTTGAGTAATACACTTTACAGCATGTATGTGAGTAATACAAGATCATTGGATGATGTTTAATTGCCCTGAACAAAATTGAAAATATTTATAAATGAAATGATGGGGCAGAACAGTCTAGAAATTATTATTTTATTTTTCAACTTCATGAAACCTCCTATCCCTGGACTTGAAATTTTTATTTTGTAGCTAGTATCTGCCTTTCACTTATCTAGAAACAGACAAGATTTTGAACTGAGTATATAAGAGCATAGATCAGTCAACACAATCACATAATGCACAATCAAATAATATTGCAGCAATTTTTAAGTAGATCAAGTTGCCCAAGTAGTTGAATCCAAAAATTATTATCTATAAGACTTTAGAAAAAAAAGTTTGCTTCCAGCAGCTGAAACACAGATACTTGAAACAGAACACATGTATAAAACTAAACCAAATACAAAAGGTCTACAGAGAAAATATGGTTTCCTGAAGATAATTTCTACTAATATATTTCTAAAGTAGGATTTGATTTAATTTTAATGTTATAAAATCTTTATTGTAACATATAAAATTATGAGTTAGTAACATAAAACATATAAAGTATATATAAATGATGAGTTAGTAACAAAATGATGAGTTAGGAGTATTTCAATATTTTCCCTTCTGCTATACTTAATAAATTGTCACAACACAAGGTTCCTGAGCATTACTAATAAAGTAGATACCATAAAAATTTTAGGATTATCTCAAATAATGCCAAAGCATTAAAATAACATTTTGCTTTGGAGAAAAGGAGAACAAATATTATAGCTAGAATACAGGAAAAATGAACTATATGAAATTTTGAGTATAACCCCAGAAGTATGTTTAATTTTGCATTTCACAATTAATGTTATAATTAACATTAAAAAAGAAAAAAGAGAGGAGGGGAGAAAGGAAGAAAGGAAGAAAAAAAGAAAGAGGGAAGGGAGGGAGGGAGAAAGGAAGGAAAGAAGAAAGGAAGGAAAGAAGGGAGGAAGAGAAGGAGGGAAGGTAAGAAAAGGAGGGAGGGAGGGTGGGAAGAAAGGAGGGAGAAAGGAAGGAAAGAAGGAAGGAAGGAAGAAAGGAAGAAAGGAAGGAATAAAGGAGAGAAGGAAGGAAGAAGGGAGGGAGTGAGAGAGGGAGGAAGAAAGGGAAGAAGAAAGGAAGGAAGGAAAAAAGAAGGAAGGAAGGAAGGAAGGAAGGAAGGAAGGAAGGAAGGAAGGAAGGAAGGAAGGAAGGAAGGAAGGAAGGAAGGAAGGAAGGAAGACAAGAGGCAGAAGGGGGAAAGGAGAAAGTTAAGGTTTAGGTCTGTGATGCAGTTAGTCAAATCAGAGTGTTTAATTATTATATGTTCCTTTGTAATAATTCACTACCTCTTTTAGCCTTAAAAAAAAAAAAAAGAATTTCTCAGTTGGACTGGTGTGGACAGGGAAAGTTTGAAAGGTAAGCAGTAAATTTGTCTGATCATACCAGAAATGTGAACATCATTTTAACTCATACACCTAAATTAAAATAACAATCAAATATTAAAAACACTAGTATTTAAAAGGAAAATATTCATACTTATTTACAACTATTAGCAAACAAGAAACTGTAATAAAATTAGAAGATTCATTTATTGAAGTTCGTCCTACCTATGTTGGTACAAATGCATATATTCTCAATTTTCTGAATCCTAACTGGACAAAGAAACATTCTTTTCCATCCCATTGAAAAATAAGAAGTTGGACCTGAGTAGTAGCCTAGTGGTAGGGCGTTTGCCTTTATGCTGATGGGTTCTATATCTGCATCTCATGTGGTCCCCTGAGCCAGGAACAATTTCTGAACATAAAGTCAGATGTAATCCTTGAGCATCACTGGGTGTGCCCCCCCTCAAAAAAAAAAATCTGGGGCTAGAGCAATAGCACATTGGTAGAGCATTTGCCTTGTACACTGCTGCTCAGAATGAACAAGAGTTTGATCTCTGGGGTCCCATATAGTCCCCTCAGCCAGGAGCCATTTCTGAGTGCGTAGCAATGAGTAACCCCTGAGCATCACTGGGTGTGGCCCAAAAAACAAACAAAAAATAAGGGAAAATGGAACAAAGAAAAAGAGGGTGAGAGGCTAGTTAGGTATCAAGAAAACTTTTATAATGGTAATTACATTTTTTGTCCTCTGCAGCCATTAAATGTCTGAAGAGTTCCTACGCAAGCTTTCAAATTCTCTGCAATAAATGTAGTGACCCAACATCCTTTGGTCTGTCTGAGTCTGTCACTTATGTGTACTCGGGCACACTACTGATGGCAAAGTCTACATAAGGGCACACTCATTTATTGTTCACAGTCAAGTGGACAGTAGTCCTGAGTTGATATTCACACAGAAGTGTCTGCCCTGGCAGAAAAAGTCTCTCATTCTGTAAATATTGAGAGATTCTGGGAGCAGAAAAGCTTCAGAGCTATCTGAGCCCTCTTTAGCTGATGCCTATGTAAAATACCAGTGGGACTCTTGCCATATTCATATTTATATCATATTCAGCTTTTTCAATAGCCTTTAAGTTTTCCAAGACTCCAAGAAACAATTAATTATCACTGCCCATTGCTTTGAATGGATTTATTTATAGATATCTTATTCTTAAATTGTCTGTTATTATTTGGTCTCCAGAAATACAACTTTCTCATCTTGACTACAAATATATTTGACAGAAAAAAACATTGCAATTGCTACTTTTAAAAGTATTTTATTGACATTTAATAACTTAAAAAACATTTCTCATACATTGATGTTTTTAAATTAACAAAACTAGTCTCCACCATTCACATCAGAGAAATAGCATAAATTGCAAGTTACATATACTCAGTTTCTTTCAGCCACTACACTGCAGAGATAACCCTTTTCTTCTTTCTAATTTTGTAGATTTTAACTTCCCACTTTTGAACTTTATACTGCTGGAATATTACGATATGCTATCGTTTGTGCGATTACTCACTATATCTGTAAGATTTATTCATCTTCTCTTGTGTACATGTAGTTTTTCCTACTGTCATTGTTGAATAATAGCCCCTTGTAAGAAGATACTAGAATATGATCCATTTATCTGCTGGCAGTCTTTCGAGTGCCTCTCAGTTAGAGGAATTATGAATAATGCTTATATGTAATTTTAATTCTTTATATGCAAGTATTCTTGTTATATATTGTTATATCTCAAAGAATGTAAAAATTGTGTATTTCCAACTTTACAGTTGATGTTGCCAAGTTATTTTCTAATATGAATAACTGGCATTCCCACCAATAGTAAAAGTGAATTCCAGCTGTTCATGCTTTGTGAGTAATTTGTTTAGGCAACTTCATTCTGGTCTCCATTTGCATTCATTTGAAAATAGCAGAACTGAATTTTTATATGATTGTTTGCATTTATATATAATTTTTTGAGATTTCTTAGGCTTTTTTGTGACACCCTTACCTACATTTGCTTAATGATAGAAGTTCTTTACATATTTGAGGTGTAAAAAGGAAAGTGTAATAGATCTTTTCCCATTTTTCTGTCTCAATAAGCATGGCTTCTTTCTGATAATATAACACATTCTTAAAATTATAACTACACAATTGGTGCTTTTTATTATTGTTAATTATCATCATTGTTATTTTAAAGGTCATTCTCAATGGTAATAAGGGACAGCTCCTACTTCTGTGTCTTCCAGCTGTGCTATGAAGACTATATATGGCCCTGGGGATAATGCTTTTGAATTCCACATACAAAGAACTCACCTGATTAAGCTTTGTCTTATTTCTCTAAGCTCAGTCTTACATTACATTTTGAATTTCTTTTTAAAAAATCCATCATGAAGTTGTCTTTTGCTTTCATCCAGGGAATAAAGGAGCATTCAAAGATTTTCTTCCTTTAGAAGAAATTTGGGATCAAGATTTTTAATCTATATAGACTTAATGCTTAGCTCCCTATTGGGGCGATATGGGTGCTAGATAAAGTTCAGAAATCTCAAGGACTATTGCTAAGCATTTTCACCCAGAGCTAGGAGAAGATTACTTCTTAGGCTGAGTGGTGCTGGGTGCTACAAGAAATAAGCATAACAGTGATTAGAGGTTCTCAGGGTGAAACCCAATGTTACTGGATGGTGAAGGTATATAATGTTAGAGTCACTCTTGGGAAATGAACACACAAACACGGGCGTCATTTCTTGAGCACTCTCCTATTAATAGAAATTAATTCCCTTAAGTACTTCATTGTAGCATATATAATATATATGGTTTATATATGTACATATATGTATATGATATTGATTTTGGGGCCATGCCTGGTAGTGATCAAGGGTTACTCCTGGCTCAGGCTCAGGAAACCATATGGGATGCCAGAAATCAAACCCAGGTTTGTCCCATATCAGGTGTATACAAGGCAAAAGCCCTACAACTGTGCTTTCACTCTGGTCCTATATTTATTAATTATATTTTATTCCATGTTTAGATTCTTCTATTAATCTGTTATAGATATTTTCTCTTTTTCCACACATTATTAATTTCTGTGACATTGATATTGGGTATAATGTCTTCTATCATTCTTCCCCGGTCTTTTTTATTTTTTAATAAATCTTTATTTAAGCACCATGATTACAAACATGATGGTAGTTGGGTTTCTGTAATAAAAAGAATACCCCCCTTCACCAGTGCAACATTCCCACCACCAAAGCCCCCCTCCCACCTTCCCCACTTCTGACTGTATCCAAGACAGGCATTTATTACTATGTTCCTTTTACTTTTTATATTTATTTATTACTTTATTATTATATATTTATTTATTTATTACTTTTCATTTATTTATCAATTTATCAATATCTATGAGGGAGAGGTCAAGATAACTCCCAAAGGTGGATAGAATTTGTCCTTTGGGATCACTCTTGGCATTGCTCTGGGAGGCATATCTGGCACCAGGTACCAAACAAGGTTAACTGCATGCAAGTTACCTGTACTACCTCTGTTGTTCTTCAGTAATATATTTAAAAATAACCATTACATTATTTTTATCTCACTTATATTTAAAACATAGATACTTTGTATTGCCCATTTTCCTGAATATATTGCTTGCAGTTATTTACAAGTCTGTATCTTTTTCTGGTGGGGGGAGGAGGGGTTTCGGCCACACCCGATGACTCTCAGGAGTTACTCCTGGCTATGCGCTCAGAAATCTCTCCTGGCTTGGGAGACCATATGGGATGCTAGGGTATCAAACCACAGTCTGTCCTAGGCTAACATACGTAAGGCAGGTGCCTTATCATTTGCACCATCTCTCCAGCCCCTGTATCTATAGTTTTAAAACTGATTCTTGGAATGCTTAGTAATTTGTGATGGAATAACAAATTTATACCTGATAAACTGGAGAAAAGCAAGATGTTGTTTTTCTCCAGGGAGATAATGAACTTTACTTTTCATAGATTAGTTGTTTCGACTAGATAAATTTGCCAAGGCCACAGCTGACTAAGCTGCTTTGCAGTATTAGGCTTGGCTCTCTGGTTGATTCTCTGCTGTTTTGAACTATAATTCTCCAGGGTTCCTCTAAAGCCATGTAATATGACAAAATGGGTCCTGGACTACTTCTTAGAGCATTAGAAAGCATAGCTTCTAGAAGCATTGGGAATTTATTATAAACATGAAAAACTAGGATATACAATTAAATTTACAGAAATAAATGCTTTGCAGCAGTTGTTACTAGTTAATACTAACTCCTTAATTATGTTATCCATGTAGATAGAAACAAAAATCTTTTTTTCTTTTTTATAAATTTGTTATTGGTATATGGTGACAGTGAATGAGAGCCATTCCCACCAACAGTGTTGACTTTTCTGCACCAGAGTTTCCAGCATGCACCCTGTACCTCCACCCTTAGTCCCAGGTCTACCAGTGTAACAGGTCCCTTTTGTGTTTATCTTGTTATAGTTTGGGTCTATTGATTTTATTGTCATTGACATTGGCTTAGGTATTTAGTTCTGACCATTTTTTTCCCACCCAATGCATCTGAGACCACTTGGCTTCTGGGCCCTGTGCACTTTTATTTTTCTTTTCTCAATTTGTAGAAAGACGTAGAATATGAGGTAAAACAAAGTGGTTCAAGTTCCAAGGTTCTCTGTAAAAGGCAAGTAACCCTATCTAGAAGATATCAATATATATATATATATATTTTTTTTTTTGGTTTTTCGGACCACATCCATTTGATGCTCAGGGGTTACTCCTGGCTAAGTGCTCAGAAATTGCCTCTGGCTTGGGGGGACCATATGGGACACCAGGGGATCGAACCGTGGTCCTTCCTTGGCTAGAGCTTGCAAGGCAAACCTTACCTCTAGCACCACCTCGCTGGAACCATAAATTTAAAAAGGCAGGTGGATGTGGCGATTTTTGTTTTTTCGTGGGTTTTTTTTTTTGCACTGTAAACATTGGTGAAATTAGAATGGAAATACCCATGGCCTAAACAAACAAATAAAGACAACTGAGTGTCTCTACTCATGAAGCAAATTATCATAAGACTGTCTACAGGCTTCAGACATGCTAATTTTCTAACTCCAAGATCTTTTTTTATGGTTCCAAGAAAAGTTCTGCAAAACAAAGTCATTTCAGAAGGGCATTGACTCACAGGAATCCAATATATTAACACAAATTTATATCTTTTGTCTGTTTTTTGTATAATTTAATTTCACTTAGAAAATTATAAAAATATTTTGAGATATATATTTTGAGATATTTTGAGATTTAATATTTTCAGAGATATTATAAAAATGTATCAGGGAACAGAGAAATAATAGAACAGATAGGGTGATTGCCTTGCATTTAGTCAACCTTGAGTCCCCCAAGGCCTGTCAAGAGTAATCTCTAAGCACAGAAAAAAGTAAACTCTGACTACTGCTGTATGTGTGCATCCCCAAACAATATATATCAAATCAAATTCACAGGCAAGAGATATAATAATTGATGTCTCTATAGTAAAGTCTTGCTTTACTACATCCAATTTGATGCCACTTCCATATATGGCCCCCATGCTCTACTGGAGAAATGATCTCTGAGCACAGAGCCAAGAATAAGCTGTAGGCTCCACAGGTTTTGTCCAGTCCTCTCCTCAAAGAAAAGAAAAAGAAAAAATTTAATGTAAGGTAACTGTATTATGTATTAACTGTACTAAAATCTACATTATTGTTCACTTAGAAAATGGTAGAATAAAGACAATTTGAATATTCAGATTGCATTTCTTTCTATAATAAAACTAAATTTACTTTTTTGGAAAAACTAGAAAGTGATAAAAGAATAAATGACAACCTTTTCTTAAAGGTTTAAATATATATTGGACATGGAGGGAAAGTTCAGGGAAAAAAAACTCATTGCATTGTTGAATCATTTCACCCAAAGGTCAGAAAGTATTTTCTAAATATATAATTAATGAATCCTTCAAGATTTGTCATGGGTAAATATAATGAGGTGATAAATTATTTTAAAGAATTTTCAAATGAATTACAAAGAAGTCAGAGATCATTTGTGGAGAATAGGATTGCATGGCCCAAAGCCCCTTAATTATCTCTGGATATGTGAAATTTTAGGTTTAGTCGTTTTTCTCTGTAAGATTAATAATTGCTTTTCATCTAACAAGAAGCTTTTTATACTGTAGATAATGAGCATTGGTTTTCATCAACACAAAAGAGAAATGATGAAAAATGTGGATCTAATGCATCTGAATTAGGTATCGTGAACTAATATGTAAAACTTCTTTAAAATAGTGCGAAAAAGTTGCTCTGATAAAATGTAAACAAAAGGTAGGTACAATTATCATCTAATTGTAAGAATAAACTACCTCAATTGAGATATATATGCATATATATAATTTGATTAAAGCACTTTTTAGGACTGATCAGTGAGTCCAAAGTGGTAAATATATACATTGGAAGTTAAAATTCTCCTCTACAATTAAACCATGTGACCATAAAAAATTATTTAAATGCTATAAACAAATTTTCCTGTTATAAAATCATTTGATTTATTGTTATAAAATCATTTGATTTATTGAAACGAACGTAATAGAACTGGGGGTAAGGCACCTGTCATGTATGGAGTCTACCTGGTTTGATTTCCAGCAATACATGTGGTCCCTTGAATATTGGAGATGAGTTACTAATAAATTGTCTAAGACTTTTTACTGAAATGCAACTTTTACTGTATGTCATGTCATCAGCCTTTAATTATTTATGAGTACATTTTTTTTTTGGCCACACCCAGTGACCCTCAGGGGTTACTCCTGGCTATGACTCAAAAATCGCTCCTGGAATGGGAGACCATATGGGATGCCTGGGATCAAACCGAGGTCCGTCCTGGACCAGGTGCAAGGCAAATGCCCTACCACTTCGCTAATGCTCCTGCTACTGCATTTTCTTTTTTTATTTTTAAAATTGTATTTTATAATCACTCTGAAACTACAAAGTTTTTTATGACTGGATTTCAGGAATACACTGTTTCAACCATTTTTTCCTAATTTTTCATTGAAGTATATAATATATATGTTGAAAAGTACACAAGTCAGAAGAGTGAAGCCTTATGCATATTTATAAGTTTAATAATCTTAGAAGTACTAAATATCAGAAGAAAGAATAATACCTGATCTTTTGGAACTAAGAAATTTACTCTGTTTGCTAGTCACTGCATCCTTGTCTCACTTCCTGTCTTAAAAAATGACAAGTTCTGATGATTTTGGCTATATTTTATAATCTTTAAAAATATTTTTAAGGAGAGGCCGGTGCAATAGCACAGCGGTAGGGCGTTTGCCTTGCACGCTGCCAAATCCAGGACAGATGTTGGTTTGATACCCGGTGTCCCATATAGTCCCCCAAGCCAGGAGCTATTTCTGAGCTCATAGCCAGAAATAACCTCCGAGTGTCACAGGGTAAGCCCTACCCCCAAAAAAGCAAAATAAAATATTTAAAGCATAGTGATTTTCTATTTTTTATATTTTATTGAGAACATTGTGATTTACAATGATCTTCAATAGTTGAGTTTTAGACATACAAATGCTTCAGGGCTAGAGTGTAAACCTCCCTCATCAATGTTCCCAGAGAACATCCCATGCCACCATGCCTGAATTATATATCAACAATTATATGTTTTCAAAAAAATAGAAACTATTATAGATCTCTAATATACCCCAAGTTTCCATCATTGATATCATATATTACTGACATATCTGTTATAATTAACAAAGTGATTTTTATATTATATAAAGTAGAGTTCACAATTGTTTAGACTTACATTAGATATAAGTATATATTCTTGTGAAAAATACTATTTGAACTGTGACATAAGATGTCATATATATATATGTGTGTGTGTGTGTGTATGTATATTTGGGCAGGCTGTAAACATCAAGGCATTACATCATTTTGATATTGATACTTTTTGAGGACAATTGGACAAAATATTTTGTAGAATGCTCTTCAGGAAAAAATTTTTGTTCTTTATCTCATGATCAGACTAGGATCATTGATTTGGGGAAGGTAAGGTGCCATTTCATACTACTTTATTAAGGATACATACTCTCATTGTAATATGGTTGCTGACTTTAAACATTCATTATTATATGGTGATGTAATATTTGGTGGTTTTGCTCACCTAAATCTACTCTTCTCATTTTTATATTATATATTATGAAAAAAATCAGTGCCCAGCTCATACCTAGGGAACTCAGAGTCCATCTCCTCATTTAAAGCAGAATATCTTTTTTTCTAGTGTTACTTTTAATAATCTGTTTTTATATGTATAAAATTGTAGATATTTATCTTATAATTAAATTTATAGTAGATTAATTTGTATGACCAAGGAAATAAAAATAAAATAAAAGAAGGCTTCTTAAAAGCAATCGAATTATATATTTATATATATTTTTCAGCATGAACATTTATTTAATTTATTATTTAGGGCTTTTATTTTGCTTTTTGTTCTTTGTTGTTTAGAGTCCATACCCAGCAATGTTTATTGGTTAACCCTAATTTTTTGCTCAGGATTATTCTTAATAGTACTCCTGGGACCATAAGGGATGTCTGGCATTGTGCTGTAGTTACATACAATTTCCACTTAATGACTTATTTTTCTTTAATTTTTAAGAGATGTTGTGTAGCCTGGGGTCATGACCTGGCAATAAAATCCTAAGGCAATGCTCAGGTCCATCTGCAACAGCCAATGATGCTGGAGATTACTAACACCACCCCCATTAATGCTTGAGTGATCATGCAGTGCAAGGATAAAAGTCAGTACCTCCAGACATTATCATCTGCTCAACCTCTTTGAGCTTCTAAATTTTTCAAATATCTGGAATACAGTAAAAGTTACTCCATGATGCTTACAAATATCTTTTATTGGGTCTGTAAGTTTTTTAGAAACAAAGAAACCATCACAATTTATCTTCTAAATAAAAAGTCTAATTAATATATTATAGTTCTATCAATGATGAATAATAGAAAAGAAACCAAATTGACTTATAGGCTAGTTAATTTTAATGTGTGTCCTAGATAGAGTTATTTAAATTTTGATGCAATAGTTTTAGTAATGTATAACCTGTTCTTTTTTTTTCTTTGTTTGTTTTTGTTTTTTTTGGCCACACCCAATTATGTTCAGGAGTTACTCCTGGCTATGTACTCAGAAATTGCTCCTGAATTGAGGGACCATATGGGACGCTGGGGGATCGAACTGCGATCCATCTTAGGCTAGCGTGGGCAAGACCACTTGCACCACCACTCCAGCCCGCATAATCTGTTCCTAATGCAGGTCTCTACTGCAATTGCTAGGGGTCAGAACCATCTCAAGTGTGTGTATGGCTTTAGATGTCTGCAAACAGCTCTGATGACCAGATGTTCTCTCACCTATCTCATTTACATATGGTGAATGAATGAGATATTTCCAAAATGCCAACACACCTAATTAGGTTTAATACCTAATCAAGATGTGTCTATCTTGAATCAATCACTTATACATGAGTAGCTATTTTTGAAGATTATTTTAGATCAGTGAATAAATAAAAAAATTCCATTCAAACCATTGGCTGATATACAAAGTGATATGTATATGTATATGAAATACTGGAGAAGAAAATCCATTTATTACTGATAGAAGCCATGGTTAAAAAGAAGCATAGAGATTCAGTTCTGTTGATCAAACTTAGTTCAGTTCCAATTTAGTATCTATTACATATCTGAATATATCATTCAAAAACATGGGACAAAAAAATTAAATGTTTTGTGAGATACAAGCAATAATTCTTACCTCCTTTATATACACTAAATACACACATTCCACTTTTCATTTTCTTCTCAGGGTGCATATTATGTGCAATTTATATAGCCAATGATCTGTTAAAGCAAAAATATATTTTAAAATAATGAAGCCTTATATACATTCTACCACCCAACTAGCACTGAATAATGCTCCTCATTTCTCAGATCTATATTTAAATGAGGCCAACTACTATGAGTTATTGAATAATAATCAGTCAGATTGGAATATTTCTGCATCAAAAGATTTTTTTCTTTCTCTTGATGTCCTTCTGAAATCTTCTGCAATTATCAGATATTTTCTGCTCTAGCAGTGAAATTTGTTTCTTTAATGTTAAGAAAACAAGTATTTAGAGTTCAGCTCATACACAAAAAAGACAGCATGATTATGTATGAGAAAGATAGAAGGCAGTATCAATCAATAATATAATGCCAGGCATACAGGAATAAATAAATAAAAAGTGATCCGATTACTCAGTTTCTACACTGTATCAAATGTTCTTAAAGTTTCTTACTGAAGACAGTCTATCTTTCCCATTAGATAAGGTTTTGGTGTTAGCCAAGAAAGTAATGGCTTTGGATGCAAAGTCCAATAAATAGAACTTAAAAGTTTATTATCAAACATATTGCATGCTATAATAAAAGTGATCTACACTCCTGGAACCAATTCAGCACATAGAAAAATGCTGAAGAGCTAAGAAGGGTGTTTATCACCCCTCTAGAACAACAGCGCTTCACGAACAGAAACTGATCAGCCTGCCAGGATACATTATTTCTTTTCTCTTAAATACAAAATCCTTTTCTCTCAAATACAAAATCATTTCCAATTGAAAGTGCTTTAGAAAACATACTATGCAAATGGAAGGATTTAGCATTTACTGAATAAATCAAATCTGGGTTCCACATAAGAGCCTGGGTCTGAGAATAACATACTGAAACCTGAAGAATAATTTCATTAATTTTTAAGGTCATTTTTAAATAAAATGTGCTTAATAAATATTTAAATAAATATTTAAGCACCATGATTACAAACATGTTTGTGGTTGGGTTTTAGTTATAAAAATGAACAACCCCCTTCACCAATGAAACATTTTCACCAGTCTTTTAGTCCTTCAGTGCTTTCTTATCAATACCTGAGTTTGCACTCTGATGGCCAGCCAGGTCATGCTTTCTAATAGATGAGCTTTGTTTGGCTTGCATAGTGCTTCTTAAAAGATATAACTCACCATAAAGAAAGTGCAAGCTTTACCCTAAAACCCAAAAAGCAGCTTCTCTGGAGAAGTCAGGCACACGGATTTTATAAGTTCAAACTAGACATATCTATCTAGTGGCAGCTATTCTTTATGAAAAATGAATAAATCCAAGCAGGTTAGTCTTGATTTCCTCCAGATTGCTGATGGAAAATTGAGCATCAGAGACAGTCTATCCAAATTCTGCCTTCTTTTTTATTGTTATTCTTTTTTTTTTTTTTTTTTTTTTGGTTTTTGGGCCACACCTGGTAACGCTCAGGGGTTACTCCTGGCTATGCGCTCAGAAGTTGCTCCTGGCTTGGGGGACCATATGGGACACCGGGGGATCGAACCGCGGTCCATCCAAGGCTACCGCAGGCAAGGCAGGTGCACCTTACCTTTAGTGCCACCGCCCGGCCCCTTTATTGTTATTCTTGATTGAAAGTTGAGCATCAGAGACCATCTATATCTATACAGGATCCTGCATTTTTCTTATTGTTATTTTTGTTGTAAGCAAAAGATAGTATTTTCACTCTGTGCCCTTGTCACAGAGTAGAAAGAGAAGAAAATACTAAATAGCACATAGATATTTTATGTGTGTAAATATTCTTTCTTTGACATTGCGACAGTTGTCCCATAAAGGATCTGCACTTGGGAGCACTACCCTAGTTAAATAAGAGTCTTCCTGTCATGTCCTTCATGTAACTTGATTTTCCCTTTTTTAGCACACAGTGCTCAGTTCTTCGCATGAACTATCCTCTGTCCTCATATTTATAAAACTTTTTAGTTTGACTGACAGAAGACACCCCATCATTTAAAAAAAAAAAAACCTCCAACAGGCCTAGGTTTGGCTGTCAAATAATGGTCAACAAGATGTTTGTTTATATAGAAGACTTAAGTAATATTCAAACTTTTATCTTATCAAGCTATTTCAATTGCAAACTTCACAAAATAAACTCTAATTGTTCTGTACTTTCCTTTGTAAATTATTAATATTCTTTGATTGATTGCCCAATTTTTTAATTTAACCCCCCGATAAATAGAGAGCAGATATCTTGTCAAAACTCCAAAAATTGTTGGTAAACTTAGTGAAGTCACTCAGCATATATTTTCTTCTTTTATGCCTTTTCTTCCCTCTCTCTAAATTGAAATATTATCCAGATGCTAACATATCCTGCACCCATATCTTGGAGCAGTCTGACAGACCACCTGGATTCAAACTCATATGCATGGTATGAATTTTCACTTATAATAGACAACACAATGAGCAGCTGAACATATGTAAACACAAAAAGTAACTAGAGAAAAGTGATCCCCAAGGATATAGACCACTCATCTGTTTTGAAAACATTCAGCAGGATAAGATTGCCAAAGGGATTTCACTGGAAAATTCTATTTTATTTTTGTGGCTTCTTGAGTAGCTACGGTTTAAATATTTGGGTTGGAGGCTTTTTTTCTTTGCTATGTAATCAGCTATGTTCAATGTCTGCCTCTATATAATATAATATCATAAGGAATTGTCTTTTATCAAAGCATACTCTTTTGTTTTTTTTTATTTTGGGGGCCTCCCAAGTGAAGTTCAGAAAACTGATGGGTCCCAGTGGGTAATTCTCTATCAAACAGACCTGCAAGTAATGCAAGAGAAACTATGGGGTATTGGCTGCACTCAGACATCCACTTTAGGGCTTTCACAATTTCTCTATCACAACATAACACAGAATTTGTGCATGTTTTTTTCCAAGATTTTATTCAGAAAAAAGATCTCATGGCATGACGAAATTTACTTTTTTTTATTTGATCTTAAGAATAATACATTTAAAAACAAGCTATATCTTAGTATTTGGAAGATTTTATTATTAATTTTCATAACAGGTTGAGAGGTATGTGCAAAAATATTAAAAATAATATATGAGTACCTCCTCAAAATGTTGAATTTTAGTTCCATGCAGTTTATTTTGATTTTTTTTACAGTCAAACTGGTTTTCCTACTTTATAACTATATGAATCATATGTACCATATGCAACTGAAGACTTAAAAACTGAACAGAAATATCAGGAAAGAAGGAACAAAACTAAAAAAAAAAGTTATGTTTTTTGCAATGTGTTTTTAGAGAAGAAGTCTGACAAGAGAAGATTAATGTCTCTAAATTCTTGTTTGATGCAACAGTACATTGGAAAGTATAAAATTGAAAGTATGTTACTTTTAGAAGTATAGTTTACTGAGGGCCAAGAGTAAACTTAGACCAACTACTTGTTTTTCTAATAGTTGGCTTAAACGTTGCATTATCTGTTGGAATACAAATACAACAAAATGAAATCTGACATTTTCCTTCTTCCACACACACTAAACATGTAAAGCCCAAAAATATAAACTTAAAAATTCAGAAGCAATGCTTCTTTAATATCCTTGTAAATCAGGACTTTTGTCCTTTATTTCTGTGGTCATAAGAAGTTGTCATACAATCACTAGCTTTAGTTGTAGCCAAAGTGGAGGGAAATCATTACAGAGAACATCTGTGAAGATAAGAAGCCCTTAAAACTGATCAGGCACTCATTAAATGAGTTCTGAAATGACTTTAAGATGTGTAAGCTAATATTTTTCGAATGTTTGCCATTTAAAAAATGTTTTTTAAAGCAGCGCTTTTACTGAGGCACTGGGATTTACACTACTATTAAAAATACTTTTCATGCATTAGTCATTACAAACAACACACCCCTCGCCAGAGTGCTGGTCTCTCTCCATCCACCAGTGTCTCCTGGATCCCTCCTCATGCCCCACCTACACCATAGAAGCACAACTCAGTAGACAAAGTCTTCAGTTCTGATTTGATGTTTCCTTACTATGTTTCTTTATTTTATTTTAATTGTTTTAATTAAAATATTTGGGATATATCACACTCTGCCTTTTTCTTTTTCTGGATATTGTAAAAATTAAACAGACATATCATAGCATCACATGAAGGTTGACAAATAATATAAATTAATGGTAATATAATGTTTTATTGTATTATTACTTGCATATAGGAAAATAATTAGTATATACACTTATACTATATAGTATATATACTACATAGAGATAAAATATATATTCAAAAGTTACATTAAATTAATAAATCATATAAATGTAAAAATTAGTAAGACTAAAAAATGAAGGAAAATTTAAGAGTATCTGAATAGTCCTATATATGTATAAAAGTGTGTTGATTCCCAAAAGATGGTAATACTGGCTTTATGTTGGAGACTATTATTTGATAAATACTGTTTAGGTGTCTGCATTAATAAATAGGAGTTGTCATAAAAAATTCTCTATGGGTAGTAAAAAAAGATACCTGTAACGTCTTTATTTAGTCATTCTTTGATGGCATAACTAATTGGCTTAATTGTGTCACAAATTAAATAAAATAATTCAGTGTTCTTAGAAAACTGACATGTAAAACAACATGTGAATTTCACCGTCATGTCAGTCAGGTCAGAATCAGTACAAAGGGTCTGGAGAGAGAGTACAGATGTTAAGGTATTTGCCTTACACAGCTAACTACAGTTCAATCTCCTGTAAATACATATGATTCCCTGAGTACTGCAAAGAATGATCCCTGACCACAGAGGTTAAACTATATGAAGAACACTTTTGGGTGTGGCCCAATATATTATTCCAAAAATATATAAATATAATAATCAATGGGAAAAGGTATTTCTACTTCCAATATGTATACATGGCCTATTCATGTTTTCCTAAGTAATCATAACAATAAATCGGAAGAAAAAGCAACAGAAAAATTAGAAATTTCACATACTATATTGCATAGCCATTACATAGATATTGGGGCTTTTTTTTTTTTAACTTGTGACTCCTATTTTTTTTTTTTTTTGGTCAAACCTGGCAGCACTCAGGGGTTACTCCTGATTCTGTGCTCAGAAATCGCTCATAGCAGGCATGGGGGACCACATGGGATGCTGAATTCGAACCATTCGTCCTTATTTGGCTACATGAAAGGCTGTGCTATCTCTCTGACCCCTACTTGTGATTCCTTTTTAACAGTGACATTCGTTATGAGTGAGAGTTACCACACACACCTAAGATGTATCTAATATGTATCATTACAGGATTATGTTGAGAAAAATTGGATAATTTTCTACTCAAAAACCTTTTTACTATTGCCAAATTTCTCATGAGTCCCAAGTTCAATATTACGACATAACTCACAATTTTGAAATTAGAATTTATATGTGCTTCCCACTGACCTGGTATTCAGTCTTTGGGAGCAAGCATCAAGATCATAAAGTAAATAATTTTATACCTAAATACCATAAAAAGTCTTCATCTGCATCAGGGTAGATATAACAAGGATTCCAGGTACAAACATGAAATCTAGACTGCCTGTAAGAACTCTATTTCTCTCCATTTTCAACCTATATTGCCATTTATCAGATTCTCAAACGTATGATGAAGCCCATACCTTTACTATGCCACCTTTTCTGGCTCAGGAATTAAGGTGCTGTAGAATTAATATTCTGTCCTTGTCTCACAATCAAGTGTTTAAACAGTGCTTATTGTCATTGAAACTAGTTCAAGCTTTTTAAGATTCGTTGGCAGATTTTAAATGTATGTGGATGTATATTTTGTGTGCTGTATAATATATGGGCTGATCTATTACTTGAAGGTCAGTACAAAAAAACTTGTTTGAGGAAGGTCCCAGTTTCTCTTTGGAGAGCTTTCACTTAATTAGACTGGACCCACTAGAGATAATTTTCTTTTTTAATTAACTCAAAATCAATTACTTAAGAAGCCGAATTAAATCAGCAAATCCCCTTCACCATTGTCAAATTCTAGTGGTTAAAGCAAGTCACAGGCTTTGCCCACACTCAGAAAGGAAACTAAAATATGTGGTTCAGTGGCATAGACCACTTCCAAAGCAATCTTTGAGTAAATTACTTTGCATAGGGTCCTTGAGACATAATTGGGGTTAAGATTATGTAGGCATGACTAGTCCCATTGAAAATAGTATCCTTCTAATTTATGCCTAAGGGAGAACATCTCTCTATCTCTCTTTGTCTCTCCTATCCCTCTCTCTATTCTCTTTTCTCTCTTTCTCGTTATTTCTCTGTCTGCCTATTAATCTCTATTTCTATTTTCTGTCTATCCCTTCATTCATAATATATGTCTAGGAAAAAAGCATGTGAATAGAAAGCATTAAGATGATTATATACTAAAAGGAAAGGTCTTACCAGAATCTGACCATGATGGAACCCTAATTTTAAGCTTCCATTCTCTAAAACTATCAAATATTTATTTTTATTAAATTACCATGAGATACAGAGTTAAAAATTTGTTGATAGTTGAGAATAGTCACAAAAATGTTTGAACATTCATTCCTTCACCAATGCTCATTTTCCTTCACTTATTTCCCATTACCCTCCTGATCTTGCTATACTAGTTACCCATTTGGTTACATCTTATTATTATTATTTTTGTTTATTTGCTTTTTGGCCTCACCCGGTGACGGCAGGGGTTACTCCTGGCTATGCACTCAGAAATCACTCCTGGCTTGGGGAACCATACAGGACCCCAGGGTATTGAACCAATGTCCGTCCTGGGTCAGCCGCTTACAAGGCAAGTACCCTACAGCTTGTGCCACCGCTCTGGGCAGCCCCTGGTTACATCTCATTATGACAAAAAAATGTTTCCATATATTTTGTCATTTTATTTTATATTTCTAGTGTATATGTAATTTAGTTCTAAATCATGGTCTATAACTAAAAGAAATCAGATTTTAATAGCTTGATCTTCCTTATTCTTTGTACTTTTCACCAGAGTGATCACATCGTAGTGTAGAGATGTAGCAGCAGATACTGCAAACAGCTAATTAATATGTTAACCTTGAAAGTTTGAAGAAAAGTAAATATTTTGAATCTTTTAATCAAAAATGCATACCTTGGAGAGAATTTTCAGTGAGAATACATTAATGAGTTTCCAATACTTTTCCATTTGAATGAAAATCAATGTAATTTCTCCTGCAAGAAGGAAGAAAATGAAATAGATACGTACTGAAATTAACAAAACACAAATCTTCCACTTTGGTTCATGGGATAAATATATTTGCATATGTAACAAAGTTATAATGTATACTATTCAATCTGAAAATGAAAAAGTTTCCTGGTTAACTTCTTTTTGGGAAGAAATGAAACTGTAGCAGATGATTTCAATGATGAAAATAGTTTTTCTTCTATTACTCAATTTCTTTTACCTGAAAATATATTTCTTACATTCTTTCATAAAAAATGTAACGATGTAAAACTTATGGACATAGCATTTGTCATACAAGCACTATGCATGAAATAGGACATGTGGCTTAAGATATGCAGAAATAAAAAGAAGGATTCAAGAAGGAAGTTATATTTATTTAAATAAAATTATATTTTATATTTTATATTTCCCACTATTTGCCAAACATCTGAACTGCAGTTATATTTAATATACTTATTTCCCCAATCAAGAGTTGATAAATGGGAAATGAAGTGATATTACAGTAAATAGGGCACATGCTTTGTAAGTGGTATATCCAGATTTAATCTCATGCATCCAGATGGTCTCCCAAATACCACTAGAAATAATTTATGAGCATGGATACAGGAAATAACTCTGAGCACCACTAGCTGTGACTCCCAAAAAATACAACGAAAAAGTGTTCATCAAGATATATATATTAGCTTTTGTATCTCATTTTCTTCTCTCTTCCTTTCTAAAGGTAATCTTGATAAAAATAACCTATAAAATCGATTAAGGCAGGACATATGCTAAAAATATTTGTTTTAGACTTTGAAATCGTCTCTTTAAATTTTTTAAAGTTTTGTGTCTTATGATTGTTTCAAAACATCTAATTACTTTCATATTTACTATATATAATTCATTTTCTCACATTTTTATTTATCTGGTTTCTATTTTTGTAAGTATTCTAAAATACATTAAAATATAATTTTGTTGATTTTGTTTAAATAGATGAATAACTTACTTAAGTCTTATCTTCTAGATTTGTAGTAGTCTATGGAAATTTCTGCAATGAGGAGAAATCAAGAATTCTTTACTGTCAATAGAGTAGCTTCTGGTCACATGTTGGTGTTGAGAGCCAAACCACAATTCAGGGAAATTATATTATAAATTTTAATTTAATTTTGTAGCTTCAATTTGAATAGCTACTTATGGCTTGTATCTACCACATTGTAAAGCATAGAGATTTAGTTGTAAAATTTTTCACTAGTATCACTCCTGTTAATGAGGATAATGAGGGTTCTGGGTGATAGTTCATTACATTTGGCAGAAGTTTTCATTCATTCAAGGTCAATATTTTGTAGAAATTTTTTTTGAAATGTTAATTCAATGGAATGCTATTTCAGAATGTAAGAGATACTTGCTACTTTTATATTGGTTCCACTATATGTGATCCTTATTATATGCAAATTATATAAAATACCTAGCTAGGAATTTTAGTGAGGAACTAATTAAATAAAAGGGAATAAACCAAATATAATTTCCAGGGATATTTTATATATATTCAAGAGCTCATGATCTCCAAACATCTGTTCAAATTTCAAGCCTTTCATCTTGTAAAGATTACATTTAACTGCAAGAAATAATTAGCAATTCTTTTATCTGTGCAGCAATTTTAAAAAGTCATCAATTTTATTGCTGGAAGAAAAGGGAGAGGAAGATAAAATAATTATCAGCCTTCTGACTTTTTAAATGGTCAAAGAAACTTTTATATGGAATACAACTTTCTCTTCAAAAAAGCAAATAATAACTCAAACAGATGAGTGGATCATGAAGGTGTGGTACTTATGTGCAATAGAATACTACATAGCTGTAAGCAATGATACAATAATGCAATTTGCTGCAACATGAATAAAATTGGAATATATTATATTAAATGAAGTAATCCAGAAGAAAGATAAATACAGAATGACATTACATATGTGGCATTTAGAATAACAGTATGAAGTAATGCAATTGTTTAAATGGGATTTGTTTCATACACCCTTGGCCCCAAGGTATAGCGAGAAGGAATGAAATGAGTGGAAGATTGTTGTGTTTACTGCTGTAGTGCTTTTTGAGTTTGTAGTTTTGTTTTGTTTTGTTTTGTATTTTTTAGTATTGTTGCTTTGTTTTTCTTCCTTTTTCCCTTTCTTCTCTTAAACAGATATTTATAGCCTCAAGAAGAACTCCTTCCATTTTTTGCTTGTTTGACTCCCCCCACCCCTTTTTCTTTCCTTTTTTTTTCTTCTTTTCTTCAAACAGAACCACATAACTTGAACCATCTTGTTCTGCCTCTCAAACTGAGGGGGAAATAATGGAGGTTACCAAGACTAAACAGTCGTATGAATATTGAGTAGAAATAAAAATGATGAGACTTAGGTACTAAATCCAAAGTCAACAGCAACAGGATCAATTTCCAATCTACAACAAGCTAGACAAGAGGGGATCACTTACACTAGCAGCCTGAGGAGCAAAGGAGGAGGATATGGAATCCCTGCTGGGAATGAGGGGGGAGAGGGAGGACAACATTGGTGGTGGGAATGCTCCTGATTCAATGTCAGTATATACCTAAAATTTTACTGTAAATAATTTGTAATCCACTTTGGTCAAAATAAAAATGTCTACTTAAAAAAATGAATGGAAGAGGAGAAACAAATATATGAAAGGATGGGAGTTAGGGCCCAAGTGGCCTCAGGTGCATTGGTGGTGCTAAAAATGGACAGGACTAAATATCCAAGCCAAAGACAATAGCATTGAAATCAAGAGACCCAAACTTTAACAATCAAAATTTAAAATGTGCCTTAATATTGGCAGGCTGAGGAGCAGGAGGCGGTGATATGGGGTGCATATTGGTGGAGGGAGATTGACACTGGTGGTGGGATTGGCCACAATTCATTATCTGAAACTCAACTATGAAGAACTTTGAAAATCAGAATGGTAACAACAAAAAAAATAGTTTTACTCCATGAAACTTCTAGCTTTCTCTCTATATTTATAAGTCTTACAAGCATTACTTAGGCAAAATTACAAGCAAGTTCCAACACTTTATTTCATTTTATGTTGATTCAAAATCGCATATGATATATACTTTTTCATGATTGCAGGCTATGAAATTCTACATACGCACACCTTCACCTATAAGTAAGTGGACATTTAATTCTGAATTCCAACAATGGCTATCGCTTTAGTATTTTATGTGCTATTTTATTTTCACTATTATAGTAATCAAAAAGTAATGGGTTAGTACAGAGAAACAATGATTTACATTTCAGATTTTAAAAAATATTATTAGGGAATCAGAGCAGTAGAGCAGCAGTAGGGTGCTTGTCTTGCAGGCTGCTGACCCAGAACAGACCTGGGTTCAATCCCCCAGTGTCCCATATGGTCCCCCAGCCAGGAGCAATTTCTGAGTGCATAGCCAGGAGTAACCCCTGAGCATCAATGAGGTGTGCTCTCCCTCCAAAATAGTATTATATAGCTTCTTTTCTTTTTCTTCTTCATTCCCTGATATTTCCCTCCTCCTCCTCCTCCTCCTCCTCCTCCTCCTCCTCCTCTTCCTCCACTTTCTTCTCTTCTTTCTTCTATTCCTTCTCCACTTCCTCCTCTTATTACTCCTTTTTTACATCACATCCAGTAGTGCTCTGAGCTTACTCCTAGGGTGATCAGGAAGGGGAAAGTCATATGTGGAATTGAGAAGTATACCCATATCAGCTACATGCAAGGCTAACACCATACTTGCTGCACTAATTCTCTGGCCTCCTCTTTGTTTTTAACTCTATCATTTGGTCGAAGATTTTCAGAGTGATTTAGGCCTTTTAGGTCTATACTAGTCTAGGTGTGATATACAAACTATACTGTAAAACTTGGAAATAATGGAAATTATATCCCTTAGAAACTTACAGAATCATTTTACAATAAAATATGTTGTCTGAAACTAATAAAGAAAACTTGAGTCATATATTGCATATCGAATGCCTTTTATAATATTTAATTTAATATTTTATAAATTATAATCTTAGCATGTAAACCTTTTTTGTTTTTGTTTTTGTGTCACACCCAGCAGTGCTCAGTGGTTACTCCTGGCTCTATGCTTAGACATTGCTCCTGGCAGGCTCGGGGGACCTTATGGGATGCTGGGATTCTAACCACTTTTCTTCTGCATGCAAGGCAAACTTCCTACATCCATGCTCTCTCCAGCCACATGTAAAACTTTTAAAACCAAAAAATACAAAACACCTTAAAGCACAATAGTCGTCTCCCACATGGTCTAGTGATTTGGATTCCTGGTTTTCACCTTAAAGCACAAAAACAGTATAATACCCCAAAACAAATCTAAGCATTTTACTTAGTTTGAGAAATACTGAATTTAGCTTCCCTCTCCATATTGCTTCATTTTGATCCCATGAATTTAATTTGTTTTTGTTGTTGTTGTGACGCTCAGGGGTTACTCCTAGCTATAACCTCAGAAATCGCTCCTGACTTGGGGGAACCATATGTGACGCCGGGGATCGAACCGAGGTCTGTGCTGGGTCAGCCGTGTGGAAGGCAAACACCTTACTGTTGTGCTATTTATAAAGCCTCATGAATTTGATTTTTAAAACAAAGTTTACAGTGTAACAACCACAAAATATAGTTATTTACAGTTACTTTACAAAAACTTCAAAAAAAATCCCATAAAATAAATAGCTTCTCTAAACACAAACCTTTCTGATTCAGCAAACAGTTTGCTCAGCCTTTGTTTCTGTTGAAAAAGCTAGCGAACCAACCTAGGTGGTTAAACTTGGGACTTAACCTGACAATTACAAGAAGAATGAGAAAGTCTAGCTTTTCAGAACTGTAATTGTTTTACAAGTATGGGTGGCATCTTTACACATTAAAATCACACCTGAACGAAATTCCCAGAGCTGGCTTCTTCAGGAAAGGCACATTTCGAGTCTGGACCTGGTCGTAAAGCCACATAACAACCTATTGTTAACTCAACCACAACCGGGTAAATATATACGTCAGAGACACTCAGTATTTCCAGGTATCTTCTACTTAAAATATGTCAAACAGCTCATTATATAATGCAAGTTCTAAAAATATAATTAAAATGAGCAGAATCTTGAAACACCTCTAGAGATCAGAAGAGTAAATTGAAAATATGCTATTACAGATGTATAATTCTTTTTAAAATGGATAACAGTTTAAGGCAATAAAGGGGTACTGAACATCTGTTTCACTATCTCTAGAAAACCCTCTCCTTTTGTCTCCCTTAGACTTAATGTGGTTATGGCTCTATAATAAAAATATTATAGATGGAGTTGACTTATAAAAATAAAACATTTATTTTTCATGGAGGAAGATTCAATGAAATTTTGCATTCTACAAATGGTCTGTTTTCACTACCAATTTATATTTGGAAAGAAAGTTACAAAGGTCTCTCTTAGAAAGGCATTAAAACCATTTATCAAAAATCCACCTTAATGACCCCTTAATCACTTTCCTAAAGCACCACTTCAAAGTATCATCGTCGTGGAGATTAAGTCTTCAACACATAGATTCAAAAGAAAAATAATCACATAATATAATACAGATGAAATACAAGAAAAGAAAGTCTATTAATGCATATTTCTGACTGGTCAGCTTTTTGCCTAGAAAACATAAATAAAATAGAGAATGTGCATAGAGAGAAAAATTACTTCCTATTCTTAAAATTAAGGCATTCTCAAAATCAACTCCAACCTATTTTTTAACTTATCTTCTATAGATGTTAGAGCTGATCTGGACTACTTAACACCATGAATGTTTCGCTTTTGCCTACTGTTCTTTCAACTATATATTAATTTTATTTTTGTCCACACCAGCTATGATTATGGTTTATTTCTGACTATGTACTCAGAGATCAGTCTTATTTGTTTGTTTTTTTGGGGGGTGAGCAACACCAAGTGGTGCTCAGAGACTACTCCTGGATCTCAAGAATCATTACTAGATTATGGAATGCTGGGAATTGAATCATAGTGAGACATGTAGAAGACAATCATCCTACCATACTATTACTTAAAATACTCAGATATCACTCTTGTAAATGTCTGAGGACCATATATTCCCAGTATATTATCTAGCTGGCCCCTCTTCATTTACATTTTTAAATTTAAGAACTGTATATTCTTCATTCTTGTTATCCAAATATTTTATGCTATTTCCCATGAAAACTACTCAATGACTAGTTTCAGAACTTGAAGTTTATCCTCATTTATTTTCCCATAACAGATATACAACTTTTTCTAGGATAAGAAAATTTTGAGAGAACACCTACAATTAATTGTCTCTCAAAATAAAGCAAAAGTGGATTGATTCCTAAATCCCTGAGTTCTTGAGAATTTTATGAAAGATTTGCATTCAGAACTCAGATGCTTAAGAATTTAACGTGCATTATAAAGTTCAAGCAAGTAGAAGGATACAAGTCTCTTCCCAAAGCCCAGTCCTCTTTTTATCCATGTTCTTGTCCTGTCTCTTGTTGCCTGATCCACTGTATAAAATATTCTAAGTTCTCTCTCTGCTTATCTCTGTTGTATGATGGCCTGGAATTGTCCCTACTCTTTATTTATTTACGCTTATCTTTATTAAATCTTTATTTAATTGTCCCTATTCTTTATCCAGTGTGCATTTTCCCTACATGAAATATGCAGCTGAGCTTAAATCCTGTCACTTAGGTCTCCTTGCTTTGGCTTACTACTCCAAAATTAGTCATTGGGACTGTGTCCCTGCCACTACCTTTCTTGTGGGCTTGTATTTGCCTCTAGCCCTGGTCATGTCTCATGGACGAAATCCATGACACCCTGCATAGGTCTTGGCATAGGTGTGGGATCAAAGAGAAATTGCCGTCCTGGAGGCTTGGTTTTTATCTCCTGCTATCTACCATTTCCAGTCGTCCTATTTTCATTATGTAATCTATTTTTACTGGAAACCTTTTTGGTATGTGAAATTTAAAATGACCTATTCATTAGATGTGAACAAAGTAAAGCAAATTAAAGTAACCACAAATGTCTTTCCCTCCTTAGGAATTTTCCAATAAAGGTTGTTGATGGCAACATAAGTTATGTTAATGAAACTGTTTTTACAAGAACCGTATGAGTGACTATCTTTAAAAAAATTAAAACTTTAATTTATTCTTTTTTTCCTTTTATTTTCTTTACTTTACTTTTCTGTTTTTGTTTTTGAGTCACACTGGTCTGTATGTAATTTTTCCTGACTATACTAAAAAAAAATCACTCCTGAAACTCACACATGGAGTGCTTGGGTGACCATATTTGGAGCTGGGTATTGAGTCAGTGTCAGCCATTGACAAGGCAAGCATCTTAACAGCAATGCTCTGTCTCTGGCCTCTAGTTTATTCTTAAAGGTTAGTTTCAAGAGAAAAGCTATATATTTAAGTATCTTTGCTCTGCAGCTATTCATACTACAGCGGTATTACTTCTCAACATTCCACACCCTCTCCTCTGTTTCCCTTCATTGTAGTTGTTATTGGCGCTACTGAATGACCAGGGCTCAAATACACATCTGATTGTTAGTACTCCAATATTTTATTTTAATCATGGTGCGCAGGGGAGGATACACACCAGGATGTTGTGTTTATACTCTCAACAGGGTATTGCATTTTCCTAGTTGTGATTATTTTCTGGTGATGGTCATACTCTTTTGGTTATAGTTTTCTTTCTTTCTTTCTTTCTTTTTTTTTTTTGTGGTTTTTGGGTCACACCCGGCAGTGCTCAGGGGTTATTCCTGGCTCCATGCTCAGAAATTGCTCCTGGCAGGCACAGGGGACCATATGGGACGCTGGGATTCGAACCGATGACCTTCTGCATGAAAGGCAAACGCCCTACCTCCATGCTATCTCTCCAGCCCCTGGTTATAGTTTTCATGTGCATACTACTAATAGTGTTTATCAGTTGTTAATATGGCACTCAAATTCATTTCCCAGAAATGAAGTTTCTTTTAGTTGTTTTATTTATAGCATTTGCAATTCTTTGAATGTGTTGCCCACATATACTCCTGACTGTGCTTTACTATAAATCACTGTGGTGTCAGGAATCTCAGCAAGCAGAACCACCAGAATCAAACTTGACTAAGGCAGTGTCATGTGCAATTGAATTTGCAGCCTTATGATTGCAGAGCAATTGCTCTAAGTCAATGAGCTATCCTTCAGTACATTGAATTGTCAACTTTGAAGCACCTTTCTTGTCTATCTGTGCAAATTTGTCTATGTCTATTAGAATTGGGTGTTTTATTTAGCTGGTTCATCTTACCAAAAGCAATTAAATTATACAATGTAAACCTGTGATTCATTCTGTCCTAAAATGTAGAAAAAAAGACAAGGTGCTAATTTTGGCTCAAGTGTTTGAAACCTTTTTCAAATCACACTATTCTTATCGAGTTGTGATATATTTTGATTTAAGAAAAATACCTATTTGAGCACTATTAACTATTGATCACAGATTTTTGCAATCAGTATTTTTGAAGAGGAGTGGAATGAGAAGGGAACAAAATTTCTATGGATAGTTATTCCACTATAATGATAAACTAATCAAAATATATCTATTTAAAATAGAAGTGAACAAAAATTTTTGATATTCAATTCATATGCAAATTCTTGTGTTTACACTTGTCACATTTTTAACAATATATCATAATTTATTATACTTATGATTATAGTTTCAAGCTTATATTTCTCCCAAACCCTATCAGCCAGTAGAATATCTACTTCCTTCCACCAATATCCCAGGGGCCACAGGATTTTCTAGAAATCTATGTATCTTGTAAATTAATTATTATCAGTTGAGCAATAGGTAAATATTTTTATCTCTCTGTGTAATTGTTTCATTGGTAATGCAAAAGCTTATAAATTTGACATACTCATATTTCTTTATTTTTATTGTTTGCAATTTTTCTATAATTTTAATAAGTATTATGTTTGTTGTATTTTATCAATGATGTTTATTATTTTGCTAAAAAGGTTTTACAGTGAAAATTTTATATATAGTGTGCTTTGGTTTTAGTCAATGGATGACACATCAATCACATTAAAAGACAAAGCTCAGGGGCTAGAGAGGTGGCACTAGTGATAGGGAGCTTGCCTTGCAGGCGCTAACCTAGGATGGACTGTATGGTTTGATTCTCCGGTGTCCCATATGGCTTCTGCAAGCCAGGAGCAATTTCTGAATGCATAGCCAGGAATAACCTCTGAGTGCCACGGGGTGTGGCCCCCCTTCAAAAAAAAAAGAAAAGAAAAGAAAAAAGACAAAGCTCAGAAAAGCTTCTATTTTTTTTCTCAAGTGCCCATAACCTTATAGGCACAAACTAAACATCAAATAGTGTTTAAAAGAGAAATCTAAATTTATTTTGTTATCTAGACACTTCACACTTCCTGATAAGAATTATTATTTTTCTTTAAGAAATACTAATAGAAAAATGATTAAATTTTCCTCTTTCTAAAAGTTTAGAAATAGTGCTTTTTTTAAAAAATAGTAATTAAGAATCACAAAAGGTAAAGTCACTAATAGCAAATATTTCTTAGTTATAAAATATTTTCTTATTAGTCAGTTGATCAGGAATTTTTCTTCCCCTGTGTGCATTTCAGATTGATTTTCTGGGTAAAAAATGGGAGAAGAGGACAATATGTTTTTTAGCAAGCTGGAAGTATTAAAAGAAATGATGCATGAAATATATTTAGGAGAGTGCACCAAATAATCTTTCACAAGATGATTGCTTTTATCATTACTGCTGTTGTTGCTCTCAATTCACATTCTGAGAACTTTGAGAGTGTTCTGTCCTCTCACTTTTACTAGATAAATATACTTCTTAGCTTTCAAATCATTATTTCCTTTTATTAAATCTCTGATCATAAAAGAACTACTTTTTGTTTGAAGGTGATGCAACCCTCCCTGGGTTCATTATTTTTTAAAGTGTACTTTATAATACTATTTTAATGTTTAACAAAAGATTTCCTCACCTTAAACCATCATGTCATATTAATTGCTGATATTTTGAAATACATATGATAAGAATTTTGGCAGGATGCTCTTAGAGCAAGGCATTAGCCAAAGAAAAGCAATATTTTGCTGCACTGATCTTTCTAGAAATTTATATAACTCATCTATGCTACTTACTCTTGAAATAAGGAACATGGAGAAATTTTGCTCTTACATTTTGGTACTATTCTGAAGTGACATTTCACTATAATGGATGGAATCTGTCATGTAAAATGACATTATATTCTCTATTTCATTAGTTCAAAGATGTTTGTTATAGCTCATTTGATTAAGTACTGTGCTAGTGGCTCTATATATATTAACTTAGGTCATTTTTTACTATAGATCCTTGAATTACATAAAAATAAACTTTTCATCCTCGGACAGACAATAGAATTGAGTCTATAAATATGAAGAAATTTGTCTACTAAGTGATGTACTCTGAATGTAATTCAGCTATTGTATAACAATTTAAGCAGTCATTCCCCACTCAAATCCATGCCCTATAATAAAAAGCAGAATGTGGCTTATTTTGTTTTCAATTTCTTTTACTATTTTTCTCATAGTATGTAAATCTCTGGACTAGCCCTGTTTAAATGTCAAGGTAAACATTGCTAAATTTTTTTTCCTGAGAGACTTACATACTAAATAAATTACTCTAAAATACTTTTAATTCCCTAAACTTTGTGGCAATGATTATTTTGTAAATTTTATAAAAAATAAATTCAATATATAGAAATATATAGTGAAACTATGCCTTTTAAAAAAAATATGGCCACACTTGATGCTCAGAGACTCTGCACTCAAAATTATTCCTAGTACTGCTTCAAAAACCATATAGTATGCCAGGGATCTAATCTAGGTTGTCAGAATCAAGGCAAGTGCCCTACATGTAGACTCTTTAGAGCCCTAATATTTTTTGTTTATGCATAAAAATGAAATCATTGACAAAGTAAAATCTATATAATAACAAAGGTTATTTTAAGCTATGGGATAAGAAATTGTTTAAATAACCACCATATGTCTGAAAAATTTATCTCAAATATATAAGCCTCATACAAATATTTTGTGTAGATTGTATATAAACATATATTATATACTATACAATATTTACATGATTCTATTGCCATATAATAATAGTTTATTTAAATTTATGTTATATAGTTTATGTTTATATATGTTTTATATATGTTCATATGTGTTTTATATCTTATATTAGTTTATAAAGTTTAATATGCTATATATCACATATTCATTTGCTCATTTTAAATTAGTTTTATATATGGTATATATGTGTATATATATTTACCCAACTTTAAATAAGTATTAAACTTTTAATACATTTTAATACATTCAAATAAGATATACAGGTACATATAAAAGTACTCACCTTTACTTCATACTTATTAGGATGAATATTATCAAAAAGTTAAGAGGCAAAAAATGTTGATACAATTATGTAGAAAGGAACCTTTTTCTACTATTGGTAGGAAAAGAAAATTGATGTTTTCGCAATGAGAAACAGCATGGCGTTTTCTAAGAAAAATAAATTTATGTAGCTTAAGTTAGTTCATTTTATTATGTAAATGATCTATCAAATGTTCTTAGATGATGAAGAAAATAATCACTCACTTATTCAGTCCAAAAGATAACAGTAAGAGTAATAAGGACAGGGCCAGAGTGATAAAACAGTGAGTAGGGCATTTGCCTTTCACATGGCAGACCCAGGTTTGAATCCTGCTTTCCATATGGTCTCCCAATTCCTCCAGAGAGATTCTTGAGCACCTCACCAGGAGTGATCCCTGAATGTTGCTAGATATGGCCCCCAAACAAAACAAGACAAAACAAAATGAATAATAAGGGCAAGACCTCTTTTATTGCATGTACATTGCCTTGGGTTTAATTCTGAATGGTGAAAAAATAATTATACAAAATTAGCTGGCATATGAATAAATATTTATTGTCTTCAAAGTAGGTACTGTGTACTTATAATACAAAGATTATTGAGCCCTATGACTCCTGACCTGAAAAATTATTCTATAATATAAGGGAGGGATAAAGATCCTAAAAGTCACATATATAAAATAGCACTTCTTTAATATTATAAAAATATTCATAACATGTTCTATTTATACCCTAAGTCCAAGAATATAATTTTGACCAAAAAATAAAAGTGATATTCAGTTGAATCTGAGAACTAATTCACAAATTGTGAGGTCTATCTCTTGGGTAGAAGTAAAGAGGAAAGGGATGAGATGTCAGTTGATCTAACTGGTCATTTTCAATTTCACCTACTAGAGATCTATCTACTCAAATGCACCATAAATATAGTTCAGGGAAGAAACAGAAAACACATTCAGGAAATACAGGTTTAGTTACTTTCTCTGAGTATATGCTTGACAAAGAGGTTGTAGGCATCCTCTTTGGCCCCTCTGATCTGTGCTAGGGTGAATAGCAGCTAGACAGAAAATCTCATATGTATACCCACACAATGTAGAAAAACCATAGGGTACAAAGAACACCAACATTTTAGAACAGGGTACAATTTGCTAGAGGACATTATAGCACAAGGACATCTGAATATAGTAGAACACTAGACCTCAGAACTAAGTGGGACAAGAACATCAAGGCACAAGAGTAGGAGTTGGTATATAGAATCATACAGACTGGATCTTTAAAATATATAATTTATAACTTATAATTCATGTTATATGTAGCCTAAATCCAAGAATATATACATATATTTTTTTAAAAAAGAACCTTTTGTAAAAGTAAAAACAATCTCTATAGGTACACTGAGGAAGGGAGGGAAAGAATAAAATAGAGAGCATGGACTTCCCCAAATGCAGAAAGATCCCTGGAAAGCAGGTAAGTGTCCCAAAGTTAAAGTATGAAAGCATGGAAGCACAAATATCAAGAGAAGAAATGCACCCACATGCTCAGAAACCATGTTCAAGGAATACATATGTCATATGGGATTTTTACATGTTGATTGTGTATCTTGTTCTCAGGATCCACACTTGGAGTTAGCCCAGATTTATTAAAGGCATTGGCAGCATTTCCATTTTCAAAGTCCCTCATGTATATCACCAAATAAATTATTTACTTAATAAAATCTTAGATTATTTGTTGCAGCTTTAACTTTCCTTTTAAGAATGCGTGAAATTTCTGTTTTGTCCAGTTTTTTGGGTATTTTTTTTTCGGTAAGCAAAACGAGAATAAATCCTACAGTAGTTAGTGCTCCATTTTTTAAAGACTCATTAAAAATAAACAGTAGAAGAGAGGCAATTACTGTTAACAAACATAGCATAAAAATCACAAATAAAGGGTCATTAACACAGAAAAATAATTACTCAATCGTTCATCCAGATGCTTTTGTCAGTTTCATTTGGTAACACTGACTAACCATTTCATAAGCATCATTATTAGCTGTCGTTGGACTATTTAATATGTCCCCCTCTTTGTCTCATAAGAGAAAAATAATCAACAATGAACAGTTTTTTCCTAGAGTCTATATAAGTGTAACTCGATTCTCTTTAATTTTAGTCTTTTAAAGTTTATCTGGTTTTATGTTACTCATGAATTCAGAGTGGTCATAGAAAAAAATTATCTCCCGGACAGTTGTTGTTTTTAAGGGATAAAGCAAAAGTAAAGTGAATTTTCTTTCTTTCTACAAATAAATCATTTGATAAAAGAGAAATGTAATGTCAAGAAAACTAAAGAAAATAATATGCTATATATATTTTATCCCTTTAGAGAATGCCTTTACATTTGCTTAAACTGTTATATTTTTTAATTAAACCTCACAAACTGTATTGGTGTTTCTGTCTGTGTTCAAATAAGAACTAAGTGATGTTGATGGTAGTTTTACTTATTTAAGAAAAGATATAAATTAAGGCTTCTGAATCATTTATCAATCAGCATCAATTGAGCCCATTTAGACCTCAAAGAAATGCAGTGTTGTTTACATTTTACAAAACAGTCAACATAGTCAATTCCTGCATTCAAGTCATCTCCATCACAAAGGTGGAAAAGTCAAGCCTTGTACACTTTTCTGAGTGATGCAATCGCAAGAATTCCCGAGAAGTACCCACTGAAACAGCAAAATAGCCAATATGATTCATGAGTTATTTGTAAAAAAAAAAAAAGTCCAGAATTGTGATGAAAACTACATAAAACACACCACCTATTCAGATTAAGCTGTTCATTGTGCATATAGTTGCAGGAACCGTCTTTTCTAGCTCATAAGTTTTCTTACCAGTCAGGAGACTCGTGTGGAAAAAAAAAAAAAAAAAGAAACCATTTACATTAAAGGTAGGCACTATTCTGAGAACATGAATTTTGAAGGAGAATGGAAATAATATTTCATTTGCAGTTGAGAAACCTGAGCTTTGTTACTAACTTATGATGTGGTCTTGAGCATAGAGCATTGCATTTAGTCCTTAATTCTCTCTCCAAAACTAGGAAGTTGGATAAAATTATCTTCCATACGTTTTCCAAGTCTAGCATTCTCTCCTATTAAGGAGCCAACTTCGAGCTTTTTAAGCCTTTAGCTCAGTCCTCCACCCACTTTGGAGCTGCTGTTAACAGCTAAGAAGTGACTTACTGGGAGAGACTCGGAGTCTAATGATCACTGCCCTGGGGCTACAACTCCTCACAGAAGCAGCTGGAGGAGTAAACCTATACATTAAATTCGAGTCTAAATGTTTATACATAAAAAAATGCAAGTTACTTTATATGCCAGGTTGACTTAAACCCACAATATATGGTAATTGAAGCTTTTTAAAAGAAAAATATACTTCGTATGTAGGTTTATGAAAGGAGTCTGTGTAGTCCAAAGAAGGGGGGAAAAAAAAGAACAGCACTGTTCCAACTTACTTAACACTTTGGTCATCTTATCATTGCATGATTTTTGTCAAATATTTTCTGTGGTTTCATGGACAAAAGAGCAGAGCAGAAACTGAGTTTGAATCCCAGCCAATTTATTGTCTCTGAGCTCAAGGTATTTTATTCTCTATCTCCATCTATAAATACAGAATTATAGCACATTCCTTTTGGAAACAGACAGTACTGGGAGATAGAGAAGACTTTGTATTGCCAGATGCTCAATAAACAATAGTTTTTATTGTGGCTCAAATTTTCTGATATGGATAGAATATGTCATTGGCAGTCTCTGTGTTTCAAAAGAATCACAGAGGCATCAACTAAAAGTATATGGTTTAGTATATTGAACTATTTATTCTCTTTGAGATCATTAAGCAATCATCTGCTGAATGAAGCAATCATCTGCTAAAAATGTGTGCATTTTATTGCTTCAGAATTTTGGTATATAAAAAATAGCTAAGCAACTTGAGTATATATTTTTTATTAAATTATTTTATGTGCATGTAATGAGTGAACTTAACATTTGATAACATACAAAATAATCCTCCAACACGAAGAAGATTAAAATAACAACTTGATCTATTTTTACTGCATTTAAATTATCGAATGTAATCATACAACACAAGATAGAAGAGGTATTGGGGATGGAGAATTGTAATAACTGCCAGTACAAAAGAGCTATTTCTGGCTCTGTACTCAGGAATTACTCCTAATAGTGCTTGGGGGACTATATATGGTACCTGGAATGTGAACTGGGATTGACTGCATAAGTGTCAAGCACTTTATCTCCTGTAATATCTCTGAAGCCCAAGAAGAGATAGCCCTTGGGAAGTGCTGGAGAGAGTACAGGGAATAGGGTGCTTGCCTTGCAGGGTGGCCTGCGAGAGTTCAATCTCCAGCATCTGATCCCCTAAACTCCACCAGGAGTAAGACCTGAGCACCACTGGATATGGTCCTAAATCTTCCATTCCCAAAAGAAAGATTTCTGTGAAATTAAGTATTTTTACAGGTGTGAGTTTTTATGCATATTATATTTGATAGACTAAGAAGGGGGTGGAGTTGATTTTCCATGTCTATAGGAAAAAGACAACATAGAGAAAAAACTATAGTATTTTATATTGCATAAAGTAAGAGGAAAATCTCTTAATGAACTTTTGGCATTTGTTCAGCAGGAATACTGTGAAGTGAACATTTTTACTGTAGCGTCTATAGCCTTCATCTGGAAGTAAGAATCCATTACCCTGTCATTTCAACTTGGAACTTGTCACTCTAGACATAGCACCTGAAGTCCTTGGTTAAAAATAGTTCTTTTTTTTTGCTTTTAGTAATTTTGTAAGGAGGGGGCAGAATCTATATATAGCTAGTGGTGCTCCAGGCTTACTTCTGGATCTGTGCTCAGGGATCATTCTTAACATAGTTAGGGATCAAAACAAAGTGTGCTACTCGCAAAGCAAGAGTATTACATAATACTATCTCTCCAATTATAAAAGTAGTAAAAAAAAAAAAGCTGTTTGTCACTCATAATTTTTAAATTGTAGACACGTAGACACTAACCTTAAATTTATATAATAGTATATTTATTAAAAAATCCTTTTTGGTGTTAAAAAAGCAATTTTTGAAACAAGAAGAATCTAATTTGGGGATATGACCAAAATTATATATATATATATATATGTATAAATATATGTGGTTAGAGTATAGAATGCAGATTGAGGATTTATTTAGTGAATAGAGAGTGACTCAATATCAAATCTCAGGTTTAATTAAAATAATGAGCACTTAATTAAAATAGTGACCACTTAGTTTAATCTTTTTGAATAATCTTGATAATGAAATATGGATACATGTGAAACTGGATAGCATTAGAATTAGAAAGTCATTTATCCTGTAAGTATATATTGGATCTGTGATTTAACACAGAGTGACTTTTTTATGTTGGTATCTATTTTTGCTATTTGTATTTTCCATTGGGTTACTGTACATAAATATTAGTACTTTATTGAAATAAAGGATAACAAGGGGCTGGAGAGATAGCATGGAGGTAGGAGGTTTGCCTTGTATGCAGAAAGATGGTGGTTTGAATCCCGGCACCCCATATGGTTCCCCAGGCCAGCCAGGAGCGATTTCTGAGCTTAGAGGCAGGAGTAACCCCTGAGCTCTGCTGGGTGTGACCCAAAAACCACACACACACACACACACACACACACACACACACACAAAGCTAACTTTTAGTTGCCAATATTCTTTTCTCTTCCTTCCTTCCTTCCTTCCTTTCTTCCTTCCTTCCTTCCTTTCTTCCTTTCTTCCTTCCTTTCTTCCTTTCTTCCTTCCTTTCTTTCCTTTCTTTCTTTCTTTCTTTCTTTCTTTCCTTTCCTTCTTTCTTTCTTTCTTTCTTTCCTTTCTTTCTTTCTTTCTTTCTTTCTTTCCTTTCTTTCTTCTTTTTCTTTCTTTCTTTCTTCTTCTTTCTTCTTTCTTCTTTCTTTCTTTCTTCTTCTTTCTTTCTTTCTTTCTTTCTTTCTTTCTTTCTTTCTTTCTTTCTTTCTTTCTTTCTTCTTTCTTTCTTCTTTTTCTTTCTTCTTTTCTTTCTTTCTTTCTTTCTTTCTTTCTTTTTCTTTCTTTCTTTCTTTCTTTTTCTTCTTTCTTTCTTTCTTTCTTTCTTTTTTCTTTCTTTTCTTTTTCTTTCTTTCCTTTCTTCTTCTTCTTTTCCTTCCTTCCTTTCTTTTCTTTCTTTCTTTCCTTCTTTTCTTTTCTTTTTTTTCTCTTTCTTTCTTTTCTTTTCTTTCTTCTTTTCTTTCTTCTTTTCTTTCTTTCTTTCTTTCTCTTTCTTTCTTTCTTTCTTTCTTTCTTCTTTCTTTCTTTCTTTCTTTCTTTTTCTTTCTTTTTTCTTTTCTTCTTTCTTTCTTTCTTTCTTTTCTTCTTTCTTTCTTTCTTTTCTTTCTTTCTTTCTTTCTTTTCTTTCTTTCTTTTTCTTTCTTTCTGGTTTTATTGTTTTGTTTTTTTGTTTTGAGCCACACCCGTTGAAGCTTAGTGATTACTCCTGACTATGCACTCAGAAATCGCTTCTGGCTTGGGGGAATCATACGGGATGCCTGGTGATCAAATCGTGGTCCATCCTAGGCTGGTGTTTGCAAGGCAGATGCTTTACGTCTAGCACCACCACGCCAGTCTCGCCAATTTACTTTTCTAGATGGAAATATTTTTCTAGATTTTTTTATTTGCAGTAATTGCCAAATATTTAAACTAGATACATATCTTTTTATGAATTTTATGATTAAATGTTTAATAAAAGAACTCAACTTGGGGTCTTGAAATGCTTTCTGGACCATTGTAATAAGCACAAGTTTGATGAAGGTTAAGATATTCATTGTAAATAATATTTATTAAAGCTTTTAGCAATTGCTAGAGTTTTAATTAGTAGTACATTGTTTGGGACTTATTGTCTTCAAATTATGTAAATATTTTGTATATTCTTAATTAATTCATTCTTCTAATTTTATTTAAACTGAAAACATCAATAATAGTTTACTATGGCCTAAGTGTGAATACAAACTGAACAGTGAACTTGTTAAATACAGTATTTCTGATGTATTGTATTTCAGAAAATGTTTGCAGGAAGCTGAATGCTAATTCTTCCTACTTAAGAAAATTGAGATTGACTTACTGTAAGAAGTAGAAAGAAATCTTTAAAATATACATTAAAGCAACAATGTGTAAGAATGACATCTCATCTCAATTTGAACTTTACATAAGAAAGATACTTTACAGAAGGTATCTTTATGAGATATAACCTTGACTTACTTATTGAAATAAGGCAGTTGTGGCAAATTCTCAAGTTCTATATTTTTTGACACAAGTTTTGAATTGAGTTCAAGGGCTCAAAGTAATATACATTAATGCAATAATATGTAAGTATAGCGACATGTAAAACTGTTGAGCTTCATATGATAAAGAAGCTTTCCTCGCTTAACGACCAAATTCTGTTTCAACGACTTGGTCGTTAAGCAAATTAGTCGTTACGTGAGGAACTGCATGTACTGTATACAGTAGTACAGTCTGTGCATAGTACTGGACAATACAGCATTCTGAATAAGTAAAATAACAGAAAAATCAAACTAAAAACTTCCACTTGTTTTAATTTGCATAGGTAGTCTAATTTACACACAGTACTGCAATGTATTCCAGAACATAAAGTTAGTAAAGTAGGTACATTAAAGCACCAAAAACCATAGTACTGTACTGTAGAGTATACAAGATGAAAAAAGGATATTTAAAATAAAATAAAATAATGGTGACGAGATGGTCGTAAGTGCGAGAGTTCGCTAAACAGGTAGGCCATTAAGCAAGGAGTATCTATATTTTGTGCCACCCCCCCCATGGTAAGAAGTGCTTTCTCCTATCCCGTGCTCAGTTTTAATGCCTTGCAATGCTCAATTACTAATTTTATAAATGTAATATTAAAAATTTCATATAAATTCTAAAAAATGTTTTTATTTAATAAAGTATATTATCATATAAAAATCAGATAGCATGATTCTAAATTAACCATAGATGATGAGGAATAGTACTAGATATCTGATTTTACATATTTTAAAATTACTGGACACTTTTATAATCGAATGTGGTATGTTACATTTATTGTTCAATTAAACATTATGTTATTGTTCCATTAAATTGAGCTTCAGGACCCAGAGTAACATTGTATTTTAGGTATTAATTAAAAGTGTTGTACTAGAGAGATAGTAGAGAGGATAGGATGCTTGCTTTGCACAAGGCTGGCATGAGTTTGATTTCTGACATCATATAGGCATCAAGCACTGTCAGCTGTGATTCCTGAGTGCAGAGCCAAGTATAACCCAGGAACATCATTTGGTGTGTTCCCTAAATAACATCATTTGGTGTGTTCCCTAAATGCAAATCAAACAAATAAACTCATAATAAATGCCATTTTATAGCAATAAATATACAAATTTTCACATGCTTAATGAGCAACCAATTAATCTGTTGTTTTGACAAATCAATTTTGGAAGAAAGTATTTGGAAAATTGGAATTCTTATATTGTTGGTAATGTACATCAATTTATATACAATATAACTGCTGAAGAATTGATATTCCTCTTGAGTAAAATGTATCCTAAGGCATTAGGAATGAATTAACACTCTAAAAAATTCATGAGACCTGTGTGAACTCTGACACTGCTTTCTTTTTAGGTAAATGATTGTGACATATATTTTCTAATGATTTAGCTCTTTTATCGTATGCTTCTAAAATTCTTTTATAATCACCACAAAGGTCAAACATATTTAGAGTCAATTACAGAAACTAAATGTTTCCCAATTATAATTTATATCTTAAGATATATATCACGTTGGAAGATTGTTTATCCTTTTATCTTTAATTAATTTTGCCAATGGAGTAATTTTCTTCAAATATGCAAAAATGTATATTTATGTTTTAAATAAAAGATTCTGGCTCATTTAAATAGATAACATTGGCACCATCAATAAATTTTTCTAATTATTTTTGGTGACATTTGAGCCTCATATCCCAGCATTCTTATAACTTGATGAAATGAAGATAGACCAAGTCACCTACGAAACTTGAGACCCATCTGCTAAATTTTAAATGCATCTGTTCATCTGTTAAATCCATTTGTCAAATTCATTTAAGTTAACAGAGATTTTCTCTGAATACATACAATGATATGTGAGAAAAATAATTGTAACCAAGTTCTGTTTGACCAGATACCAGGGGAATATACTTACCCAAAGCCAACATGCTCCTAAATGTTTTAATAATGTTTTAAATGCATTATATCTAAATTATATGGTGCATATTTAATCTGCTTAAAAACAGACTTCAAATATTTTAGAGGGAATAATTTCAGATAACAAAAATATATGTATTGTTTCTTTTAAACATATTTCTAAGTTAAATAATAAATCGAAACACATATTAGTTTTAAATATCAAGAGGTGAGAAAAAGATAAATAGGAAAGCCTTCCCAGTCTTCAGAAGGTAATCTGGACTTCCATTATTTTGAATATCAGCAATTTAAATAAAAATGGCTACACTTGGTATAAATATCATCTTCTTTTACTTAGACATTGAGTTTAAATGTGTGTTCAGAGTATATATTAAGCATATGTTAAAGGTATACATTCTAACAAGGTCTACTAATTTTTCTTTTGAATTAAGAAGTACTCAGCCTCAGAGAGATGGTCCTACTTTCATGATTTGAAAGTGGGAGTTACAGTTTGATTACCGAAAAGTCTAGATGCTTCTTTTTTTCACCATTATATCATGTCTTCTATTGTTTTGTCACTTTTTATACCAGGTATAAGATTTACCTTCTTATCTTTTTATTTCTAATTTACATTTCTTAGTTTACTCTTCCATTTTTCCATATTACTATCAACACTAATATCTCATATTTTATAATTTAGTACTATCCTATCATATAATGTAATGTATGTACATACATATAACTTCTTTACAAAATTATTATTACATTTGCATTGGGTTTTGGGTTTGTTTACAAGTATTGGTTTTTATAAATAGAAATAAATGACAGTCTGTTTAAATCTTTTGACTTAGTACTCGTTTTAGGTGTTTTTTTTTTCTTTTGGAATATTTAGAAGGGGTATTTATGATTTTATATTCTCTTTTTGTTTGTTTTATTTTGTTTTGGTTTTGGGCCACAGCCGGTGACGCTCAGAGGTTACTCCTAGCTATGTGCTCAGAAATCGCTCCTGGCTTGAGGGACCATGTGGGACGCCAGGGATCGAACCGAGGTCCGTCCTGGGGTCAGCCCCATGCAAGGAAAATGCCCTACCGCTCTGCTATTGCTCCGGACCCTGATTTTTATATTCTTTGTTTTTGTTTGTTTATTTGTTCTTGGGTCACACCCAGCGGCAGCGATCAGGGGTTTCTCCTGACTCTGTGCTCAGAAATCACTCCTGGCTTGGGGGACCATATGGGAAGCCTGGGGACTGAACCAGGGTCCGTCCTAGACTAGCGCAGGCAAGGCAGACACCTCTACCACTTGCGCCACGGCTCCGGCCCTGATTGCATTTTTTGATGAGTTGTGTGAGTACTTATTTTAAACAGTTTAGATTCTAGAACTTGGTTAGAAATAAAGTGTATGAGTATAGTCATACAAAAATTCACAAATGTTTTTATAGTAGTTTGTTTTGCAGTGTAGAAGATTTTTAGTTTAATGTAATAACATTCATTTTACTGTAATTTTGCTTTTGGGACTACATTCAGCTGTTCTCAGACTTAATCTGGTCCTCTGCTCCGGAATCAATCTTGGCAATGCTAAGGGGACCATCTATGGTGCCAATGATCAAACCCTGGACAGCAAATGCCAAAGTCCTCAGATCAACCTTATCTCTCTGGCTCAACATTTGTTTATTTTTCTTGTATTTGCCTTGAAAATGTGGTTGAATCACCGAAGATATACTGGACCAAATATAGTGGAGTATATTTTATGAACTAGATATAACAGTTGATTCTTTAATATATTTTGAGATATCATTTGTGCCAGATGAGTTTGGTGCAATTTCATTCTTTTGCAGATAATCAGTTTTCCCAGGCAACTTATTGAAGACATTTTATTCCTCCAATTTCTTCTGTTTCCTTTTATGTAAATTAGCTTAATTATATATAACAAAATTATAACATTATAAAAAATATATATTGTTTATAAAAGATTACATAAAATATAGTATATATTAACTAATATACAAATACATATAATTATTTAAGATATTTTACAGTATAATGTAATATGATATGATTCAAATAATATTATATATGATATAAATTATTTGCACAATTTTAGCTAAAATTTATATATGTATAAAATTATGCACACCACACACATCTACTCTTGATTTTATTCCCTTAGTTCAAGTGTCTGCATGTTTCTAATACCACAATGTCTAAATACTAAGCTATTAAAATGTAATTAGAATGTAATTTAAATGTAAGAGGACGCAATGCTTTTCTCATATCATTCCTCAATACTTCTTTTCTTTTGTGTATAAGTGGTTAGATTTTATTTAGGGTTTTATATAGTTTGAAGTGAATCTATATAATGCTTTTAATGGATGTTTATTTTAACTGTAGTTCTTCCAATATATTAACATGAGATATTTTTAAGTTAACATGTTTTTGTTTTTGTTTTTGTTGTTTTTTTTTGGGGGGGGGAAGCCACATCCGGTGCTGCTCAGGTGTTATTCCTGGCTCTGCACTCAGAAATCACTCCTTGCAAGCCCTGGAGACCATGTGGGATGCCAGGGATTGAACATGGGTCATCAGAGTGCAAGGCAAATTACTCTAGCTGCTGTGTGATCCTTCTGGACCCTATATTTTTAATTTTATTTTAATAGTGACATATTTGGGGCCAGAGAGATAACATGGAAGTAAGGCCTTTGCCTTGCATACCTAAGATGGGTGGTTCGAATCCCAGCATCCCATATGGTCCCCTGAGCCTGCCGGGAGTGATTTCTGAGCATAGAGCCAGGACTAACCCCTGAGCACTGCCGGATGTGGCCCAAAAACAAAAACAAAAATAAAAAAATAGTAACACATCTTGTAAACTTTCACCTTCTTAGTTAATTTGATTGCAATTTATTTGTTTCATTTTTGGTATTTGATCTTAGGGTCATACTGACTGGTACTAAGGACCTACTCTCAGTTCTATCTGCCCTCAATGAGCACCCTTGGCTGTGCTCAGTGCATATGAATTCAGATTAAAATCAGACCTTCTAAGTGCATTGTCCATGCATATATGCGGTGCACTGAACTATCTGAACAGTGACCTTTTTTTCTTACAAATGAAATAACTTTTAAAAAATTAATTCTAGTGTGTTGTCTAATATGCAAATGAAGTTCATTTTGTACATTGATTTTTGTCTCTGCCTCTGGTATAGATTTATGATTGCTAATTATTTGTGGTGGAATATTTATTTATTTTATCATGTTGTTTGCATATAATCAGAGCTTTATCACTTCTTTAGTATGAATCACTCACTTTAGTTTCACTTCCTTGCCTAGTTTCGGTGGCTAGCTCTTTAAATATGTTATTAAGTAAATTGAGGACAGTAGAAATCATTGTCCACTGATTAATCTTAGGGGAACTGAAGAAGTTCTTGATGTCATTGTTCTTATGTGTTGTAGCTTTTATTTATATTTTACTAATTTTTATTCTAAATTTTGTTATTTCCTTCCTCTTATACTTTGTTATCATTTGTTCAACTTCTCTTAGTTCCTTAAGATGTGAAGTTAGGATATTTGAGCCTCTTATATTCTGATATGTCTGTATAAATATGCACATCTGTCTTAGGATTGCTTTTCTTATGTTCACTATGTATTTACAATTCATATCTTGTATCTTTCTTGAACTCTTCTGCATTTTTATTTTAAGAATAAGTCTAATCTTTATTACCTTACGAATTCAAAATATTTTATATAATCTCAATTTTTATTACTTTTACTGTCATCTGTTTTGTATTCCAACATATGGTTTCATCCATGTACAGTAGAAAATAATGTGTATTCTGTTCTGTTCCTTTCACATAGGAAACCCTGTAAAAAATCTATTAAGTATCCTCTTTAAAAATGATGCCTTGGGCCGGGCGGTGGCGCTAAAGGTAAGGTGCCTGCCTTGCCAGCGCTAGCCTTGGACAGACCGCGGTTCGATCCCCCGGTGTCCCATATGGTCCCCCAAGCCAGGAGCAACATCTGAGCACATAGCCAGGAGTAACCCCTGAGCGTTACCGGGTGTGGCCCAAAAACCAAAAAAAAAAAAAAAAATGATACCTTAATTATTCATCTGCTTGTTTTATTCAGTTATGGTAACTGGGAACAAAATTTATTACTTCTACCATTGCTGTGCTGTTCTTAATATCTGTCTTCAGGCTTGTTTCTAGCTGATTTTTACTTTGTATCTGATTCATCTTGTGCACACATATTAATGATCATTAAGTCTTTTTTTTTGGGGGGGGGGAGTTTGGTTTTTGGCTTTTGCGCCACACCTGGTGATGCTCAGGGGTTACTGGCTTGGGGACCATATGGGACACGGGGGATCAAACCACTGTCCATACTAGGCTAGCTCAGGAAAAGCAGATGCCTTACCGCTTGTACCACTGCTCCAGCCCCAATAATTAAGTCTTCTTAATGCATTTCCCTTAATAATAGCTATGCCTGAACCCATTATTAATTTTAGTTTTGGCAATCCTAATTGTTTAAGGTTACTATTTGCCTGAATATTTTTCCCACCTTCTACTTTAAGCTTTTGTATAACCCTAAAGTTCTTCTGGCATTCCTATGTGCTGTAAAAGGTTAGATTAAGTTTTCTGACACCTACAGACAGGATGGTGTATTTTTATTGCTGAATTTAGGCCATGTGACATTTAGTGAACTTATTTAAATAAGTTAAATAAACCCTTAGTGTTTATTTGTAAGACAATCTTTGTTTCTATAATATCATTTTAATGATTTTTTTCTAAGAATTTTTATTTCTTATTTTAGAAAACAGCTTTATTTTCCTCAAAGGGGCTTCACTGTAATAACAAGTACTGCAATACCAGGTCAATGTGTAGCGTTGATGTAGCGAGCTACAATTCTGACACTTTGCTCAAAATTATTCATTTAATATATTGTCCTTTAATAGGGAATATATCAGTTATTAAACTGATGAGAACAGATACTACACTTGATCTTTAGCCAAAGAACAAGAAGAGATCTTCTTTTAAAAAAATTTTTTGTAGGGCCTGGAGAGATAGCACAGCGGTGTTTGCCTTGCAAGCAGCCAATCCAGGGCCAAAGGTGGTTGGTTTGAATCCCAGTGTCCCATATGGTCCCCCGTGCCTGCCAGGAGCTATTTCTGAGCAGACAGCCAGGAGTAACCCCTGAGCAATGCCGGGTGTGGCCCCCCACAAAAATTTTTTTTGTTATTTCTAATAATACTACTTAAGCACCATTGTTACAAATATGTTCGTAGTTGGGTTTCAACATAAATTGTGCACCCCCATTCATCAGTGCAACCTTTCTATCACCAATGCCCCACATCCTCCTCCTTCCCCTCCCCGACCTCTCTTTGAGACTAATATTCTATTTCTCTCACTCATTATCATTGTCATGATAGTTGTTAGTGTATTTTTTTCTCTCACTGCCTTACAGCTCTTTGTGGTTAGAGAGGCAATCTTCATCTAAGCATTTTTGTCTGGAGTTTATCACAAGTTTACAAAAAAACTTTTCTAAACTTAAAGTACTCAGAAAATTTAAGATAAGTCATTCGATCATTCAGAGATCCAATTATTTTACTTTCCCATATTTTATTCAAATGATGTGTTTTACTTCACACTGATTAGTATTTCTCACAGAGCTTAGTTGGTGTCCATGATTTTCTTTAACAATTTATTATCTGAAAAGTTTTAATAACTTTTGAAAATGAGTGATAGATTAACTAGGTAGAATATTATTGATGGTAATAATTATATTGACTAAATCAGTGCATTCTTATTTAGTCTATAGAGTGAGACTTAAATCTTTGTTGAGTATTATGGATATTCCCTTAAAATGGAGAAATTTCTTGTTGCTTTTAGTGTTATTTCTATATTTTTAGCTTTTACTAACTGAATTTTTATTTCTCTGTCTAATAATACTAGTAATTTTAATTAGCTAATAATACTAATGATTTTCACCTATGTTCTCTTTTCTTCTGGAACCCCTATGACATAAATGATATTTTTCTGTTATAGTTCATAATTTTTATGGTTTTATTTATAATTATTTACTTATTTATGCCCATTTTTAATGATGACATCTGTTTTAACTTTGATCTCATTTACTTAAGACTCCATTTAGGATATTTTTCTATTGAGCATATCTATAATGTTATGTTTTATTCAAGCATTATATCTTTTAGTTTGGCCATTTCTGATTGGATTTTATATCATGCCCACTTATTCATTGTTAAAATTCTCTTCTATTTGTTTTCCTCAGTGCAGTGAACATACTTATGATTATACTTGAAAGCCTTCATCAGGGAGTTTATAAATCTCTCATGTGCTTGAAATAGTTTGGGGCTATTTTCTTGATCCATCAATGTAAGTGAATTTCTTCAGTTTGTTAATTTTATTCCATTCTGGTATATGTGAAGGATAGAGTTATGGGATTGAGTTCATGTTGCTTGAATGTTAATTGAGAGTTTATGTTTGCTAATTTAGAGAGATATTGTGACTCTAACTATGTATTGTCCCAGAAATTATTGGTAAACTGCTGTCATATGTTCATGAAGCATAGCACTAAAAGTTAGTAGTATCCTGGCTATGAATCAGAATTCCAACTAGCAATTGGATAACAGCGGCTATGGTACTGAAGTTCTACAGTTCAAGGCAGTAACTAGAGGTCACAATAACAAATTTCCAAAAGCAACTGTAGAATCAAGCAGATCTGTTTAGCTTCAAGGGTATTTTCATTTTCCAGCACCTTATAGCTAGTGCTAATGTCAGGATCATTTTGTAAGAAGCCTGTATTTCTATTACAACATCAGTAGCCAAAGATTGTGTCACCAAGTTTAAGACAGGTAGGCTTCAACCAGTTGATATAAAACATAGGGTACCAGGTTGCAATTACATAAAAGTCCCAAAATTGTCCTCCTTTCACATAGCACTGCAAATAGATCTTTAAGCTGTGTTTGTGGTGAAGAGGTTGGAATTTAAAAACAGTTGCTGTTGCAATTAAATATCATGACTTCTGGGGATAAATAAGCACTATAGGCAAGCAAATTCTTTATGAACTGGCTGTATATTGAAATAGTTGTGGGGTGTATTCTGGCCATTTTATTTACATTTTCTGATAGTGGTAATATGTAGATGGTAAGAATTTCCAGGCTTAGCTATACCTAAACAAATGTCACTTGACCCTTAGATTTTTATGGATGATTTCCCTCTAAGGAAATTGACAAGAAAATATTTCTTCAAGAAGACATTGTCCTAGAAATTGCAGCTTATTCTGGTCTTTCCATATAAGGCTCATATGGCCTATTGCTTTCTGTTTTATTGCTGCAAAAGTAAACTGGAAAAATTGGGTACATTGCATAATCCTCTTATTTCCCAGGACTATAAGTGATATGTTTTAGCCCCTTTGAGATGTTCCCCCAATCCAAACTGTTGACTCCTGCTCCAACTAATCCTCATTTCTCATGGGAGGAGATTGAAAGCTCAGCATTACATTTCAATGTTGCTTCTTCCACAGATATTACCTCTCCTGTACAGGAAATCTGGACTCATCTGTATCCTATTTAACAGAGACTCAGATAGGATTCTGAACAATTAAAAGTTTGATATAGATTTTACAGTGATCACAGGAAAATGTTGAACAGCTTCACTCTATCTAGCAATTTGGTCTGTGACACTCCATTCTATCCAACATTCTTAAGATAAGATGTAATCTCTGCCATTAAAACTCTATATCTTATCTTTTCTATATTTTTCACAATAAACATGCATCATTTTACATTTATTACTAACGTAATTCATTCTGTGGAACTCACTAAACTTTAATGTTTTCATTTGGACAATGGGACAATACCATATTAGAACATTATAAATATTTAAAGATATATTTAATATGAATAAAAATATCTCACTTTGACATTTGAAAATTCTCTCTGTTCCTCTTAACGTACATATGAACTGACATTCCAGAATGTGTCATCCTTTTTATGATATTGAAAATTTCCCAATTTTCCTTCTCTATTAGTATTATACCCCATTTTATCCTTCTCTAAGTTTTACACTTGGATATTTTTTTACTTATTTAAAAAGACCTATATAATCTGTTGCCTCTGTTCAAGAACCTTTCATTACAGCCTTCAAAACACTTAAATGCTCTCTCCGTTTCTCTTGTATCATATTGTATATCATGTATATGTGGTATATATTATATATTATGTGTATATATTATGCCCCCTCTCCATTGTAACTAAAATATTCCTTATATTTTTTAGTAAATGTTGTATTCCCTAGTCAAGTGTGTATGCATAAATATTCAAAACTATTTTCAGATAAAATAAAATGTAAATATACATTAATGTTAAAGTAGTATCTATGAGCACTTGATGGTTCTCCATGTGAATTCCAATCTTATCCAAATCTATTAATATGCAAAAAGTAATTGTCTATTAAATAAATTACCTTGTCATCTTTCCACTCTGAAATAATCCTATTTTCTCTCTTCAATGCGTACTTTTTTTCTCTTCCTGCATATGTATTTAAGTGATTTTTTCAAAAAACTATTTTATGGGTACCTGACATATATCACAATGTGTAGCGTATTTGCTTTGCATGTCTCAACCCAGGTTTAATCCCTGGCATTTCATGCAGTACTCCAAGCTTGTCAGAAGTTATTTCTGAGTGCAGAGCCAGGAGTAACTCCTGAGAACAGCAGGGTGTGGAAGAAAAAAAAACTGCTATTTTTTCTTTGCAAGAAGAAGAAAATAATGTTCTGATTTGTTTTTAGTAAAATTATTAAAGCATTAATTAGTGTTCAGTTACATTTACAAATAGTATAATGCATTGCTATAAAAATTCTACTTTTAATATTTATGTCCATAATGCAAAACTCTTGTTTCATTCAGTGTCTTCAAATATTTTTGATCAATAGAAAATATTTAAAAGTTTTTGACCAATAAATAAATAAGAAAATATGAAAACAAGTTTTGTGAAATAAAATATTGCTGGCAATATCCTATATCAAATTCCTACTTGTTATTTTCAAGAAAAAAATAATTTTTGAGACATTGAGGAGAATAAGTAACAAAAAGGATTCTAGGAAAAAACACAGATAACTTTAAAAGTCTTTAGTATATTTTTCATTCTTAACTAATTTTTATGAAAATATCACATATAAAACAAAAATGGGATATATACTTTCTATAAATGCTATGACCTGTGCTGATATTTTATATATAGCACATAATGTTTTAATATTTGTACTAAATTTAGAAATGTATACATACTGAACTTTAAAAATATTTAGATACAATTTTATAATGGGAAAGCATGTCAATTTTTTCAATGAAACTGGTATAAGCAGATTATCAAAACTGTAACATCTATTATATTTTAGTTTAATATTTATTTAAATGTGTCCATTTTTTAATTTCAGAATGATTTCATAATATAGCCTTTAAATAACATCACTTTTTTATTTTGAAAAACAAGGTGGATTCTAGGCCATTCCCTGTAGAAGTCAGGATGTATTTCTGGCTCTGCACTCAGGGAAAACTCCTGGCAGGAATTAAAGGGACCAGGAAGGAAAGTAATCAGATCTCTACTTCTCTGATGCAAAACATTCTTTTACAGTTCTAATTTGTATCTTTTCTATTTCTTAAACCATGTATTTGGGAGAATGCAATTATTTATTTTTCTGCCAAATAATTATCCTTTAAGAGTATTGCATTATAAAAAAAATGGGACAGGAGATAAAGTCCTTGTCTTATATCAAGCCGATTCTGAGACCAATTGCTGTCCCAAGATCTCCATCAGAGTTCTTTCTGAGCAAAGAATCCCAACACAGGAATATTCTTGCAGTATTATTGAGTACTTAAAGTATGCATGTGTGCATTATTATTTTGTGGGGGGTGGGGTGACACTCGGCAGCGCTCTGGAGTTACTCCTGGCTCTGCATTTAGATATCACACCTGGCAGACTCGGGGACCATATAGGAACCAGGAATCTAACCCAGGTCCATCCTGGGTTGGCTGTGTGCAAGGCAAATGCCTTTTTATTGCGCTATCTCTCTGGCCCCAACATTGTGTATATTATGTATGTCCAACACACATTGAATTACACAACAAATGCCATATAAAAATACACATATATAAATATTCCAATTGAGAAAAGTGAACATATTTTTAAAATAATATACTATTTTAAAGCAGTTTTAAACTCTAAAAACTATATATTTGGGGTGGTACACTGGGTAGGACATATTTCTTGCATGCAGCTGACCTGGATCCAATCCTAAATACCACATATGTTGCTGGAATACAGAACAAGGGGTATGTCTGGAGCATACCTGAATGTGGCCTCAAAACAAAACAATTTTTTTGTGTGTGGTTTTTGGATCACACCCGGCAGTGCTCAGGGGTTATTCCTGGCTCCAGGCTCAGAAATTGCTCCTGGCAGGCACGGGGGGGGGGGGGGGGCATATGGGACGCCGGGATTCGAACCAATGACCTCCTGCATGAAAGGCAAATGCCTTACCTCCATGCTATCTCTCCAGCCCCAAAACAATCAATTTTAAATATGCAGAAGATCTTATATGTTGGCACATATAAATACCAATATAATAAAGTAATTAGAGCTTAGTATTTGTTTTTTTCTGAAGACTTCTACCAATTCTAGTAGAGTGAGTCTTAGTTTCAAAGATCATCTATCAGACAGAAAATTGAAGTTTTACATAGAAAAAAGCATAAATTGACAGTATTGTGCTGTGTCATAAAGTGTGTTTGAATATTTATACCATCAGTGAAAGAATGATCAAGAAAATTGTCTTAAATGATGAAAACTCGAAGAAAAGTAGTACTTCCGTCTCACTTTGTGTTTGAGCAAAAAAATTAAAAACAAATAAACTTCAGTATTTATGGTTGCAAGTAATAAATAAACTTGAAAGAATTCTAGGAGAATCAACAGAAAATTCTCTCTGGACGAATAATCCATGCTATTTTTCTCAAGTGTCACATATTGACTTCTACCACATGTGAGTTCATAGGGGAAAAATAGATTAGAAAACTTTAGGAAACTATTCTTACTGAATTGAGATTAGATAGATTAAAGAAAAGGTTAACTGTAAAATTAAACTGGTCATAGACATTGTGCAATTTTTCTAATTTAGGCTATTGAATGAGAAATATAACAGATATAGAAAGCTAAAGCACCTTTCCAAATAGAGCTCCAAAGATGGGATACAAGAAATGTTTTTAAAAATTTCTTCTTAAAGAAATGATGGCTTATTTTTTCCCCAAATGCACCATAGAGGCAAAAATAAAAATGATAGTCTGTAGTGATAGTACAGGAGTAAGGCATTTACCTTTTATGTGACCAATCCAGATTTGATCCCCAGTATTTTGTTTGGTTTCCTGAGGCTGTTTGGAACAACTTCTGAGTGCAGAACCAGGAGTAACACCTGAGCTCAGCGAGGTATGACCCAAGCAAAGCCAAAATAAAATAATAAAAATTAATCTAAAGTAATATAAACAAAAAAGAGGATCCAAAACTAAAATCCATATAAACCACCAATTCTATTAGTTGTCCTGTACCCCAAGCTCCAAAAAATTAATCTCAAATTCATATGCTTACCTAGTTCTATTGCTGGGTTTAATATAATACTTAAAGATATGGAAACAATCTAAATAAATATCAGCTACAAAAAATGGACAAAATGGTTGACATATACACACAAAGATATAGTAAGCAGCATTGAGAAAAGATGTAATCTTGCAGTTATATGAACTGGAGAATATGATGTCAAGATAAATAAGTGAGAGGGAGGACAGCACTTAATGATCTCACTTTGTGGTATACAAATAAACAAAACTAGGTAAAAGAAAATATCAAATGATTAAAAATACAAACACCTCATTCTTTATTTACAAAACAGATTACCAAGCAGGATCAAAACCAATAACAGGAAGATCTAGACATGAATAAAGTAGTGGACGGTCCTAGGCATTTTATTGTTAAAACCCTACTTCAAGACCTGTCAGCATTATGTTAAGCATGTTACCTAGACTGCAATTTTTAAAAAGTAGCTACATCTCTTTGCATAATGGTGAGACCGAGACATGTTTCAACAGTTGTTGTAGACTTGCGAATGCATATATGCACATAGAACGTTAAAAGACAGAATGAGCAAGAAAAAGAGAACTGGGGGTAAGGGTTGTAGAGAAACGTCAACTATTATGGGAATATGTTTGGGAACGTGGAGAGTATTGCCAAGTTACTTTTTCCACATTGTGTGACTTTAAAAACTTTACTTACATTAAAATATATTCCAGTTATGAAACACAATCTTCCTTTATACTTTCCTTCAGGGTTCCATAAGTTAATTTATTCCATAGACCTAATCCTCCTTGACTAATAAAATCCTTAAAAATATACAAGAGCACCACTCTTTGAGGTAAACACATTTTGTTTTCTTATTCGAAAACCAAAAAAATAAATAAGTAAAAATTGCTACACAGCATCATCTAATATTTCATGTTACACCCTCCTCTTTTAGCACCTGAATCAAACCAGCTCTTGGTTCAGCTGTCTGAACTGGTTTACAATGATTATTATTTTTGACATTTGAAAGAAGGAGAAAGTGTTTTTTTATTTTATTTTATTTTATTTTTTTCGGTGACAGGTCTGGAGACTCAAGTACATATGGACATTCTGATCTGTCCTGCTGTTAAATCTTACTTAAATGCACTGCCTTACATTTTCACACCTGACCTCCCAGCTTTTTTCTCTCTCCATCTGCTAAGTGGCATGATGTCCATCAAATAAACTGGTCTTGCCTTGCAAAGTAAGCTCCAGAGCAGCCACGCTGGGGTGTGGAAGAGAGGACACATGAGGATGCCGTTAGATTGAGGAAAGGCTCGACATTTAAGTTGCTTAAGGAGACAAACAACAAAAGCATTCATCTTTCCATCTCCCAAAATGTTATGCATCTTGGCTGTACTTCCTATGGCGATGCCCTTTTGCTATTAAATGACTGCATAACCCGGGAAAGCAGGACAGGTTTTTAATCAGCTTTGACAGCTGTCTCAGAAGAAACAGCAGGTAACCTAAAACCTCCATGACTGTGTAGCTCTCTCCTCCGGTCATGCCAGAGTTTGAAAAGCTCAATCTGATCTGTACTCAAATAGAAATCCTCCCAGCTGCCTGTGGACATGTTCTTTAGGGCAAGTTTCTTTTAAGTGCTGGGATCAGAATTTTAGATTCTGGGGACACTCTATTAATAGGCTCAGAGTGGTGACATTTAAAGCTGTTAAATAGTACAGATGTGTATGCATTTACTACTGCTATCTCTGTGGGTTTGGGATTTGCCCTTCAAGTAATACAAAAGTAAATGAAGAGGGGCCGGCGGTGGCGCTGAAGGTAAGGTGCCTGCCTTGCCTGCGCTAGCCTTGGACAGACCGCGGTTCGATCCCCCGGTGTTCCATATGGTCCCCCAAGCCAGGAGCAACTTCTGAGCACATAGCCAGGAGTAACCCCTGAGCGTTACTGGGTGTGGCCCAAAAACCAAAAAAAAAAAAAAAGTAAATGAAGAAATATAGTGGTGAAGACACTACTAGCCTTACACAGTGCTGACCCAGGTTTAATTACATGATTCCCCCAAGCACCACTAGAAATAATCCTGAGCACAGAGCATGGAGTAAGCTCTGAGCACTGCAAAGCATGTCCCCAATCCCTCTGAAATAAAAATTAACATAAAATATTGAGTAGCAATCAGGCTAGATACTCTGATACTAGATACTCTGGCAATAGGGATAGGTAGACAGGACAGCTAAGGAAGTGAGACTGTAAGTAACAAATTACAAGAACATGAGAAATTTTTTGTCCCACCAACAATTTCCTGTTCTAAAAACCAGATTTTTTTTTGTTTTGTTTTTGGGACACACCCGGTAATGCTCAGGGATTACTCCTAGCTATGTGCTCAGAAGTAGCTCCTGGCTTGGGGGACCATATGGGACAACAGGGGATCCAACCGTGGTCTGTCCTAGGCTAGCGCTGGCAAGGCAGACACCTTATCTCTAGCGCCACCACGCTGGCCCATAAAACCAGATTTTATTGAGCACATTTTTTTTTTTACCTAAGAGCACACTAACAAAATGATAAAGTCAATGATTACTTTTGTATGCTATACAACGATTCTTGCTCTTCCCTCAGTTCCAACTCTAACACAAACAGGCCTTTGACCGCCTCTTGTCGTACATAAGGCTCTGCCTATTTTCTATCCTTTAATAAATATTCTTCTTTTTATTTATATATCAGACATTTTTTATATATCTGTAAGTGATAAATCTGAACTCTAGCATATATCCACTATAACCACTCTATCTTTATATCCAGAAATTCCTTATATAAATTTTATGTGCCCAATCAAAAGTTAATGTTACTTAAGAAAATTACTCAAAAGCACTACTTTCTTTTTTGGGGGGCACACCCATTTGATGCTCAAGGGTTATTCCTGGCTAAGTGCTCAGAAATTGCCCCTGGCTTAGGGGGACCATATGGGATGCCAGGGTATTGAACCGCGGTCCTTCCTTGGCTAGTGCTTGCAAGGCAGACACCTTATCTCTAGCGCCACCTCTCCAGCACCTCAAAAGCACTACTAATGGGCCTACTAAGAATAGATTTCAGAGACTTAGCCTAGCATGTAGGTCCTCTATTTCCTACTTATCGCTCAGAGATTCAGTTATTTTATTTAAAAAAAATTAGAGTATAGGAGCCTTGAGGAATAAACCAAAGGGTAGGTCATTTCTTTTGCATGCAGTTGACCTGAGCTCAATTCCTAGCAGCAGATATAGTCTCCTGAGTTTTACTATAGATGAGACCCGAAGAGAAAGAAGTAAATTCTGAAGCCTTGAAAATTGCTAGGTACTTTACTCCTGGACAACAACAACAACAACAACAATAACATGCTAGAAAGAGAGAAAGAAATGTGATAATAATGGCTATATCCGTTTTGAGATATTTTAGATTATATGTAGAAATAACTTTAAATGATGTCTAACATATACTAAGTACAAATATATTAGCTCTTTTCATTGTTATAGTGCCCAATAGTACATAGAAGGAAAGAAATTATCAGCTTGTATTCTCATTTTATCTGTTATCCCTCTAAACTTTGATATATGAAGTTCTGCCTTTAGCAGTCTTCCTAATTAAATGTGAACTTTTTTTGTAAATTGTCATAAATGCTCAAGATTTCACCGATTTCCAGTATATTGTTTCTATATCTTTCCCTATATCTTTCTCTTTATTTTAAAATCAGTGTTACAAATTAAAAACTTGCATCCCTAGAGACTAGAGAGATAACAGAGGGTAAGAAACTTGCCTTTCACTTGGCTGACTTGAGATTTTTATCCATTGGCTACATGTATGTGAGCCAAACCTTTCAAAGAGGGATCTTGACTACTCAATAAAATATCTCCAAATGAATGTAAACTTTATAATGATTTATTTTGAATAAGTAGGAAGAAATCAGTGATCAATCACCTCAATTTTCACTTTTTCCCACCTTCTCAAATTTCTGCCCTCTGCCAATCACTAAAATCAGGGAGAATTGGGGCAGCCATGTTGGGAAAAATGGAAGTACACTTTAGCCTTAAGATAGAACATTTTTGTTTTTTAGGACTACAGTAATTACTTCAATTAGAGTTTTATAAACAAGATAAGTATTACCTCAGAATTCTGGAGACTAGAAGCATGAGATCAAGGTATTGGCAAGGTTTACTCTCCCTGTGGGCTGTAAGAGAGATACTCTCCAAAGCCTTTGCTTCTGCACATTTGCTGACTATCAGTGTTTTAGTCTTATCTTATGAAACATTATCCAATCTTTGCCTTTATCTTTATATGGTGCTCTCCTATTGTGCATATCTGTCTCAAATTTTACTCTATCTTTATAAAGGTACCAGATATATTTTAACAAGCCAAAACTATTAACTTAATTTGAACTTAATTTTCTTTATAAAGAACTTTTTTCCATGGGGCCAGAGAGATAGCATAAAGGTAAGGCGTTTGCCTTTCATGCAGAAGGTCGGTGGTTCGAATCCCGGCATCCTATATGGTCCCCTGTGCCTGCCAGGGGTGATTTCTGAGCATTGAGCCAGGAGTAACCCCTGAGTGCTGCCGGATGTGACCCCAAAAAAAAAAAAAACCAAAAACAAAAACAAAAAAAAAAGAACTTTTTTCCGAATAAGACTTCCTATATCTGATCATGTGGAGGATACAACACAATTTCTTTTCCCTTTGCTGGTATGAAACAAAACATGTATTTTATTATTTTATGGGCAAAATATGATTATCCAGAGAATGTTAAGGTGATGTGTACTAAAATATTATTCTAAAGAAGAATAAAGCTCTTTATGAGTTTCGAGTTGCAATCAGTTTTTTTTATGAAGAAATAATAAAACATGCTTCTGTTTATGAAACTGTAAGGGGAATTAATAAAAACTTTAAGTTTAGAAAATTAGAGTTTAGTACATTGTGTCTATCACTATAGTAGATCTGTTATCAACATGATTTCCTGGATTGCTATGTCAAGAAACTGTGATAACAAATAATTTTTAATAATTATGACCAAAAAGTATAATAGATAATACATTCCAGTAAGTACTAAAATGATTTTCCAGAGGAAGACTACATGCTACTTGGAAGAATAGAATATAGGCCTATTATAGGATGCCTTTTAAATATAAAAGCCAATCAATCAGTCAACTACCACTGACTTACCTCTCCTTAACTCATCTAAATCTTTAACCTTAAATGTCACCCAACAACTTGAGAAATGGTCTAAATGTTACTTACTATTATTGAATAGACTGTTATCAAAGAAATTAATGTGCATGGTTAATGTCTTATGGTTTCACCTCAACAGTCATTAGTGGAATATCAAGAAAGACAAGTCTTAATTTTGGATTGTTTCTCAACACATTGTTCTGGTTCAACCCTGGGAGGAATTAGAGCAAACAATGTGTACATAACTCAAAAAATATATTAAAGTTTAATTTCATAACTTATAGGAGTTATTTTAAATTTTGTAGTTTTGCATAAACAATGGGCATGATTGTTTTGATTCTTACAAGGAAGGGAGGAAAACTCATAAAAGGTGGACCAATACATGAATAATTTTATTAAATTTAAGATAAATAGAGTACATATCTTACTAAATCTGATTGGTTAACCATTTTTTTCAAATATTAGCTCTCTACAGTTATGAATCACTATCACAGAACTCTCAAACTAGAAAGGCCCCCAAAATATTCTTTGCAAAAAGTATAGGGCATTCCGGATGCAATCAAATTTTATATATTATTTCCAGATTCTATTAATGATTTTTGGAGACCTGAGTAAGAGGTTCTCATAAAATTTAGTATAGTATTTAAAACAATATTAAAAAATGGAGGAGGAAGTGGCTCATCATAGTCCTTAATTTTGTGTTTCCTTATAAAATTGCTCACTTCTTTAAATAGGGTGCACTCTGATTACATTACTTTATAATGCAGTAACAGAAAAAAATGGACTTTATCTAAATTACTGTCATGTACATAATAAAGCAGGACTATACTTTAAAAATATTAGTCAAATATTAACCTCTAAATTTTACCTAATGATAGTCTTTATTAAAAGCCCTTAAAAGCATTAATACCCCTGAGTACAATTCTAGCTAGTACTTCAATGTTTAATCAGATTGAGATAACTTAAATTGAGATATAGTATACACTTTCTTACCATACTAAGTGATATATACTTACAAATTAAATCTGCCATGAAAAATGGATTGACCAGCATGCTTATCAATTAGAGTTTTTATAATTTGCTCACTCATTAAATTTTGGTTACTAATTTGGTTTTGTTTGAAGGAAAGAAAAGCAATAGAATGGGGTAAAAAGTCAAATAAGCTGAAAATGGCGGAGTCCTTAGAGGCTTTCATCCTCAGTTTGAGAGAGAACAGGAAAATGGTAATTGAAACACCTCAACAATACAGAAATAAATATCAAATAAAATATCAGGTGAGCACTACAGCAATAAAGACAAGCACCACACAATAGTCTCGGTCCTGAAATCAAACCATGCCAGAGTGAAAAAAAAAAAAAAAAAGAAAAAAGAAAAAAGAAAAGAAAAAGATAAAATAAAATTGGAGACATCAACTTCAATTATCTACACCAAAATAAAGAAGTAAAAAAAAATCAATAAATAAATATATAAGTGGATAAAACGATAATTTTGTGCTTCCCCCAACCCCCTACAGAGGCACAGTAACTATTGGGGACATTATAGAGGGAATTTCCTTGGCCTAGGAGATACAGGGTTTCTCCACCCTTGAAGTATACTGTCATTGTATTAACTATATACTCCTAGCATGATCATTTACTCTCCCCTCAGTGCTTTTGTGGTGTATGGAAGACTTCCATTTCGTCATAGATGGTAAAATCAGACCTCTGTATCTAGAGATCTTGGTGTCTGTACAGATCATGGAATGGAGCTTATGATGAAGTCTTTCTTTGTGGTTCTAGCAGTTCTGCTTCTTCGGTGTTGTTTTAATCCATCTTCTGTAGTTGGTGGTATTGGTCATTATGCTGCTCCTAGGATGGAGCCTGGGATAGTCTTTCGTTATGTTTCCTGAAGACCCGTTCAGTTGCGATTGTCTCAATCAGACCTCTGGAATTGGAGATCTTGTTTGTTAAACTGGTAGTAGACCAAAACCTAGAGCTTTTTTGTTGTTGTTGTTGTTGGTCCCGGGATGCGTACTGTCCAGTCATGGTTGTAACAACCAGTCATCTATAGATAGCGATCTTGGCTTTTGCACAGATCAAAGGGTGATAAATCTTCTGGTTTTGCCTTATCGTTGGCTGGTGAGGAAGGACTTACTCTTAGATCAAGTTGTTCCCATTTCCTCTTTGTCAGGATATCATTTTAGAACTGGCGCATGTTGGTGTCAGAGCAGCAATATGGATGCCCCAGGGGGACTTGGTTCCTGGAGCTGTTGTGGAGAACTTTGTCTTTCTATTTCTGGGATCCAGGAGTCAAGGCTGGATGGCCGATGCCTAATTCCCTGGGGTCTAAGTTGGTTTCACATGACATATGTTCAAGGTGGGAGATGTCCCTGTGTTGTAAAAATGTATGAGGCTTGACTCAAATATTTATTATAGCCCAGTTAGCATTTTTTACAGGACTGGTATGCTTGGAGTTATAGTCTCTGCTGTTACAAGGCAAACTAAACACATTTATGTTTAAATTATCTTTTCTTCACATATATCTGCAGATCCTGAATTATGGACAAGAATTGTAGTTCAGAGTAAAGAAGATGTCTTTTGTGCATAAGATCTGGAAACAGTAAAATATACCCATCAGAATAAATTGATCACACAATACAAATATCTGATAATCACCCCACAATTAAAAAGATATAGATTTTAATAGTGTAATATAGATTCATATTTTTTAGTTAATCAAAGTTTGTTTCATCTCAATCTGTTCCTTGTCTGTTACCTATATGATTTCAGGTAAACTTTGTGACATAATTTTTAGAGACTTTCTTAAATAAAATTAATACATGCAAGTCTAAAGTTATCTCAAAGAAGAGAGAAAATCAGACATATGAACATAACTGCAAATAAAATATTTAAAATTCAAAAATTATAAATGTTAAAAGTATCAAGATAGAAGAAATAGTTCATAAATAATTATTGAAAGACAATCATATTGCCTGCCTTTTGTTCACTTACTCAACTTAAGAAAATAACAGAGAAGTCAGAAAATTAGTCTAGAGTTTAATGCATTTCATCTACTGAGGAATGAGCTTAAAATGGTACCTAAGCAGTGTTAACAGCTCTTTTAGAATTTGTCCAGCAGGCCTTCTGGTCTCCACAGGAAGCGCCCCCCTAAAAAAAAATGGTACCCAATGCTTCAACATAAAGCATTTTATGGTGCGGTCAAAGATGCCCCTCTACCATGAAAAAGAAAATAATATTTTGAGTGGTTATTATTTAATATTTTATTGAAACCATTGTGACAGAAATTTTTTTGTAATTGGGTATCAGAAATACAATATTTCAGGGCCAATCCCACTACTATTGGCAATACTCCCTCCACCAATGAATAAGTTAATAGGTTGCATAAAACATTAGTCACAGGAACAGAGCATATATTTTAGTTCAACAATAATTATTTCACTAAATGTGTAAGACAAAGCTACTTTACTTTGGTGCAGGAGTGGTGGTGCAAGTGGTAAGGCATTTTGCCTTGGGCACGCTAGCCTAGGAAGGACCGTGGTTCTATCCCCCAGCATCCCCTATGGTCCCCCAAGCCAGGAACAATTTCTGAGATCATAGCTAAGAGTAACCCCTGAATGTCACCCGGTGTGGCCCAAAAAACAAAAACAAAACAAAAAAAACCCCACAAAATCTATTTTACTTTGTAAATATATTGTACATTTATGAACAGAAACAAAACTCTTTCCTTAAAAAATATGTAAGCAACTATTTAAATCACATTAAAGTGAGACTCTATTAAAATACTACTAATATAATATATATGTAAAAATTCATGATTTCCTTAGATTTAGTTATTGTGTCAAATAGATCCTTCTAAAAATAAGGTATTTTTAAAATAAGCTATCTTTAAATTATTTTTAATGTTTGTCATAAGATAATGTAATGTTTTACATTTAGGGAATTGCTTATTGACAAATAATAATTTAATGGTTCTTCATTACTATGATAGTTTTCCAATTTAAGCATCATCTGACCCCCTTTTCCATTAGTTTGTCAGGTCTGTTTGCCATATGTTATTTTACATAGATAAATCAGGACTTTTTCACATGTCTTTATCTGGTCTTGTGCAAAATAATTGTTCAATACATGTGAAGAGAGTAACCCATGACTAAAACTACAAAAAATAATTACAGATGTGAAAGATATTTTCTGAAAAGTTTATTTCTCTTTAAGCAATTATAGTAAATACTGATACATAATCATCGATAATCAAAATTCACAAAATTTACCATGAATCTGTGACATCTCTATATTCTAGACTGTCATAAATTATGAGGAGTTTCATGTAAATATTACAAAGGAGCATCATTTATATCAAAATTTCAAATAATGTTTTCCCAAAAATATGCTACTAAAATACATAAGACCAAATCAGCTGTTGCATCTACAGCAGTGCAGGATTCACTACCTTTTATGGTCTGATGAATATGGCATATCCAATTTATTGAGTAGGAAATTCAATGTACTTGCAATACTTTTTGCAAATAGCCACAGAGTGGTCTTTCTGTATTATAGTAGAAGAGTTATTATGGAGAAACAGGAATGAGGGAAAACTAAGGAAATGTTAAAACAAAAGTAAGGGGAGATGATAGAATTGTAAAGGAATGAAACATTTAGTAAATGCTTTGAACTTTTCCTCTATGATTTATTTCTCTAGAAAATGAATATATTATTCAAAATTTTTAAATATATTCAAATCATTTTGAATATATTATTCAAAACTTTAATACTAAGTATGAGCTCATGAGTTATGATGGCACGCAAAGAAGTGAATATTTTATGTAAGAATTAGATATCTTATTCATTCTCCTCCTCCATGATTAATTTACATTACTGTTAGTGAGATCATTAACAATCTTGCAAAACAACAATACATTATTGACTGATTTTCTTACCTTCGTCCTTAAGGTTTTCAGAATAGGCCAGCATTCCACAACATTTAATATGTAGTCTTACCCCTAGGGAAGGAGATAAGTTAGTGGACTCACATATATTTCCTTGCAGTCTGTGAGCAGGTATTTTTGCATTTATTATGAAAGATATTGAGTAGTTCAGTATGACCTAATATAATACATATGTTTAACCTGGTATTAAGATTTTGGTAGCTACATTTATAACAAAATATTTCCAAAATTTAAAAGGTTTTTGTTGTTTAAAAATAATGTGAAATTGGGGCTGGCGAGGTGGCACTAGAGGTAAGGTGTCTGCTTTGCAAGTGCTAGCTAAGGAAGGACTGTGGTTCAATTCCCCGGTGTCCCATATGGTCCCTCCAAGCCAGGGGCAATTTTTGAGCGCTTAGCCAGGAGTAACCCCTGAGCATCAAATGGATGTGGCCCAAAAAACCAAAAAAAAAAAAATCTGAAATAAACAGTCATCCTTAACTAACAAATCCTGTAAGATCCCAAGTTCCCTCTTATGTTCTAATAAAAGCAGTCAAGCAAACATTTTACATACAAAATTATTTCAAGAGCCAAGATAGTTGCTAGAATTAAGTAAGAAAAGAAAAAGGCAAAAATAATTTGAAAAAAGTGCTTACCAGTTAAATTGTTTTAATTTGTGATAAATGTGATACACGATTTACTGAATTTTGAAATCTATAAACATGTGAGTTATGACTTACATACACACAAATAGATTCTCTATCCTCAAGAGCATTCCCATACTTTTCTCTGTTATAACCTACACCAAAGAAGAAATATTCTTATTTTATATTAAATTCCTATGCAACACTGTGTTTATAGATCTATTTATTCTTTTAGCTTAGTGTAAGTTGAGTTTCAGGTAAATAAGAATTTATTTTTTTATGTTGAATTACTACTATTTTACTCATGAGTAATTTTTATTATATAAACATTTCACAATTTTATTCTGTTATTTCAATAATTACAATATTGTTTATCTCTAGTTTTAAAGTATTATAAATAAAGTTGCTTATAAATGTGTTGGAGCAAATTATTTACTAAATATTTGAGTTAATATAGAAAAATTGTTGATTTCAGTATGTTTAAATCTCATAAACACTTTCTAAAATTTTGCAGTATAGATGCACTATTTTTAAAAAAAAAAGAAAAAAGAAAAGTGATATATGAACTACAATTTCTATTGTCTAAGTAGCTAGTTCCAGCCACGCTCAAAGATTGCTCTTAGCTATGCTCAATGGACTATGCAATGGCAGAGATGGAACCAGGGTCCTTATTTGCAAGACATTTGCCTAAATGCCTGCACAATTTCTCTAGCCCCTGAAAGCATCATCATTTTGCACTTTAATGAATATTCTAGATTTGTTAATTTTTGTTTTATATGTTTTAAAATTCTACTCATTATCATTCACTTACCTGTGATTTGAATTTGTTTTTATCCTGGTGTGGAGTAATAATAAATATTTTCCATGTATTTCTTAATTTATCTACTTTTTTAAATGGGATATTGGTATAAAATAAAGTATTTACATACTTTGGAAATTCTTGTTTTATTAAATATGAACAAATTCAATTGTTCTTTAGACTTTGTAATGACATGATTTTTCTTATAAAGTTGACTATTTGAGGTCTTTTTTCAAAGTCTAATGTTTGCTATTAGGTTTTGCACCCCACAGAGTAGCAACAATTTCCTTATGTTTTCTATTGAAAGTGCAAAGAGTTTTAGTCACATTGAGAGGAGCTCAGGGATCACTCCTAACATACTTGAGAGACCATAAAGTGCCAGAGATTGAACTGGGATTACCTTATGCAAGACAATGACCTCAACCACATACAAATATGTCATCTTTTCAAATTAGTTCTTTAAAAACTTCTCTTGCATTCTTGAAATGTTGACAGTACAATTTTCTCTTCTATATATTGAAAGATCTTATGTACAATTGGATTTTTTTTATTCAAATTTTTGATAAAATTTGCTACTGAAGTCATCTGAGTCTTGAGTCTGCTGGATTTTTTAGTATAAATTTACTCTATAAGAATGTTTATAGTTTATATTTTGTCTTTATAATTGAGTTGTCCTTCATTTTCAATAAAAGTATTAATTGAATGAATTGACATGCAGCTGTTTTTCCATGTTGTCATTTAAAAGATTTGTTGTGATAATTTCTAATATTATATTGATAATCTTCCTCTTTTCAACTTCACTTTCCTGTCATGCTTGTAACCCCTTAAAAAGAAAATGTACCTTTCGTCAATTAGTTTTGTTTTTTGATTAAATAATTTCTTTGACATTTCTGTTTATTTATATATCTAGAAACTTCATTTTATTCTGAGGATCATGAGGAATATGTTTATTGAAAATAGGTTTTCTATTGATTTTAAAAATGTTAAATTTTGACTCTGAGGACTTCAAGGGAAACTTCTCCTGCCTGTGCCTGTCTGCCTGTTTTTCTGAATCCCTGAAGGTCTCCTCAGAGGCCTAGGGAGCACACCCCTAAAAAACTGCATTTTGAAGCTGCCCAGTGAATAAATTCTGGCTGTGGGGGTTGCTGTCCAATAAGTTGAACTCTCTGGCCTGCGGAGGCTCCGCCCTGCTGTGCCTTTGTTCACTCTGAGGACTTCAAGGAAAACTTCTCCTGCCTGTGCCTATCTGCCTGTGTTTCTGAATAATTGAAGGTCTCCTCAGAGGCTAGGGAGCATAACCCAAAAAACTGTCAACTAGAGGCAGCAGAAGAGTGCTTCGCTTCACATAGCGGCCGCAACCTCTTTCTAACCAATCAACCCCACCACAACACGTAGGAAAAAGCACACTACAAGCGTGACAATGGGGAAACCTCGCAGGCAAACACCATGCACAGAAAATGAAGACAAAAGCTCGGATGACCTAATAAATTCCAACCATCTGATTAACCTCTCAGAAAAGGAACTTAAAATAGCAATATGGAAGATATTTGAGAATTCAAAGAAAGCATAGATCAATCTGAACAGAACACAAAGACAGAAATCAGAAAACTCCAAACTGACGTAACAGATCTGAAAAACACTGTAGCTCAACTGAAAATCTCAACGGATGGCCTCGCCAGCAGGGTATCAGCAGCTGAGGAGAGAATCGGAGTACTGAAAGATGATGCAGAAAAATTCAACACAACAGAAGAAATTGGAAAAGAACCTTAATACAAATGAACAGGCAATGAAAAAAGTACTCAAGGAATGCGAACAGATGAAAATAGAAGTCTTTGATAAACTCAACAGAAACAACATAAGAATCATTGGAGTCCCAGAGACCCAGGTAGGAGATCTCCAGGAAGAATCAACTGTCAAAGACATCATCAAAGATATATTCCCAGAGTTAAAAACTACATGCAATCAAATCCTGCATGCCCAAAGAGTACCAGCTAAAAGAGACCCAAAGAAAAACACCGCAAGACACATCCTCCTTACAATGACAAATCCCACAGATAGAGATAGAATACTGAAAGCAGCAAGATCAAAAAGGGAAATTACATTCAAAGGAGCATCCCTAAGACTTACCGCAGACATATCACAAGAAACTCTCAAGGCCAGAAGACAGTGGTGGGATATTGTGACAAAACTGAATGAAATGAATGCCTCACTGAGAATACTGCACCCAGCCAGACTCATGTTCAGGTTTGAAGGAAGAATACATAGCTTCATGGATAAACAACAGCTCAGAAACTTCACAGATGATAAACCAGCCTTAAAGGAAAAACAGAAAGGTCTACTCTAAGACAAGAGAGACCAACAAACACAGCAAACTTATCTACAAAGATGACATTAAATCCTATGACAACCATCTCCCTCAATGTCAATGGACTAAATTCAACAATTAAAAGACACAGAGTGTCAAAAATGGGTCAAAAAGAAGAATCCAACCTTCTGCTGCCTACAAGAAACACATCTGAATAGTCAGAACAAACATAGACTCAAAATCAAAGGCTGGAGAAAAATCATCCAAGCAAACAACACCCTCAGAAAAGCTGGGGTGGCCATATTAATATCTGATGACACCAACTTTATACTCAGAAAAGTGGTAAGGGACACAGATGGACACTATGTACTAATCAAGGAATATGTGCAACAGAAAGAAATTAGACTATTAAACATATATGCACCCAATGAGAGACCAGCAAATTATCTAATACATTTACTGACAAATCTGAAAGAAGAAATCAGTAATAACACAATAATTGTGGGAGACTTGATAGGTCAACCAGACTCAAACCCAACAAAAACATACTAACACTGAAAAGAGTAATGGAAGAAAGAGAACTATTAGATATATATAGGACACTCCATCCCAAAAACCTGGATACACATTCTTCTCCAATGTACATGGGTAATTCTCCAGGATAGACTACATGCTGACACATAAAACAAAAAAAAAAAACTCCATAAAATCAAGAGGACAAAAATCTTGCAGGCTACCTTTGCTGACTGCAAGGCTCTGAAATTAGATGTGAACTACAAAGCCACACTGAAGAAAAACTTTAACAATTGGAAATTAGACACCCTGCTATTGAACAAACAGTGGGTCCGAGATGAATTCAAAAAGAAATCAAAACTTTCCTGGAAACAAATGATAATGAAGACACAAACTGCCAGAATCTATGGGACACAGCAAAAGCGGTCCTGAGGGAAAATAGCTCTACAAGCACACATCAGGAAGGAAGAAGGGGCATAACTGAATAACTTAATGACGCAACTCAAAAAATCAGAAAATGACCAACAAAAGGAACCAAAAATAGGGACACAGTAGGAAATCACAAAGTTGGAAGCAGAATTCAATGAAGTGGAAAAACCAAAAAACAACCCGAAAGGTCAACAAAAGCAGAAGTTGGTTCTTTGAAAAAATAAAAAAGATTGATAGACCATTGGCAAAACTCACAACGAAAGAGAGAGAGAGAAATCTGATAACCTGTATTAGAAATGAAAAGGGGGAGATCACGACACCCCCATCACTACTGAGGAAATTAAAACTAATCAAACATCTGCCCAAAAAGAAAAGCCCAGGCCCAGATGGATTTCCTAATGAATTTTTTCAAATCTTTCAAGAGGAGCTACTACCAATCCTAGCCAGGCTCTTCCATGAAATTGAAAAAAACGGGAACACTCCAAACAGCTTTTATGAAGCCAACATCACCTTGATAACAAAACCACACAGAGATGCTGTCAAAAAAGAAAATTACAGACCAATATCCCTGAAGAATGCAGATACAAAGATCTTCAACAAAATCCTGGCAAATTGGATCCAATGCATCATCAAGAAGATCATACACTACGACCAAATAGGTTTCATCCAGGAATGCAAGGATGGTTTAACATCTGTAAATTTATCAACATCATACACAACATCAACAAGAAGAAAAATAAAAATTATATGATCATATCTATAGATGCAAAGAAAGCATTTGATAAGGTCCAACACCCATTCTTGATCAAAACTCTCAGCAAGATGGGAATGGAAGGAACCTTTCTCAATCTAGTAGAAGCCATCTACCACAAGCCAGTGGCAAATATTATACTCAATGGAGAAAAAATAAAAGCCTTCCCTCTAAATTCTGGTACAAAACAAGGCTGTCCACTCTCACCACTCCTCTTCAACATAGTACTAGAAGTTCTTGCTATAGCAATCAGGCAAGAATAAGATATCAGGGGAATCCAGATAGGAAAGGAAGAAGTCAAGCTCTTATTGTTTGCGGACAACATGATACTCTACTTAGAAAACCTAAAAAGACTCTACCAAAAAGTTTCTAGAAACAATAGGCTCATATAGCATGGTGGCAGGCTACAAAATTAAGACAGAAATCAATGGCCTTTTTATACACCAATAATGATAAGGTAGAGAAGGAAATCAATGGCCTTTTTATACATCAATAATGATAAGGAAGAGAAGAAAGTCAAGAAGGCAACCCCATTCACAATAGTGCAAACAATCTCAAATATCTTGGAGTGGACTTGACCAAAGACATAAGGATCTATACAAAGAAAACTATAAAGACCTGTTCCAGGAAATAAGAGAAGACACACGGAAATGGAAACACAAACTCTGCTCATGGATTGGCAGTATTAACATCATTAAAATGGCAATACTCCCCAAAGCATTATACAGATTTATTGAGATCCCCTTAAAAATACCCATGAATTTCTTCAAAGAAGTGGTTCAAACACTTATGAAGTTCATCTGGAACAATAAACACCCTCGAATAGCTAAAGCACTCCTAGGGAAAGGGAAAATGGGAGGCATTACTTTCCCCAACCTTAAATTTTACTACAAAGCAATAGTTATCAAAACAGCATGGTATTAGAATAAAGACAGACCCTCAGATCAGTGGAATAGGCTTGGTTCTCAGACATTGTCCCCCAGACATACAATTACCTAATTTTTTACAAAGGAGCAAGAAATCCTAGGTGGAGCAGGGAAAACCTCTTCAACAAGTGGTGCTGGCAGAACTGGTTAGCCACTTGCAAAAAAGCTAACATAGACCCCCAGTTAATATCATGTATGAAGGTAAAATCCAAATGGATTAAAGACCTAGATATCAGACCTGATACCATAAGGTATATAGAACAACCATATGTAAAACACTCCATGACATTGAGACTAAAGGCATCTTCAAGGAGGAAACTGAACTTTCCAAACAAGTGAAAGCAGAGATCAACAGATGGGAATACATTAAACTGAGAAGCTTCTGCACCTCAAAATTAATAGTGCCCAGGATACAAGAATCACCCACTGAGTGGAAGAAGCTATTCACCCAATACCTATCAGATAAGGGGCTAATCTCCAAAATATACAGGGCACTGACAGAACTTTACAAGAAAAAAACGTCTAATCCTATGAAAAAAATGGGGAGAAGAAATGAACAGACATTTTGATAAAAAATAAATCAAATGGCCAAAAGGCACAAGAAAAAATGCTCCTCGTCACTTATCATCAGGGAGATGCAAATCAAAACAATAATGAGATAAGACCTCATGCCACAGAGATTGGCGCACATCACAAAGAATGAGAACAATCAGTGCTGGCAGGAATGTGGAGAGAAAGGAACTCTTATCCACTGCTGGTGGGAATGCCATCTAGCCCAACCTCTATGGAAAGCGATATGGAGATTCCTCCAAAATCTGGAAATGGAGCTCCCATTTGACCCAACTATTCCACTCCGAGGTATATAACCTAAGAACACAAGAATACAATACAAAAACCCTTTCCTCACACCTATATTTATTGCAGAACTATTCACAATAGCCAGGCTCTGGAAACAACCAAGATGCCCTTCAACAGACGAATGGCTAAAGAAAATATGGTACATATACACAATGGAATATTATGCAGCCGTCAGGAGAGATGAAGTCATGAGATTTTCCTATACATGGATGTACATGGAATCTATCATGCTGAGTGAAATAAGTCAGAGGGAAAGAGAGAGACGCAGAATTGTTTCACTCATATATGGGTTTTAAGAAAAATAAAAGTCATTTTTGCAACAATCCTCAGAGACAATGTGAGGAGGGCTGGAACTTCAAGCTCAATTCATGAAGCTCACCACAAAGAGTGGCGAGTGCAGTTATAGAAATAACTACACAGATAACTACCATAATCATGTGAATGAATGAGGGAACTGAAAAGCCTGTCTGGAGTACAAGTGGGGGTGTGTGGGATGGAGGTGATTTGGGACATTGGTGGTAGGAATGTTGCACTGGTGAAGGGGGTGTTCTTTACATGACTGAAACCTAATCACAATCATATATGTAATCAAGATGCTTAAATAAAGAAAAAAATATTAAAAATATTAAATTTTATTATTATAGGCAGTTCAATTAACAGAGACCTTTTGACTTTTTTTAGGGAAATTATGGTTTCTCTCAACTATTTCCCTGGTTCCAGGAAAAAGTTCTTGTGCTAGAGGATTTTTTTCCCTCCTGACATAAATCTTTTAAAGTGTGTGAATAAATGCCTAAGATTCTCAGTGATATTTTTCTATCTGGATAGATAAGAATTTGAGTGTCTTTCTGTTCTATTTACCTCTGAGAGCCCTTATCAGCTTGTTAATTCTTTGCTATGCTTTGTGCTTTTACTCTGCACTTAGTCAGTGAAGACCAGCCATGGAGTTTTCATCAACTATCTTGAATATTTCCAGGCTTAATCACTCTGTACAACTCCTTAATATAGTGTTTTCTATTTTCTTGGACCTTAAAATGAAGCATAAAAATTTAATAGATTTCCAAACTCTGTTTTGTTATCTAAATTAAATTATTATTGTAGTCAAGCTCCATAGCAGATAGGTAAGAAAGTGTCATTCAAACAGCCTGAAAAGATGTGGGGATCATTTCTGGGTTTTTCTTTCTTTCAAGGTTACTAAAACCCATTTTTTTCCTTTCAAGGATACTAATCCTATTCTGTGTGCTATTCAGTACATTAAAAAAAAAAGTATCTGACATACACATCTATGAGTCTGTTTATGAAAGTTTTTGGAGGTTGGAGTAGTAAGAGGTCAAATTCAGTTATCAGTTTCTCATGGCCAGAACAGAAACCTTAAGGAATCTCTTTTAACAGAGTTTTCCCAGAAACTACACCCTTATTTGGGATTGCATATTATGAAACACCTCAGCTCAAGGAAGACAGAATCATCTGAATTTTGGTTTGATTCCTTTAGCATCCCCATCAATATAAATGTCTGTTTATAAAATAGATATTAGATAATTAACTTCCTCTATTGTATAAATTATTTAGGGTCCCAGATATTTAATTAATAATTGTAAATTGCCCCAATAAATATTGAACTTATCATGCCTAGTAAAGATGTAAGAATTAACAAAGAATTAAAAAGTAAAAAATACTCGATATAAACACACACATATACATATATAAAAATTGCCTAATGTTCCTTAATACTGTCACCTGCATGCCCTTAGCAAACATATTTTTCCAATTAGATCCACACAGTGATATGGGAGTTGGAGCAATAATATAGCGGGTAAGACACTGGCTTTGCATACATGTGACCTGGGTTATATCTTTACCCCAACAGGTTGTCCCCTGAGCCCAGCCAAGTGTTTTACATGAGCAAAAAGCCAGAAGTAAATCTTGTGTATGTTGAGTGCATCCTGACCCCCCAAAAACATAGTAAATCATATTAAAATAAAATAAAATGTGATATGAGCATATTTTTTCAACTGAAATGAAAAAATGAATAATAAAAAATAACTTAAAAAAGAAAAATTAATAAACTAAAGGAAAAAGCAGAAACAAAGTAAAATTATTTTTTTCTCATTCTAACTTTTAGGCAAAAAAGTTTTGTTTATCTGTTTTATGACATTATAAATATAGGTTTAATATGAGAAAATACACAACATATTTTAATTTATTAATAATTTTATATTAGAAATGACTAATTCATTTCTTAATAGTAGAAATAAGCATAAATGAAGCTTTTTTAAAAAGCAGAAATATAAGTGTTCCCATTTTAATATGTTAAGTTTAATTACAACTTAAAAAATTTTGAGATCAGAGCGATAGCACAGCGATACGGTGTTTGCCTAGTATGCAGCTGACCCAGGTTTCAATCTCAGTATTCACATGTTCCCCCAAGTCTACCAGGAGTGATTTCTGTGCGCAGATCCAGTAGTAACCACTGAGTACCTCCAGGTGTGGCCCAAAACACCTCTCAAAAAAAATTGGCTAAAAATAGCCAAGATAATTGACAGCACATTAGCATGTAGTAATAGATTTGGAATTCTATTAATTTCATCAACAAAATTAGAATTTTTCCTCCTTCTCTGTAAAATATAAACAAGAGCAGAGGTAAGCTGCCATTTTTACTTAGATAATAGGGAATAAAAAAATACTACTGAATAACCATACACTTATCACAAGTGTGTATAAAGGGGATTTAAGATTGCTACACAGGCTCCTAACTAATAAATATCAGCTAATAAATATCAGTCAATTGTCATGTCCACAGTGTCAAAAAAATGTGAGTCAGAGATGAAAATAGATATAAAAAGATTATCAGCAATATGAATTTTTTCGAGTGTGACACTTTATATCTCTTACCAATAAGCAAATACCTTTAGTTGAATACCATTAACACTGATATAAAAAAGATTTTAGGACCCAGAGCAATAGCACAGTGGAATGGGTATTTGCCTTGCACACAGCAGACCTGGTTTCATGATCCCCAGTACTCCTGAACTTGCCAGGAGTAATTACTGAGTGCAGAGCAAGGAGTAATCCCCGAGCACTAATTTTTTCCTAAAACTGATGTATTAAAAACATTGCAAAATCACTAACATCTTTTCTTTCTTTTCTTTTTTTTCATTTATTTCTTTACTTTCTTTTCTGTCTTTACCTCTTTCATTATTTTACTGAAAGAGCCTCTTGCAATGGTACTTAGGAGGACATATAGTGCTGGGAATGGAACCCATATTCTTGCACAAGGCATGCACTCATGTCACAATCTAAAACATCTCCTCTGAAGTGAGTGTCTGTGGCCACACTTAGCAGTGCTTAGGGTCACCCCTCAGGAGATCATGTGTTGCTGAAATTGAAACAGGGGTTAATCACATGCGAAACAATGATCTGGCCCAAAATCTGTTCCTATTTTTACCAATGACCACAAATTTTTAAGACTCAGATCGGTTTAATATTATTCAGTATTTTCTCAAATATGTGATTCATAGTCATATAACAGTAGTTACTATTAAAAGTTCTCATTTAACACACAGGAAACCAAATTTAGCTTTCCATAGAATATAAAATATGCAATATAAAGGATCATAAATACATTTATTCTATCTATAAATAAGACGAAATTGAATTAAGATGTATTGTTTCCTAATTAATTTTATATAAGTATTTTCATACTTCCAGAGCATTAATTTTTTAATGTTTTAAAATATCATGTTTATAAAAATCCTAGTACCAGGAACATGTAGTTATTCATAAGATCAAAGCTCTAAAAGTTATATACAAATCATAAGGTAAGTTGTCCATCACTGAGCTACATCAAAAGGTATTTAAATGTTATTTTTGTTCCTTGGTTAAGGCTAAAATTTTACATTTGAGTGTTATAATATCTGAATTTCACTCTACTGACAATATCTGCTATTTTATAAGCAAATTACTTTAAAAAGCATTCATAAGTTTTATCAAATAAACACACTTTTTTTCCAACCTCAGATAGCTACCATATAAATCATGTCATATAAAAATGTAAAAATAAATAAAAGAAATTAAGAAAAATGTAACAATTGAGATCATTAGCAAAAAACTACTTTTATTTTATAGAATACACAGTGGCAGTTCCTGAGTTTTTTATTTTACATACATGTTATATTAGCTTTACAGTAATTCCTTCCTGAATAAAAGAAAACAATGAATAAAATATAGCTGGATTAAGATTACCTTAGATTTTTTTTTCCTTTCAAAGACACTTGGTAATATTCTTTACAATAAGATGTTATGAATTTTGACTTTAGTCTCTGGGGGAAAATCTATGATATCATAATGAACTGTAATTATGAATAATCACTTTGAATATTCTTAGAAAATTACCAGTAATTACATGAAAGAGCATAAGGTATCTTGGGGTCTTTATGAGCTGTTTCTGGTCATAACAGTCCTGGAAGTAGAAAGTTCTAAATTCAAGCACATTTGATTGACAATGATAAATAAAGCAAGTGGAGACTTCGATAGGAATTTTATCCTTAACTTAAGAGCTCACCCAAGTATATTCTAGAAAGCAGAATCATCTATAGTACTATTATCTTATGAGTTATTTAAAAGAAAGATATTTTCCAAAAATTTATTTAACATTAATATTCATTAAAGGAAATGTTCTTCTGTTAAAATTTTCTAAATAGTATCACATCAGGTAGGTTCAACTTTGTCAAATAGGCTGAATATTAATAAAATCACTTAAATCCCTTCATGTTTTGAGATCAGGTTGGTAACACTTATAAAATTTAAAATCAGATAATACATCATTCTCTAGCAACCCTTTGCATTTGAATTTATATACCCTTCCAAATTATTGAAAATGCTGGATTTAATGTGTAATTGATTCTTTTTTCATTCTTTGAATCATTTCAGTACACTTTTTCAATAAATTGCTTACACATGATTCTAATAGAGTAAACACCTAAAACTACAAAATTTTCAGTTTTTAGTTCTATTGAATGTTAAAAATTGATATATAAAAGAATTATCTATTCTTCAAACAGTTTTTATTTTTGTTTTGTCTTTTAGAATCATACCTGGTCTTGCTCAGAGTTTAATCCCCACTTCTGTCCTCAGAGATCACTTGTGGCAAGGCTCAGGAGACTTTATGTCATACTGGGCATCAAAACCGATTAGCTATATTCAAATCAAGAGCCTTACTGATAATAATATCTTTTCAGCCACTGGCTGAAAATTTTATCTTCTTAGTTTTGTTTTGCTTCTTTATAACTCATTGACATAACAATATAGTTATATAGAATTTCTATCTGGGAGTTGGAGGGATTGTACAATGGGTAGGGCACTTGCTTTCCATGCAGCTAACCTTGGCTTGATTCCTGATATCCCATGTTGTCTCCAAAGTCCTATACAGAGTAAGTCTGATTATGGAGATAAAAATAACTCCTGAGCATTGCTGGGTTTTCAATCATGTTTTTTGTTTTGTTTTGTTTTGTTTTGTTTTGTTTTATTTGTTTGTTTTTGGGCTACACCCAGTGACGCTCAGGGTTTACTCCTGGCTCTGTGCTAAAAAATCGCTCCTGGCTTGGGGGACCATATGGGACACCAGGGAATGGAACCAAGGACTGACCTAGGGTCAGCCCTGTGCAATGCAAATGTGCCACTCTGCACCACTGTTTTGGCTCCTCCAATCATCGTTTTTTTTTTATTTTTTATTTTTCTTTATTCATTTGAAATTCAAACCATGCTTGCAGGGGAAAAAAATATTTGTCAATTCTAATCGCTAATGGTATGCAATTTCAATGTAGATACTATGTTTATATTTGAAATATAAATTTGTGATTTAATTGCAGCTAAGTATTATTTTTTCTAGGAAGGATAATCCTTTAAAGGACTCATTTTAAAGTGCTTAAGTAGACAACTTCCCATTTTATTAATCATCACACAGTGAGTCTTGTGGTTTGGATCCATGGTCCCAGGACTCTAGTGAATATTTGCTTTAACTCTAGTCCATGGCTTGGTTTTGGTGATGAATTGTTAGCTGACAATTGATGAATCTTATAAAGCTTTATGTATAGATGCAACCATCTAATGAAACAGCAATGATTACCTTCGATCTTGTCTTCCTTTTTAATTAATTTTAAGTATTTTTTGCCTGAAATTTCAAGCTACCATGTTTCTAACTTCCCTCTATAGAAAAAGATAGTCCATTTCTTTCCCAAATTTGTCATGTACAAGTAGGAAGATAGTAAGTTAGAAGTTTAATTATGCTTTTAAATGTTACATTGCCTAATTATATAATAAATTGGACCCAATTTAGCATATAATGTGTGCTAAATCCACTCTGGAAAATTTAAAATTGTGTATATTTACTGAGAACTTTAAGCAATATTAGGGGAAAACTTAAAAATATGTATATATATATATATACATATATAGATATGTATATATACATATATATTTACAAAAATCTGTCCATGCTAAATATACTAATCAACTTTAGAAAACAACATTAACCTTTAGTATCCCATACTGCACTCATATAGTTATAGCTAAATGCAAAAGCACAAGTATAAAAAGAAAGAATAGAAATAGTGAGAGAAATACAGGAAAAGATAAAGAAGGTAACTATGAAATTAAGTCAGAGCCATTGAGATCTCACAAAAATCAGGAATTTTACTTACATATTATCATGGAGCACCTCCAAATGTGTCCCCAACATAAAAGTAAATCAAAGTTTTGGTTTGAAAGACAAAACAAATGATAAATTACAATACATTGAAAATAGTGATATTGCTATTGAATTTATAGTGGGAAAATTAAGTAGTTTTAATTTTTGATTTAAAATATTAAACTTTCGGCTCCCTGTGTGTGACACCAGGCGGGGAAAATCCGCGAAAGTACACCGGCCCAGTGGGGCTCAACTGTGAAAGACTGTGAGTGTGACCTGTCTATGTCTGTCTACTGTCCTCTTGCGTGAAACTCTTGCGAGTGGGGCAAGGAGAGGCTCCAGAAACCTCGCTCGCCCAGACGCCATTTTCAGGGAGGGACTTCAGAGCATAAAAACCGGCTAAGCTTTGCAAAAGCCAGCTCCCTGTGTGTGACACCAGGCGGGGAAAATCCGCGAAAGTACACCGGCCCAGTGGGGCTCAACTGTGAAAGACTGTGAGTGTGACCTGTCTATGTCTGTCTACTGTCCTCTTGCGTGAAACACTTGCGAGTGGGGCAAGGAGAGGCTCCAGAAACCTCGCTCGCCCAGACGCCATTTTCAGGGAGGGACTTCAGAGCATAAAAACCGGCTAAGCTTTGCAAAAGCCGGCTCCCTGTGTGTGACACCAGGCGGGGAAAATCCGTGAAAGTACACTGGCCCAGTGGGGCTCAACTGTGAAAGACTGTGAGTGTGACCTGTCTATGTCTGTCTACTGTCCTCTTGCGTGAAACTCTTGCGAGTGGGGCAAAAAGAGGCTCCAGAGGAGCACGGCCGCTCCGCTTCGCTACGCGGCCTTGCACTCTTTCTAAGGAAAGAACTCCATTGCAACAAGAAGGAAAAATCACACTAAGAACGGCGCTATATCACAGAAGCAAACATTTCTCTCTGGACTGTCTTCTCTGTTGCATGCTCGGGCCTAAGATTTGACCCAGTGTGAGGCTTCATCCACGGAGGACTCCCCTCCCTTAGAGGCAAGTCAGCCCATCCAGAAAGGGAGGAGCCAGAGGAGTGTGCTGCCTACATCATATAGACAATGAATACCACCACAACACGTAGAAAAACCCACAATACAAGTGTGACAATGGGGAAACAACGCAGGCCAGCATCAGACATAGAGAATGAAGATGACAATTCTGAGGACCAGATAATGACTGACCAACTAATCAACCTCTCAGATAAGGACTTTAGACTAGCAATATGGAAGATCCTCAACAGACTCCAAGAAACCATGGATCGAGTTGAACAGAACACTAATAAGAACCAAGAAAATATGAAGGCAGAAATCACAAAACTCCAAACTGAAATAACATGTCAACTAACAGGACTGAAAAAGTCAGTAAACGAAGTGAATGACAAAACGGATAAGCTCTGGGACAGGGTATCAGAAGCTGAGAATAGACTTGGTGCTGTGGAAGATGAGATACATAACAATTCTATACAGCAGGAGAGATTGGACAAAAAACTTAAAGCAAATGAGCAGACAATGGAAAAATTAGTCAAAGAATGGGAACAGACGAAAATAGAAGTCTATGATAAGATCAACAGAAACAACTTAAGAATCATTGGAGTCCCAGAGACCCAGGAAGAAAATTCCCAGGAAGAATCAATGGTCAAGAACATCATTAAAGAGAAACTTCCAGAGCTAAAGAATATATGTGATCAAGTCCTGCATGCCCGAAGAGTACCAACCAAAAGAGACCCCAGAAAAACCACCCCAAGACACATCCTAGTCACAATGACAAATCCCACAGATAGAGACAGAATTCTGAAAACAGCAAGATCAAAAGGGGAAATCACGTTCAAGCAAGCTTCCCTGAGATTTACAGCAGACCTGTCACCAGAAACACTCAATGCCAGAAAGCAGTGGTGGTATATTGTGACAAGACTGAATGAAATGAATGCTTCACCCAGAATACTATACCCAGCAAAACTCACTTTCCGGTTTGATGGAAGAATACATGGTTTCACAGACAAAAAACAGCTCAGAAACTTCACAGACACAAAACCAGCCTTAAGAGAAAAACTGAAAGACCTAATCTAAGACAAGACTACCCAAAAGACACACCAAATTTTGAAATAAAGATGGCGTTAAATCCCAGGACAATTCTTTCTCTCAACGTCAATGGACTAAATACACCAGTTAAGAGACACAGAGTGGCTAAATGGATCAAAAAACTCAATCCAACCTTCTGCTGCCTACAAGAAACGCACCTGAATAGTCAGAACAAACATAGACTCAAAATAAAAGGCTGGAGAAAAATTATCCAAGCAAACAACACCCATAAAAAAGCTGGAGTGGCCATACTAATATCAGATAATGCAAACTTTATACTCAGGAAGGTTGTAAGGGACAAAGACGGACATTTTATATTAATCAAGGGGTACGGGTACGTAGAGCAGGAAGAATTCACTCTCCTAAACATATATGCACCAAATGAGGGGCCAGCAAAATATTTAATACAACTGTTGACAAATCTGAAAAATAATATCAACAACAACACAATAATTGTGGGGGACCTTAACACGGCTTTGTCAACACTGGACAGGTCAACCAGACTGAAACCCAACAAGAATATACTAGACCTGAGGAAAGAAATGGAAGAAAGAGGCCTAGTGGATATATATAGGACACTCCATCCCCAGAAACCTGGATACACATTCTTCTCCAATGTACATGGGACATTCTCCAGGATAGACTACATGCTGGCACATAAAACATACCTCCATAAGATCAAGAGGATAGAAATTTTGCAGACTACCTTCGCTGACCACAAGGCTCTGAAATTATTTGTGAACTCCAAAGGGACTCAGAAGAAACACTTTAACACCTGGAAGTTAAACAGCCTCATGCTCAATAACCAGTGGGTCCGAGATGAAATCAAGGAGGAAATCAAAAGGTTCCTGGAAACAAATGACAATAAAGACACAAACTCTCAGAACTTATGGGACACAGCAAAAGCAGTACTGAGAGGAAAACTTATAGCTTTGCAAGCACACATCAGGAAGGAAGAAGGAGCTTACCTGAGTAGCTTAATGACACAGCTAATAGAACTAGAAAATGCTCAACAAAAGGACCCAAGAATAGGAAGACAGAAGGAAATAACAAAGCTGAGAGCAGAAATCAACGAAGTGGAAACTCAAAAAACAATCCGAAAGATCAACAAAAGCAGAAGTTGGTTCTTTGAAAAAATAAACAAGATTGATAGACCAATGGCAAACCTAACAAAGAAAGAGAGAGAGAGGAACTTGATAACTCGTATCAGGAATGAAAAAGGAGAGATCACTACTGATATGACAGAGATTCAAAGGGTAATCAGAAACTACTTTGAAAAACTCTACGCCACTAAAAATGAGAACCTGGAAGAAATGGATAAATTCTTGGACTCTTATAATCTTCCACGGTTGAAGGAAGAGGATGTAGCATATCTAAACACCCCCATCACCATTGATGAAATTAAAACAGTAATCAAATGTCTGCCGAAAAACAAAAGCCCAGGTCCAGATGGATTCACTAATGAATTCTATCAAACTTTCCAAGAGGAACTACTGCCAATCTTGGCAAGACTCTTTCATGAAATTGAACAAACAGAAACACTCCCAAATAGCTTTTATGAAGCCAACATCACCTTGATACCTAAACCAGACAGAGACGCTACCAAAAAAGAAAATTACAGACCAATATCACTGATGAATGCAGATGCAAAGATCCTCAACAAAATCCTGGCAAATAGGATTCAATGCCTCGTTAAGAAGATCATCCACTACGATCAAGTAGGTTTCATCCCAGGAATGCAAGGCTGGTTTAACATCCGTAAATCTATCAACATAATACACAACATCAATAACAAGAAAAATAAAAACCACATGATCATATCAATAGATGCAGAGAAAGCATTTGATAAGGTCCAACACCCATTCTTGATCAAAACTCTCAGCAAGATGGGAATGGAGGGAACCTTTCTCAATATAGTGAAGGCCATCTACCACAAGCCAGTGGCAAATATTATCCTCAATGGAGAAAAACTGAAAGCCTTCCCTCTAAATTCTGGCACAAGACAAGGCTGTCCTCTCTCACCACTCCTATTCAACATAGCACTGGAAATACTTGCTATAGCGATTAGGCAAGAAAAGGATATCAAGGGAATCCAGATAGGAAAGGAAGAAGTCAAGCTCTCACTGTTTGCAGATGACATGATACTCTACTTAGAAAACCCTAAAGACTCTATCAAAAAGCTTCTAGAAACAATAGACTCATATAGCAAGGTGGCAGGCTACAAAATTAACACACAAAAATCAATGGCCTTTCTATATACCAATAGTAATAAGGATGAAATGGACATTAAGAAAACAACCCCATTCACAATAGTGCCACACAAACTCAAGTATCTTGGAATCAACTTGACTAAATATGTGAAGGACCTATACAAAGAAAACTATAAAACTCTGCTCCAAGAAATAAGAGAGGACACACGGAAATGGAAACGCATACCCTGCTCATGGATTGGCAGGATTAACATCATCAAAATGTCAATACTCCCCAAGGCATTGTACAGATTTAATGCCATCCCTCTAAAGATACCCATGACATTCTTCAAAGAAGTGGATCAGACACTTTTGAAATTCATTTGGAACAATAAACACCCTCGAATAGCTAAAGCAATCATTGGGAAAAAGAATATGGGAGGAATTACTTTCCCCAACTTTAAACTGTACTACAAAGCAACAGTTATCAAAACAGCATGGTATTGGAATAAGGATAGGTCCTCAGATCAGTGGAATAGGCTTGAATACTCAGAAAATGTTCCCCAGAGATACAACCACCTAATTTTTGATAAAGGAGCAGGAAATCCTAAATGGAGCAGGGAAAGCCTCTTCAACAAGTGGTGTTGGCACAATTGGATAGCCACTTGCAAAAAATTAAACTTAGACCCCCAGCTAACATCATGTACAAAGGTAAAATCCAAATGGATTAAAGACCTCGATATCCGACCCCAAACCATAAGATATATAGAACAGCACATAGGCAAAACACTCCAGGACATTACAGGCATCTTCAAGGAGGAAACTGCACTCTTCAAGCAAGTGAAAGCAGAGATTAACAGATGGGAATATATTAAGCTGAGAAGCTTCTGCACCTCAAAGGAAATAGTGCCCAGGATACAAGAGCCACCCACTGAGTGGGAGAAACTATTCACCCAATACCCATCAGATAAGGGGCTAATCTCCAAAATATACAAGGCACTGACAGAACTTTACAAGAAAAAAACATCTAACCCCATCAAAAAATGGGGAGAAGAAATGAACAGACACTTTGACAAAGAAGAAATACACATGGCCAAAAGACACATGAAAAAATGTTCCACATCACTAATCATCAGGGAGATGCAAATCAAAACAACGATGAGATACCACCTCACACCCCAGAGAATGGCACACATCACAAAGAATGAGAATAAACAGTGTTGGCGGGGATGTGGAGAGAAAGGAACTCTTATCCACTGCTGGTGGGAATGCTGTCTAGTTCAACCTTTATGGAAAGCGATATGGAGATTCCTCCAAAAACTGGAAATCGAGCTCCCATACGATCCAGCTATACCACTCCTAGGAATATACCCTAGGAACACAAAAATACAATACAAAAACCCCTTCCTTACACCTATATTCATTGCAGCTCTATTTACCATAGCAAGACTCTGGAAACAACCAAGATGCCCTTCAACAGACGAATGGCTAAAGAAACTGTGGTACATATACACAATGGAATATTATGCAGCTGTCAGGAGAGATGAAGTCATGAAATTTTCCTATACATGGATGTACATGGAATCTATTATGCTGAGTGAAATAAGTCAGAGAGAGAGAGAAAAATGCAGAATGGTCTCACTCATCTATGGGTTTTAAGAAAAATGAAAGACACCCTTGTAATAATAATTTTCAGACACAAAGAGAAAAGAGCTGGAAGTTCCAGCTCACCTCAGGAAGCTCACCACAAAGAGTGATGAGTTTAGTTAGGGAAATAACTACATTTTGAACTGTCCTAATAATGAGAATGTATGAGGAAAATGGAGAGCCTGTCTAGAGTACAGGCGGGGGTAGGGTGGGGCGAATTGAGACTTGGGACATTGGTGATGGGAATGTTGCACTGGTGATGGGTGGTGTTCTTTACATGACTGAAACCCAAACACAATCATGTATGTAATTAAGGTGTTTAAATAAATTAAAAAAAATATTAAACTTTTTAAAATAATTTTTATTGTGATCAATGTGAATTACAAGTCTTTCACAGTTATATTTAAGGTTCATAATTGTTGCAAGTCAGCCCCTGAAGAGGGTTGACTGATGGAGGGATGGAGGATGAGGTCTTTACCCTCCAGCTCGAAGCATGCATCTGCCACCCTGTTCAGCCGGCGGTTCTGAGGTGAAACGGTGGGTAAACAGCTCACAGACTGTCAGGCTTGTGGAAATATTAGCTTTATTCGGTGGACAAGACTGAAGTCCAAATCCTCAGCATCCGTTCCAGCCAAAAGCCCCCGCCTTCCATAGACCCTTGTTTGTATCCCCCAGAATCAGGTACCACCCAATGGTGGGATCAGATACCACCCAATGGTGGAAGCAGAATCAGGTACTACCCTAGGGTAGGGGCAGAATGCCAAGTCACATCCTAGGGTAGGGCACAATCACCGATCAGGGTAGGGTCAGTAACATAATAATCCCATAAAATATTTACATGCACAACACATAGTGACAGTGAAATAGGACCATTTCTCCCTCCACCCCTGTTCCCAGCATCATAATACCACCCCCTCCTATGCCCCTTGGACTGCTAGTGTAATAGGACTCTGAGTATAGCTTGATGAAGAATGGGTTATCTTGATTCTGTTGTCATTGACTTTGGGTTTGGGGTATATGTATGATCATTTTTTCATTGTTCATGTGAATGTTTGTTCCTGGTACCATCCACATATTTTTCTCCTCAATTTTTGAGGGAGAACAAGTTGATTCACAAAGTATATATATTAGACTTTAGTTGAGGGAATTTTATTTGTGTTTTTCAGTGGCCACACCGAGAGGTGCCCGGTGCTTACTCTATCTTCATGAATAGTTCCTGGTGGGCCAGGGATAAAACTCATTCTGGCCTTTTGCAAATCAAAGGCACTACCTGCTGTACTATTGCTCCATCCTCTTAAATCTGAAACTATTATGCAATCTGCCAAGCCTCAATTTTCAATTGATGTTTTTCTCCCCACCCCCACTGAACTTTTTTTATAAAAATTAAAGTGAAAGCTAGATTTATTGATGATCAAATGTTTTTAAAGCTCAATTAAAAACACTTGATCTACTTAAGAACAGAATTAATATTAAATTTTATCAAGCTTTTAAAGTTATATAGTAGCATTTATAAGACCCTGTGCTAAGTATGTTCCCTGAAGTTGGTTGAAATTTCTCCTGTCAACATCTTAAAATATCTTAAAATATTTTTTAATTTTGAAAGTATTATATTTTTATTGTATCCCACAAATTTTGTAACCAGTTTTTTTTTTTTTTTTTTTTTTTTTTTTTTTGGTTTTTGGGCCACACCCTGTGACGCTCAGGGGTTACTCCTGGCTATGCGCTCAGAAGTTGCTCCTGGCTTGGGGGACCATATGGGACACCGGGGGATCGAACCGCGGTCCGTCCTAGGTTAGCGCAGGCAAGGCAGGCACCTTACCTCCAGCGCCACAGCCCGGCCCCTTGTAACCAGTTTTAAGGGTAAAATACACATCTGTGTGGGGAAGGTATACTAGCTCATAGAAGGACTAATGTTCTATCATTTTTGCTTTTAATAAGGCCAGTGGTTCACTATTATAGATGCAGCAAACCAGAAATCAACATAGCTCATATCATGTTAGATTAATCTGTTTCTGTTCTAGTCAGTATATTTCTTCTTTGCTTATTCTTGGATAGAAGTACTTTTGGATTGAAGCACCTTTAGGATTGGTGCCTTAAAGATCTGTTCTCTACCTCAAAGTGTCATCTTTGGGTTCCCAATGAAACCCGAGTGGCTCAGAGAGAAACTGCTTGTGTTTTTGGATTTTCCACTACTGTGTTATCTGCTTCCTAGAGGCTTGATGTGGATGTTCCTGAAACAATTTTATCTTTTTAATGTGTGTGGATTATTACCTGTGCCGACAGTTGCTTCTAGATCCACGCCTTCCCAATTCCTTGAAATAAATCATTTCTGTATTTTTCAAATATATCTTTCAAATATAGTGAGATTTTATCTAAAAGTAAAGAAAAACAAATTATTTAAATAAATTATATATGTATTCCATAAAATATAATATGCAAGGTAATTTTGTCAATTAGATAAAAAGAACTTTTGATTAAAATTAAAATTTGTTAATGAAAAATAATTTATACATAAGTTATCATAATTTTAAAATAATATAAAATATTTGAGAGAACTTAAAAACTATCATATTTAAAATTGACTAGGTTTAGATTCCTTCAAAGTACTTGTTAAATTGACAGGTTTAAAAGCAAACAAAAAATATCCAGAAAAATAATAACCTTTATTTTTAATTTTATTAAATCACATCTATTTAAAAAACGCTAAAACATTTTAAATACAAAAATTTAAAATAGCAATAAAATTTTAATCAATAAATAACTAAGTTTAGATGTTTACAATAAATGCATTTATTTATTTAATAATATTGTTTATGTGTGCAAGTGTGAACAAAAAAATTTTGTCACATTTTGAAATCAGTTTTTCAATGCATGTAGAGAGGTAACATCTATCATATGCTTGATTTATGTATAAAACATGCCTCTCTCTGAATGTTTTGGGCAGCCTGAAAAAATTAGAATATCAAATGTTTATATTTCAAGGAAAACAGAAAGAACCAAGCCAGTATACTCATTGTTTACATATAACATAATTAAGAATACCACTTTCTCATTCAAAATGTGAATAGTGTAATATGTGACTCTACCCATCATTAATGATAGCAAATGCTCTATTATATATATATATATATATATATATATATATATATATACACATACACACTTTATAATTATGGCTAGCCCTGTTCACTAGATATAATGTGAATCAAATAATTTTAAATATTCTGATAGCCAGATTTCAAAAGGCATAAAAGTAGTAGGTAAAGAAGTCATCATGTTTGATTTAATTTGTTATATTCCCACTATTATCTCATACATGTGAATGTGGTCCATAGCACAGACACTCAACAGCCTATGACAGTACACAGCACAGATGTAAGACTTCTACTTTGCACTATTATGTCAACTGTTGTATCAACACCATCACCCACACAAAGTACCTTAATCCACTTGTAGAAACATCAAATTCTTCCTATCAGTTTTTTTTTTTTTAAGAAATAAATAACCTGCTCTAAAAGTCCTCTTTGGCAGAGTTCAATTTGTTTCTATTTTGTGTAGCTCCACCACCAGTAGTGGTGGTGTAGTGCTGTTTTCTTTGATGCAGCATTCATCTTATTTAATAGAAGCAAGCACTACTTGGCCTTCAAGTAGATGAGGTAGTATGGTGCTACTGTGTTGATAAAAGTTCACAAACAAAGAGAAAGTTGATTACATATTTTCTCACATTGTTGACTTCCCCACACAACAATGACTCATTATTATTTAAAAATCATTTCAATCCATCATGGTAATGATAGGAACACCTCGATGTAAGCTGCTTACAGTCTTGAATAACATGTCAATGGCCTTTTGTTTCTGTGCAAAGATCCATCTCAAGTGCCTGGGAATGTTATTAATCAGCATAACAGGAATTCAGGATGCAAAGAAGATTCAGAAAAAACGTAATTGTATATTCTAGCTGTAGCTGCTCTCCTCATTGCTTGACTTGAATATACAAGTTCCTAGGAAGTAGTATAGACATCTCAATATCACTGGTTTATCTTTTCCCAAACAAACTCTTAAAAACTATCACTACCTAAACTATGTAACCCTGTTTTTGCAACCATAAAACTCATCTCAGCTTTAATCCTTAGAGGATGCATTTTCACTTTCCCCTCAGCATAGACAGTGTCTTCCACTTATCTCACAGAAATAAACTTAAGGCAGATGTCTATGAGTATTGCTAAGAAGAAATCAATGCCAGACACTTTTAAGCACATCACCCCCCCTCTTTTTGTATATGACTAAGAGCTGATCCCTGGAATGACACATGGTCCTTGGAGAACATCAGAAGTAATCTCTGAGCACAGTACTGTGAAAAATTCTTATTTTCACTTTAACCCCTGCAAAAAAAAAAATTCAACTGTATCCTAAAAGTGCTAATTAATATCTTAGCCTATTTGGAATTGGTATATAATAATCTATCATAGTGATATTATGCACAATATATAATAAGCATTCTATATAGAATGTCTTAAAACATAGAAATGACATATTCCCCAAATAACTGAGGAGTTTAATCATATTAAGTCAAGCTGTACTCTTTACTCTGACATATTCATATTACTGTCCCATATATAACTTGGATAAATTGAATTAACATCATGAACTAACTTGATGACTACGATGGAAATAATTCTAATTTCATATGATTTCTTGAAGAAAATAAATATTTTTTGTACAAAATGTCCTTCAGTGTGTATGAGTGTATTGTGAGTGTGTTTGTGAGTGTGTGTTAGCTTTCACATCTCTCTCCTTAGCTTCCTTTCCGATATACAATGATTTATTTTAAAAAAGGCTTTTGAGTTTGAGCTTATCTAAACCAGTAAAATAGTGATGGTTTAGTTACTATGTTTCTTGGATATATCTGCTGTGTTTATTAGTGAAATTTGCTTGAAGTTGGCTTAATATTTTCTTTTTTTTTTTTTTTTTTTTTGGTTTTTTGGGCCACACCCTGTGACGCTCAGGGGTTACTCCTGGCTATGCGCTCAGAAGTTGCTCCTGGCTTCTTGGGGGACCATATGGGACACCGGGGGATCGAACCGCGGTCCGTCCTAGGCTAGCGCAGGCAAGGCAGGCACCTTACCTCCAGCGCCACCGCCCGGCCCCCGGCTTAATATTTTCTATAACAAGTATTGTACTATGAAGGCCAGAGTGATAGAACAGGTTGCCTTGCACATGGCCAACCAGGATTCTATCCCTTGTACCTCACATGGTCTCCCAGCCTGCCAAGAGTAATTTCTGAGTGCAGAGCCAGGAGGAACCCCACAGTGCTGTAGAGTTTGGCCAAAAAAATAACAACACCAATGCAAGTATTATAAGTATTCTGGATAAATCAATGTAAAAAATGTCATTTGAAAAAAATTAGCTAATGTATAGAACTAGTGCAAAGTTCTCATTGTAACTAACTACTCTTTCTGGAATGTCTTCCTGATAAAAGGGATAGAGAGGGATGTGTTAAGGTTCGCTCATTCTTTGAAGTGGTTGCTTCAGGCTGTGACATCATTGTTGATGCAGTACTTCTCACAGAAGTGTGGCCAAGGTAAACCCAGGCCCTCCCATGAAGAGTTGACCAAGAAAAGGCTATAAGCTTTCCACACCTTAGAATTCAGGGAGTCACTTATATTTGCCACAAATATCAACACTGAACAGTATTAGCTAAGAGTGTCTTTTCAAGTGGCTTTTGTCAACACTGGAGGAAGCTCAAAGGGCCAGAAATCTAACATGAGAAGATAAGAGAAATAAAGTGAAAGGAAATATTCAAGAAGATTAGTGTGGAAAATTCTTGGAGTAGCACAAGACTCGATGTTTACATGGAAAAAGAATGCAGAGTTGATGCATTTCTCCAAAGTTTTACAATAGGATTTTGGCTGTATGTCACTTATAAATAAGTGTCCTTGCAAATTGAGGTACTTAATAAGATTTGATTTGCAAAAGCAGTATTTTTACAACTTAAACATTGAAAGCTGTACGTCTAGCGTTTATCTTATAACAAAATCTCAACCAACCGTAATGCTGAAAAAGGAAAATGCCTTTGACCAATCATTAGTTGAATTCATAACTTTTTGAAAAAAAAATGCTTTCCCCTAATTTAAAATTAACGAGAGAAAATTATAGCCCCTCATTAATCTAATTGAAATCATTGTCTGAACTATTTCAAGGGAATAAAAATACCCACTAGCACAGTTGTAAGTGTTGAAAAGCAGTCAGTTCTATAAAGATAGGTATTCATTAAGCAAACATTTAGCCTGTCTACACTGGAGTTTCTCCAGGATGAGGTGTGACTTTCTCCTTAAGTCAAACTTAATTACTTAATGGGGCAATTAAAAATAGTGGATGTTTTAGATTATGATTTATGAGGTATAAAGTTGCATTGCTCTACAGCTATGTATCTTGCAAGGCCTCCTTGTGTCCATAAAAGGTGATGACATTTTCTAGCCAGAATTATGGGAGGAAACATACAAGGCTTTCAGAAAATAGAACCAATTTCTTCTAAAAAGTGTTCAATTTTCATCTGCGTAGTCTGTCATTTTATCTGTAAGCAGTCACCACATATTTTTAATCTTATTTAAGAAATGGAAAATAAATGAGCTGCATCTTTGGGAGATGATAATTTGAATGACAAGTTTACATTGAAGTTGGATTTAACAGCAGATTCTAATAATTTGAAACTTGTTTATAATAAGTAATACTCCAATGTGTTATATGGTTTGCTAAACACAGGAAAATATTGACTAACTCTCACTTTAAATGTTGGAAAATATTCTTTCAGATGAAGGAAGAAACATAAATTAACTGTTGCAGCTGGCAGAATAAGGAAGAATTAAAACTTTCCTACAGTTCATAATTGTTTTGGAGGACTTCTGCTTGATTTTGGGGGTTGTTTTAGGGGGAGTTGGAAGAGGAGCTCACAGAGTTGTGCTCATGGCTTACTCTTGGCTCTTTACTCAGTCTTTAGAGTCCTTATGTGATACCTGGGATTAAACACAGTTCAGCAGCATGCAAGACAAACATCCTACCTACTATACTAGCCCTTAATTCAATCTTATGTTTAATTTGTGAAATGGAGGTGAACTTTGGAAGCTAGGTGATTTGACTCAGTCCTCTGATACTTAAATAGTTTGTAAGTTTAATTCAGTAGACTAGAAATAATTAAAAAAATCCTTCTTGAAAATGTGATTTTCCAACCAATACTACTTTATAATATAGTAAGCTCAAATAGGATCTCCATGCATAATCAGCCATATCATTATAAATTAAATTGATTCTCACAAAGTGGTGCCTAATAAGTTGGCTTATTGTAGTTTTCCCAAAATCTTGCCAACAATACATTAGAAAAACAAATTACAGGTAAACAGGCATTGCCTATGATAACTATATTATTCTACTTAGAAAAATATTTATAAATAACAATTTTAAATATACATACCTATAGCTATGCTATCACTGTTCTGCTTAGAAAATGAAGTAAGAGCACAATCAGCTCTCAAATTTTTCAAGTGCTTTGAATAACATTTGAAAGAATGTTCAAGCAAATATTTTCATTTGAACAAAAATGTTTGATACAAGTGTGCAAAAATTATAAAAGTACACTTTGAATGTCCCATAAATATCTAAAATATGAGATGAGCAAAAATTATGATGAATCAATCATTTATGATCACCTGCTTACATATTATCTATGCAATATATAAAATGTAAGTTGTATGTTTTATGTAAAATGGGTTAAAAGAAGTTGTATACTATAAATACATTCAAGTATGTTTCTTTACACATCTGTGAAGTTTTAAATGGAATGCATCAATTTTTTGGAGGGGTACACCCATTTGATGCTCAGGGGTTACCCTGGTTAAGTGCTCAGAAGTTGCCCCTGGCTTGGGGGGATCATATGGGATGCCGGGGGATCAAACTGCAGTCCTTCCTTGGCAAGCGCTTACAAGGCAGACACCTTACCTCTACCGCAACCTCTCTGGAACCCGGGATGCAACAAGTTTTAATGATAAATTTATCACAAGTTGATTTTATTACAGATAGGTTTTATTCAATTAAAAATAGCCTTTTTTACATAATGATATTTGCCTTCTTTAGTCTTCTTTCACAAGCCATACCACCACAAAATATCCTAATATTTAGTCTATTCTAATTAGTTAGTTATCTAATTCTTGTGTTTCTATAGAATCCTCAAACATCAGAGCCCATCTCTTGCTGAATTTCTCTGCTTTCTGCTCTTGCATTCCAGTTTTTGCATTGAGGCAACTGCCCCAGTACCTTCAAACCCATTATATTTTTTATCTTAATTGGCTCTAATATGCAAATTACATATTACTACAGTGCTTTCCTTCAAGAAGCTTTGTTATTCTTGATATTAAAGATATTTTATGCATGTTTTTCTCACCTTTACACTTGAAGATATTTTGAAAAAAGAAACTGTTCCAATATCAATTAAGTTCCTAAAGCATGGTTCTTACAGTACAGTAACTGAAAGTAGATAAAATAAACATCACTATAATATATACAAAGAGCTGGGTGACAGGTAAATAGCACAAATAGTTATCATATCTCAGGTATTTACTTTATGCTGAGTATTGGCTTGAGAATCAAATACAAGTTTTTATTTTATCCTCTCAAAAGTTTTGTGGCAGGTACCATGTAGAGTAATCAATTATTCTGATAAGGAATTTCCATTGGCAGTCTTATTTCCTCTGGAAAACTGAATCTTGAGTCAACAAAATAAGTGACCCGGGCCCGGAGATATAGCACAGTGGTGTTTGCCTTGCAAGCAGCCAATCCAAGACCAAAGGTGGTTGGTTCGAATCCCGGTGTCCCATATGGTCCCCTGTGCCTGCCAGGAGCTATTTCTGAGCAGACAGCCAGGAGTAACCCCTGAGCACCACCGGGTGTGGCCCAAAAACCAAAAAAAAAAAAAAAAAAAGTGACCCAAATATTGTTGTTTTTCAGGTGAGGAAACCGGGCTTAACAAACAACAATAAAATAAGCTCAGGAGTGATATTTGTACATAAATCCAGGAGTTTGCTCTGAGCACAGGCAGATGTCACCCAAAATTAAATGCATCAACAAAAATCAAAGTTTTTTTTTTGTTGTTGTTTTTTTTTTTTTTTTTTGGTTTTTGGGTTACACCCGGCGGTGCTCAGGGGTTACTCCTGGCTGTCTGCTCAGAAATAGCTCCTGGCAGGCACGGGGGACCATATGGGACACCGGGATTCGAACCAACCACCTTTGGTCCTGGATCGGCTGCTTGCAAGGCAAACGCCGCTGTGCTATCTCTCCGGGCCCGATATTTTCCCTTTTTATTGACAGTAACTAAATTTTAGATACCAAGTTGTTGTTTTTGTTTCCCCCCAATACATTAGAGATACAGAATCAGGATTCTAACCTAGGATATCTGAATTCTCCACCCATTTGCTTTTTCAGAATGGAAAAGAAGAGCTGACTTTGAAGAAGACAAAAATTGAAGTTGAGGGGCCGGAGTGGTGGCGCAAAGCAGTAAGGAGTCTGCCTTGCAAGTGCTAGCCTAGGATGGACCGCGGTTCAATTCCTCGGCATTCCATATGGTGCCAGGAGTGATCACTGGGTGTGGCTGAAAAACAAACAAACAAAAACAAAAAAATTTGAAGTTGAATCTCTTGGGCCAGTAAAAACAATTCACTACCATATTTGCAACTGTTAGGAGTATAGGGTTAGAAATTTCTAACAATTGAAGATATTCAAATATTTTCCATTCAAAATAATAGTATCTTGATCAGGGAAAATAGCTTAAAAAATCATAGAAAAACATAATTACATTCCTTAAGAGAATTTTCATAGAGAGATAGTTCAGAAAACCTAATGTTTGACTTTCTGTGGCAACATTTTTGTTCCCAAAGATTGGCTTATAACTCTCTTATTTTTTTTTTCTCCTGAATTCTATAGAGTTTTTTGGACTCTAAAGAGTCCAGCCTGTGAGCTGGCACCTATAGGTTACAGTAAAAATCTAACATAAAATTGCAATAATCCTGTTATGGTAATAAATCAACTTGAGAGAGTGATCACTGAACAATTCATCTTTTAACAATATTGCAAAACAAATAATGGTCAGAAAATCCTCCTCTAAAATACTTCAAACTAATTTTCATTCATATTATTCAGGTTTAGTGTCTGTGTGTCTTGTCTGTGTATGTGCCTGTATATGATCATGTGACTATAAAAAGGCATTTTCCATAAGTCATTTGATCTAAGTACTGAAATCAAATATAATAGATCATATGTGTGTATAATTTAATATAAAATTTTGTTTCATTTTGCCCTAGAAGCTGAGAAGTTCCAACACCTTTAATCAATGAGATAACAATTCAGGAGACTTGAATACATAATTTTAGGTCAGAGATCAATCTGAAGACAAGACCATATGATAGAGAAAATTCTTTACTAAATGTGATTGTCTTTATACTCAACTCATGCATTGAAAATATAACCTAATTTACTCATCCTACTTAGTCACATTATATCTCACCAAAATCACTCTCAGAGACAAATAGAAAAAATATTGAACCAAATATATGGGCACTCTGTGGTCCTATTAAGATGACAGATAAAGTGGCCACAGCAGTTGCACAGTATGGAGAGTGCTTGCCTTGCACATGAACAACTGAAGATGGATCTTCAGCATACTAAGTGGTTCCCTGAGCATCACCAGAAATGATCCCTGAGTACAGAGAAAGGAGCACCACCTGAGCGCCACCAGGCATGGCCCAATCCCCCCCAATAAAATAAAAACAGATAACATGATCCATAAAACTGAGACCAGTTGCTCATTTTATCAATATGATAAAAAGTGACATCAGAGATTCAAAATGGATCATAATAAATAATAATATATATTATTATACATTCGAGATCATTGTAATTTTAAAGCCAAATTAATTAAAGGTAAAAGGGAAAGGATGGTGTTTTATCAGAAAAACAATAAGAGTAGACAGCCTTAGTTCATGTATTCAATTAGATATAGACTTCCTGTAGAAGTCATGTGTGCAGCTTTTACTGATTTTTTTTTCTTTCTGATAATTTCTATCATTTTTTTACCCTTGTATTTTTTCTCCTTTATACCCCAAATCGGATTCAATTGATATATCTCGTGTGTGTGTGTGTGTGTGTGTGTGAGAGAGAGAGAGAGAGAGAGAGAGAGAGAGAGAGAGATTTTTTGGGGGGTGTCAGAAGCTACTCCTGGCTCTGTGCTCAGAAATCGCTCCTGGCAGGCTTGGGGATTGGTCCCATATTTATTTGAAATTATGTTCTGAATTTCTAATTATTAGCATACTCCTCCACATTATATTACAGTAGTTACTTAACTGATCTTTCAGATCTTTCAAGTCTCATTCCGTCATAAAACCCATGCCAAGCTAAAAACCATAAAGTTATTAAAGTTGGCCTCGTCTACATACCTTCTTCCCATTTTCCTACGTAAAGGCTTTGAGAGACTCAATTTTGTTTTGAAAAGACATGAATTTAATACTAGGGTAAAATGCTGCATGGCTGATGCTTTCTCATAATTGTGATTATCATGATACATCTTCAAATGCATATAGTCTTTACTAGACTATATTAATGCAATACCATCCTATGCTTTTCTATCAAGATTTCTGTTCATTTTGCTTTATAAGTATTACAACTTGAATAATCTAGCTTCTGTATTTATTATCTGATCTGCTCTATTATATTTAAGCATGTTTGTTTTTCCCAAATATATCTAGAAGGGGCCAGAGTGGTGGTACAAGTATAAGGAGTTTGCCTTGCACATGCTAACTAGGATGAACTGCGATTCAATCCCCTGGTGTCTCAGGTGGTCACCCAAGCCAGGAGAGATTTCTGAGTGCTTAGCCAGTAGTAACCCCTGAAGTCACCTTGTGTGGCCCCCCCCAAAAAACCCCAAAACAATACAAAATAAAAATCAAATATATCTAGAAGCAAATATGTCGTAATTTTTTTCACAAAAATCCAAAAATTTAAAATATGCACCTAAGGTAATTTAAATCTATGAATAAAATTTTCAACAGAATAGTTGTGTCTGATCAATCCTGCTCAGGACACTTGGCCATATATAAAAACAACATATTAATCTTTTATTTGGAAGAGGTGGTACACACCCTGTTGCACTCATGGTTTACTCTTGGATCTACATTCAGAAATTGTTCTTGGCAGGATCTGGGGACCATATGAATATAGGGAATCAAACCCTATCCATCCTGAATTAGCACAGTAATAGGGCATTTTCCTTCCATGTGGCTAATCCATGATGGACAGGGTTTGATACCCTATATTCATAATAATCTGGGTGTTTTTGTAATTAATATATTCTTTTGAAGTTTTAAGATAAAGCATTGCCTTGCTAAAATCCTTTGCATAGGTTCATCTATTTAATATGTAATCCAGTTTCTCTCTGACACAACTTGAGATTCAAGTGTAATTTGAAACTTTTACAAAAAAATGTATCTCTATATGACAAATTTATAATTATACTTATGACACTAGTAGGTCATAAATTCACATTTTTTGCTTTATTTAAGACATCATCATAATAAATAAATATAGCAAAGTGTCCATTTATACTATTTACAACTAATAATTTTATGTGATATACATATAAAGAAAAATACGTTTGCTTTACCTTTGGTTTTTGGACACATTCAAAAGTGCTAAGAGCTTACTTCTGACTCTGTGCTTAATCCTCTGCCAAAAGATTAATATCTAGAAAATTGATGGTAACAAGGAATTGTGCTTATCCTTCAAAGTTTCAGTAAATAAACAAAGGTAAGCACTAAATAGCATAATATGATTTCCATAGAAAGGTGAAGATTTTGAGAAGACAAAATTCTTAAAATTGTATTAGGATAAATAAGTATTTTCCAGGGTCCAACTCATTATCAAAGTGGTAAATGAAATATAATAGAGTTGGAAATAATAGTATCACATTGTCAACTAATTTTTTAATACCTTTCCAGAACATAGAAATAACTACTTTGAGTTTGGAGAAGACTATTCATCTAGAATTTTTTTGTGTGTGGTTTTTGGGTCTCACCCGGCAGTGCTCAGGGGTTACTCCTGGCTCCATGCTCAGAAATTGCTCCTGGCAAACACGGGGGACCATATGGGATGCCAGGATTCGAACCGATGACCTTCTGCATGAAAGGCAAACACCTTACCTCCATGCTATCTCTCCGGCCCCAGCATCTAAGATTTTAAAATACATTATAGTTGTCATAGAAAGAAGTTACCTGTAAAATATAATAGCACCTTACTATAGAGATGTTAGAGTAGTCCCTTAGGCTTACCTTCACTAAAGTTGATGATATCCCAAACATGACTTTAATTAAGCTTTTCGAAATTTCTGTTAAGGTAAAACTTCTTAAAACTTCCTGAAGATGTTTGTTTGTTTGTTTAAATAATAGGATGGGGCTGTTTCCTTGGCCCACTTTTAAGCATTTTATATATAAAGGCACTATTATATGGAAATAAGAAAATGAGATTTAAGTTCTGCTCCTTGTACTTATTAGTTACCCTAAATTATCTGTAATTTTATCACCTTAAAATTTAACTTGAATTAAAAACAATTAACTTGAATTTGGGCAGGAAAATGTCAAAATAATATCACTTACTTTTCATAATTCCTTTTCTGCACATTAGCTTTGGAAAAATAATCTAAGCATTTCATCACTAAATATACTCAGCATTTAGAAGGTTAATCAAACCGGACCAGAATATTCACAATATCACAAAATGAAATAAAAGGATAGATTCTGTATCTACTGCTCTGTGTTTGGCAATGTCATTCCTTCGATCTAGACAAACATACTCTTCATACTATGTTGAAAGCTCTGGTCATAAATATCTCCTTTAGCTCATAGTCTCAAAGATCTGGGTTTCAAGAATCCTTACAATAATCTCTTGAGTTCTAGACAGTTAGGAATTGAAAGCTATTATAATAAGATATATATTTGCTTATATACTTTATTATGAGAAGTTTATTGACTCTTTAAAGGTCAGACAATCCTGGGGGGACACCTGACCCTTATCCTCCTTGCTGTCCACAGCAGACTGCATGGTTTCCTCTCATGATCCAGCAAATGTTTTCTTTTTCTCCCAACCTTCCAACCTCCGCCATCACATGCTCTAATGTTATTACCACATGGCTTAAAAAAAAAAAGACCAAATTATCTCTATGCACAAAGCTCAGTTCTTAGAATTTATATTTACTTTTGCTTTTTTTTTAAATATTTGTGTGAAATTGAGTGTTAGGGTATTGATAATCTATCATAATTTTTCAAGTATAAAAATCACATTTCCACTTTTATAAACGATCTAATTAGAAATTGCATAAAGTTGCCCTCCAAATTATAAGGAGCCCCTGCAAGGAAGGGTTTGATTTTTAAGTGTTTTGAACTGTTTCCTTTTATAATTTCCTTACTGTGTTGAAATTGAAGTGCTTTGACAAGTACCTGATAGTGTTTGCATTTGCAACTATGTAGTAGTACCAACAAGTATCTGGCTTTAAGATAAGGAAAAATACCTACTGGATTCTTGAGTAGTGATAAGAAAAAAAAAAAAAAACAATATCCCCAAACTCAGACATTGTTCCTGTTTTGTTGCTTAGAATGTCTCACAAGATTTGCAGAATCTAAATAAGGTAAAGTAAATTTGAAATCAAAGCATTATTAGAGAAGAATGAAGAAAATATCTGATATTGCATAATAAAAAGCCTTTAGTATAATTAAGATCTATGCAAAAAAAACCACATAACAATTTAACCTAGTTATATCAACCAAAACAGTGGCCATGCATGCATTTACCCTTTAATTACATATTTCTCTTATGTGCATTTTAGACTACTGACCTTATAATCAACTAACATAAGCACATTTTTTTTCTTTTTAAGTCAATTGTAATGAATTCGTTGTATCATTTATTTCTATTAACTAATTTTCCAAGAAAAAGATTTACCTACTCATTAAATATTGCCACAATTAAGTTACAGGATTAAAATTTCAGATACCTTTGACTCTGCCTTTGTGTTTTGGGGTTTCTCAATTAATTTTGAGTTCTAGGCTATAGTGACTAAATAAGACTTATACAGACCTTTTTCTTAACCTAATAATCAGATCACATTTATGAGGCATTATTATTCATACAAATGCAACTTAATCATGCTTTAATATATTAAGGAAATATATAACTTGGAGCATTAAGATTTAAAAAAATTATTTAGTATAATTATAGTGGAAGAAATTTTTTTCTTTAATTTCTAGAATACGACTTTTATTAGCAGCCCAATGCAAAGTTGTATATACAAAATACTTCTATACAAAGGAATCAAAATAGCATCTTTGAATCCTATCAGCCAATATTCTAATTCTATTCTCAATATTATTAAGATAATTATTTGGTAAGATGTTTCTATTGTCAATATCAATATTGAAAGTAACATATATCAGTACATATATATATACATGCACTCATATATATAAATGTACATATTCAGCAATTTTAGAGTTTTCTAGTTAGTTTTATGCTTGCTAAAATGGACGGCATTATAGAATATGCAGGTTCAATCTAATTTATGCCTGTCTTCAAGAAACTTACATCTAGCATGAGTTAATAAAGTATACATAGATAACTAAAACATAATCAGTTTGGAAAAGCTACATACAATATAAAAAGGAACATTTATAGTGGAATAAACGGGATTCTAATTGGAAGAGGTAATGAAGACAAGAGGGTAAGACTTAATCACGTGTATATTTGTAAGTGAGGCATTCCAGGCCGAGAATCTCACAGCAGTTAAATCAGGTAGACAATGGTCATATGCTTCTGGAGAAGATTAGATCACTCACTAGTTTGTAAATTCTAGGAGAGCAGAATCTGGTTATCTGAGTATCTCTGGTACCTTTCCATCTAGTATGCTTTCAGTCATTCATTTAATGAAAGATGGTGGGTTAATGAGTAATACAATTGGAAGAACAGATTGAAGCAGATTGTAAATAAACAAACATTCTAACTCACAAAGTATAGATTTTATCCCCAGGCAGTCGAGGTGTTTATAAAACTCAAATTAGCTTTGAAATAGCAAGATAAGTACTTTATATTAGGAAGATTGACCCATTGAATATGTATGATTAAAACAATGTATGAAGAGAAAGTAGTAAACAATGGGCAAATGTTTGCAGGATGGAGGAAAAGCCTGTTTTAAAAGTTCTGGGAGAATGAGCAGGTGCCTTTAAGCTATAAACTTATTTAGGAAGAATGTGAATATGATTTTTTACTTTTGGAGGAAATATTCTAAAAGTGTTATTCAGAGGTAGACACTGGTAAGGTGTGGGCAAAAGAAAGGGTGTTGTAACCATACTATTGCTTGCACTCTACCTGCCAGTTCATTTAAGAGCATTAACTATGATTTATATGCTATTATCTCTACACTCCTGAAGAGACACCAAATTCTAAATGTTAGTCATTCATAAAATTGGTCCATAATTCAAGCTATCCTATAAAAATTATTTTTTTTCCTCTTTCCTTCAAACAGAACCACACAACTTGAACCACCTTGTTCTGCCTCACAAATGGAGGGGGAATTTACAATAGCCAGACTCTGGAAACAACCAAGATGCACTTCAACAGATGAATGGCTAAAGAAACTGTGGTACATATACACAGTGAAATATTATGCAGTCGTCAGGAGAGATGAAGTCATGAAATTTTCCTATACATGGATGTACATGGAATCTATTATGCTGAGTGAAATAGTAAGAGGAAGAGAGAAAGACACAGAATAGTTTCACTCATCTATGGGTTTTAAGAAAAATAAAAGACATTTTTCAATAATCTGCAGAGACAAAGAAAGGATTGGAAGTTCCAGCTCATGACATGAAGCTCACCACAAAGAGTGGTGAGTGCAGGTATATAAATAACTACCCTGAGAACAATCATAACAGTGTGAATGAATGAGGGAAGTGGAAAGCCTGTCTAGAGTATAGGCAGGGGTGGGGTGGAGAGGAGGGAGATTTGGGACATTGGTGGTGGGAATGTTGCACTGGTGAAAGGGTGTGTTCTTTACATGACTGAAACCCAACTACAATCATATTTGTAATCAAGGCATTTAAATAAAGATATTAATAAAAAATGGATGGGGAAATAATGGAGGGTACCAAGACCAAACAGTCAAATGAACATTAAGTAGAAATAAAAAAATGATCAAACTTAAGCACCAAATTTAAAACCAATGAGAACAGAATCAGTATGCAATTTACAACATACTAGACACAGAGAGGACCACCTATACTAGAAGCCTGGGGGAGTAAAATAGGAGGATTTCAGATGCATGCAAGGAACAGGGGTGGAGGGAGGACAGCATTGGTGGTGGGAATGCCCCTGATTCAATATCACTATGTACCTAAAATATTACTGTGAAAGATTTGTAATCCACTTTGATTAAAATAAAAAAAAATAAAATAAAATTGAGAGGCCAATTGCTTAGCTGTTTGCTGTTTCAATTGTTTAATTGTTTGTCTTTTCTCCCAATTTGTCCTTCACTTTTCTTCTCCTAAACCTTAGGTTATTTATACAAAACTTTGTATTATAGTTTCTTTATATGGAAACTATGGAGTTAAATTTGGTCACCAATCAGATCCTTTTCAGTAAGAATATTCAATTATTAATGAACAGCTTCAAGCAGGGTTCTCCAAACTATAGCCCACAGGACAGATGCAGCCAGCCATGATTTATTCAGCCCACCAGGTGTTTTTGCCCCTGCTGCCTGGTCTGCTTAGCTGCTGTCCTAAGCTGTAGTGCACAGGTGTGGGATGTACACCACACTCTACAACTCCCATCCTTCTATCAGTCTTTGACAGGGATACTCAAACTACAGCCTGCTAAAAGTAGACCCATTGTTCTATTAAAATATTGGTAAGTCTGTTCATTTAACTTTACTTGTTCTTCATTATTATTATATTTCTTCCTGTTTTATTTTAACTTCAAAATAAGATATGTTCAGTGTGCATAGGAATTTGTCCATTTTTTTAAACTATAATCCTTCTCTCCAATGTTCTGAGGATTTCTGAGGGATAGTGAACTGGCTCCCTATTTCAAAAGTTTGAGAATCCTTCTTCTAAGGCATAAGTGATAATTTGTGATTATTTAATACTTCCCAGGATTATTCATTTAATTTTTAATGCAGATTGAGCAATACTATTGTCATATAAGCCCCCCAAATTTTTAGATTCTCTACTTTGATTTTTAAGACATGTAGAAATAAGAGAAAAATTTAAAATGTAAGCAAACCAAAACAAAAACATATTAATTAATTAATTTAATTAAACTCTTATAAAAGAGATGGACAAAAGAGAAGAAAAGGAAAAATGGATGAAGGGGAGAGAAGAGAAAAAAATGAGTTTATCTATTAAAAAGTAACATCTAAAAAATACTGTAGCCACTTTGGAAACAGTTGTTTATCAAAGGTGCAGCAAAAAAATGAAACTGTCTAGGTAATGTAGTAAGATCAGCTCAGTTGCCCTAACCATGTATCTAGCTCCTTCTCTTCCTTCTACAGGTGCTTTTCCTAAAAGTCATTGCCAATAAATCTTGTACACACCCATTTATGACTCTGAGCCTATTTCCTAGAGCTGCAAACTTTTGAGTATGTGGAACAATCTCTGAAGTTTCTGGTATTCATTGGGTACTGAGAGGAAAAGCCACAGAGATTCCAATGCCACAGGAAAAAAGTGGTCTGGCTGAGACGTACTCTAGCCTTTGAAAAGAAATGCCAGGGCCGGGCGGTGGCGCTAAAGGTAAGGTGCCTGCCTTACCTGCGCTAGCCTAGGATGGACCGCGGTTCGATCCCCCGGCGTCCCATATGGTCCCCCAGAAAGCCAGGAGCAACTTCTGAGCGCATAGCCAGGAGTAACCCCTGAGCGTCACCGGGTGTGGCCCAAAAACCAAAAAAAAAAAAAAAAAAAAAAAAAAAAGAAATGCCTCCAGAGGTTCTATTATTTTATAGGATAAGTATATTACTTGTTTGAAATGAGGTCTTGAAACTTGCCAGATCATCTGAAGCAAGTTTGAAATACAAACAAGTTTAATGTCTGCTCATCATTAATCCAATATTACATAAAAACCAGTATTGGATATATTAGCTAGGAGCATGGAGTTTATTTGTGAGTGAGAACTGAGCTAGGTGGGAACAAACACTCCAAGTCTGAGATGACTGATCTGATTTTCTGAACTCTAATAGCAGAGTCTCAAATTACATCCAAAGATTCCCTGGACTTTGATGATTTTCACCAGGATTTTTACCAGGAGGTTTCAATTAATTTTGCAAAGGATTGTTTCCTTTAAGGTAGAAAATGTAAATGCATCCATTACAAGCTCACACACACACACACACACACACACACACACACACACACACACACACATACACACAAGTTTGTAACCAATGGATAACTCTGAATGACAGACAAAATCAGTCTGTTTCAAGTTGGTTTTGAAAGAAGACTTCAAAGTAATCCTGGTATTTTCTCTCACAAATTTAGACCAACTGAATTTTTTTTTGCTTTGACTTTGTGGGAATTACATAGAGTTATGAGTATTTTGATGTTAAGAGATTTTTATATTTGGAACACAAATGAAATATTTATATTTCATCATCATTACCCTTTGTTGCACACTTCCCACTTTACAGGAATCCTATATTCCTATCTCTGTGCTTCTTTTTTATATTTTTGGTTTCTAAGGACTTTTGTCAAGGTAAAATCTCATAGAAGTTTTAGAATCATCAATAAAGAAAATAAAATTGTGTTTACTTTATCTAAAATTTTATTCTAATAGATAAGTGCAGTGTCTATTATTTATTATTGTAGGTATTTGACAATAGTGTGCTGATACATTGACCATATAATACAATAAATTCTCAGGCATTCTTCAAAAGGCAGCACTTCAGACATTTCAATTCTTCCTTGCAATACCCAGGAATAAGAAAATTTAATTTGCAACTATGTCCTACCTTTATTATTTTGAACATTTATATATGTCTATATTTTAGTGTGTGCACATACAGACATTTGTGTAAAATTGTATAAGTATATAAAATAGGTAGCATATAGATAACAGACTGACAAGGTTCAGTATTTTATGTGCAAACAGCTCCTAACTCAGTTTATTTTCTAGTTTTTAAAACATATAAAATATTATCAATTTGAAACATTTTTAACTACAAAGAACACCTGTAATTTCTGCCCCTCCTTTTTCTACATTCTAGACTAATTATTTTAAGATCTGGCCTTTGCTAAAGAAAACAAGCAAACATGGGTGAGGCTATGTGAAAAGGGATTTTATATAAAACAGACACCCAAATTTTAGAAAAAACAATTGCAGCACCTTTGGAGTTGCCTTGTAAAGGTAATGTTCTTTAAACAATGAAAACAAGATTACTTCTATCATAATGGGGGGGAAACAGGTAAGAAATAATGTCATATGCCAAAATATGAGTCTGCCCTGTATCAGAGTAATCATTAAAATAAATAAATAAAATTTGAAATATACTTGCTGAACTCCCTAATGACCCAGAATCTGCAGGTAGAATTACTGTTAAGAGCTTGAGAGTCCCTTTGCTGTACTCCACAATAGGACCCCAGCTGCTGAGTTATGACAAACAGTAAGAGGAACCAGACAGCGATGGAGGACATGAGCCCTTCTGACGAATGCATTCATGTTATCCTAACATTTATTATGATTACTTTAATGTAACTACACTTTTAAAAGATTTGCTGAAGAAGTCTTACAATTTGTTGATGACTTAAGCTTGACAAAGTAAGCAAAGTAATTTATTAATCCTTCTAACTGAAAGTCATCCATGTATTAGAACTGAGAGTATTTCAGAACAGAAACATTAGACTCCTACTCTGCTGACATAATCTCTCTAAACATTGCATATGCACATGAATACCTACTCACGTCCTCACATAGGTACCCCCGTAAACATGCATACATATATGCTTATGCAGGAACAGAAATAGGACAGCTGTAAGTCCTAGCAGAGAAAGGTCTACATCAAATGATCTACACGGTTGAACAACTAAAGAAAAATTACAGTTCAGTTCACATCAGAACTCTTTTTCTTTTTCACTGGACACAATAAAAAGAAACAAATGCAAATTAAATCTGCCTAATTGACTTTGATCTAAAATGACAATTCTGGACAATGTGCTTTAATGATTAAATGTTGAAGATGATGATGATGATGATGATGATGATTATGATGACATGACCTGTTTTCCATAAGCTTGCAGTGACAGATAACAGTGTCTCTTTGACAGTCAAGGACTAGTTCATATCACATCTGTAGGTTTATTTGTGGCAGTACAGGGAGGTGTCAAACAGGGAGGCTACAGCTGACTTCTTCCTAGGCAGGGTCATGTCACTCCACACAAGCTCTCTTGACTGAAACCAGAGAAGGATGAATGCTCTCAGGATGCTCAGGAAAGTTATCTGAGGGCACAGCATCAGTTCCTTTTATCTTACATTGGGTTGAGGAAGGGCATTTTTAATATCCTTAAACTGCTCATCCATCTCAAGAATGACATGTCTTTATCACTTTAGAGTTGAAAAGCTAATTAGAGAATCCAGTGGTTTTCTAATCAAGGGTTAATAACTCTTCAAATGTGGCCTGTACTAGTTTGTGTGAGATTTTCAAAGTTGGGTTTTCTTGTCTTTCCTTTCCTCTTCAAAAAAAAATATATCCATTAAAGGAGCTCAGTGAAGATATGACATGTGTGCAAAAAACAAAGGCCACATGTTTCTGGCAGACCTACCATATGTTCAATAGCCTGCACAGGGCAATGGAAATTTTAATATTGGTCACAGGGTTAAAGAAACTAAAATTGGATTATTAGTTGGCTCAGGCCACCATAGCAAAATACCAGATTTCTTGGCTTTAACAACAAATAAATTTCCATACAGTACTGGAGACTAAAAGTTCAAGGGTGAAGGTATTTACAGAATCACTTTCTGAGGAGGCATTTTCTCTGACTTGTAGACAGCTCTATTTGTACTTTGTCCACATAAGGCTCTTTTTTCTGTTCAAAAGCAGATATGGGTGAGGAGGCAGAAGTGTAGTAAAGTGGAATAACAATGGATGGAGGAATAGAATAGGTGAGAAGAGCAAAGGGGAGAGGTGGAGAGAGGAAGGTAATATTAGAGAAGGTAGATAGGAAAAAGAGAAGCTAAGTGTGAGATAGAAGACAGAGAGAAAAAAGAAAGAGAGGGGCCAGAGTAATAGCGCAGAGGTTTGGCATTTGCCTTGTAAGCGGCTGACCCAGGGCAGACATTGGTTCGATCAGGCATCCCATACAGTCCCCCTATACAAGGAGCGATTTCTGAGCGCATAGCCAGGAGTAACCCTTGAGCGTCATCAGGTGTGCCTCCCCCCAAAAAAAGAGAGAGAGAGGAAGAGTAAATATTAAAAAAAATTTGGTATCCCATGCTATTCTTAAAAAACAAACAAACAAACAAAAAAAACGAAAAAAAACCCTAAAAAAACACAGGTACTGTGCTATTAAATGCTACACTTATACAATAAAAATTGTTTAAAAAAATAAATGCCACACTTGCATCCTATTTTATTTAGTCACTCAAGTATAAGCTGACCCGAGTATAAGACAACTCCCCTAATTTTACCCTAAAAACTGAGAAAACTTAGTGACTCGAATATAAGCTTAGGTGGAAAATGCAGCAGCCACTAGTAAATTTCAAAAATAAAATATATACCCAAAACAATTTAATAATTTAGGGACCAGAAGGTTAAATGTTTTTCAATATTTATTGCTAAAGAAAAACTGTAAACCAGCAACAATAACTTTAAAACTGAATAAAGTGCAGAAAATTGTAGTTTAACAGATAATCAAGCTAAATCATAAAGGACAAAATCCTTTAAAACTGGATTTCTCCTCATTATGATCTGTATTCCCAAACAGAGCTTCAGCTGTATCTGATGTGAGGGTGTCAGCATAGACATTGTCATCATCACTGAGTTCTCAGATATCATCATCTCTGCTGTTGGTCTCATACAAAGTGCAGGGTTTTGTGGGTTAAATAGTTCAAGGACATAGTTCAGCCGCCAACCTCTTCAGCTCCAACAGGACTTGTGGACGAACTGAACTACCGCCCCCTCCTGCAGACAGCAGAAGGGGGCTGGAGTCTACGTGCATTTAATTCGGTGTGCACACACCCAATCAGATAACCTGGATAACCTGAGGATAAGCTGAGTTCGGGTTTTTCAGCACAAATTTTGTGCCGGAAAAAGACTCAGCTTATACTTATTAAAGGTATTTCTAACACAGTCTTACCTGCATAAAGGTTTTTTGTTGTTGTTGTTGTTGTTGTTTTTTAGATGCCACATAAACATAGAGATCAAGATAACTGCCTTAAAAAATGATTGTTCAACTTTTCCGCACTCCTATCTTAAGTAAAAAATATATCTAGAAGTACATAGAGGATCAAAATTAAGTGAGACAAAGTGATTTTCAAAGCAAACAAGAAAGATCATTTCACACACAGCTCCATTCCCTTAGGAAAAAAAACTTGTGATCTTATTACTGCACATGAAGTTCAACAGTGTAATCTAAAAGGTTCAGGTTGATAGGGTGAGAATTTTTCTTTGGGAGTGATGGAAATTATACTCATAATCTTAAAGGTTCAATTTGAATGTCACTCAGAGGTCAATGGAGATTAAATGAAAGGTGAAAGAAAAATATTGCTTGGTACAAGTTAACAAATATGAAGATGAAGACTTATATCCTTGAAATAATACCATCTGGTTTTCGTATGAAGGTATTCCATTTTGGGTTCTTTCTCTCTTAATAGTGATTACTAATATTTGAGTTTGTGCTTTAGGACACACTTCTTTATGATTTTAAGATAAAATCACAGGCCCTGGACTGGATTAAAATAGTTAGAATCCTAAACTACAAGAAATGCAGATCTGGGGCCGGCGAGGTGGCGCTAGAGGTAAAGTGTCTGCCTTGCAAGCGTTAGCCAAGGAAAGATAGCGACCGTTGTTCTATCCCCCAGCATCCCATATGGTTCCCCCAAGCCAGGGGCAATTTCTGAGCACTTAACCAAGAGTAACCCCTGAGCATCAAACGGGTGTGGGCCGAAAAAACAAACAAACAAAAAATTCAGATCTGTGGACTTTTTAAAATGTGAACACTGGTCCCATAACTCAAACTGTGTTGTGTTTTTCTACTACATGTCACTCCACTTAAAGTCAGTAGCATCATTTAATACACAAAACAAGTGTTGATGACCTTCAAATAAATGTCTCCTGGGCAGATGTTACTTTGGAAGTCAAATGGCTTACTCAGTGTTCCACTTATTTTTACCATATACAGTTAGAATATTTGGTGACCATAATAAACTTTTTTGTTGTCCTACCCAAAATTCTTCTCACAATTTACAAGTCATCCAAGTAACCAAACAATATTGGTTTTCCATACATATTTCTCAAGAATAAATTCATTTCTCATGATATTTGTCCTTCATAGCTATCATTTTAGTCCAAGGGAATATTGTGTTGATATCACAAATGTTTACATGTAAAAATATTTGCATACCTTTTCTCCCTATTCATTATGAGGACAATTGGTGTGCTTTTAATTGTAAGTCTTTTAGGCAGCATGGTAAAAAACATGGTTCTATCAAACATCATATATTTCTGCCAATGGATCATGAATGTAAAAGATAAATGCTGCTACTTCCTTGGAAAACCGAAATAAATGATAAAAGCAGAAATCAAATTAGATCTTGAACAAAATTAAATTTGAGAAATAATTTTTATTGTGGCCAACAAAATTTGAATTATTTACTTTTACTAAGTTTACTTCTTTAGTGATTACAATGTGCCAATGTATGGTACTTTCTGGATTTTCACATCTATCATAGGATAATTTTATAATCTCATCAAGAAATTAATGTATAGGAAAGTTATTATATAAGTTGGGGGGGGAAGAGTGATAGAATAGCATATAGAGTTTTTGCTTTGCACGCTATCATCTAAATTCTATTCTCAGGTATCCCATCTAGTTCCCAAAGCCTGCTAGCAGAAATTTCTGAGCACAGAGCCAAGAGTTACCCCTGAGCACTGTTAAGTGTGACTTAAACACACACACACACTAAAAATCAATTAATCAATAAATAAAATTTTGCAGTTAGAAAAGGACAAAACCAAAATTTTAATAAAAGACTATGTGATCTTTCAACCATACTCTGTCTTCTTTATAACATTTGATTTTCATTAAGAGGATAATAATAATAATAATATACATCCTAACATTAAAGTTAGTTTAAGGACAGGAAGAGATTAAAGATAGTGACTGAAATCAGATATCAGCATGTGATATCTCTGCTGTCCGCTGCTCAGATTTTCCATAGAAATACATCCAGTCTCTGCAAGAGAGTTCTGAATAATCACATCATCCCAGGCAGCAACCCAGCATGGGTGGCCAGGACTTTGGTTTTTGTTTGTTTTACAATATGTTAGAACATTGCCAGCTAACATTTCTAAACTTCTTTCTTTCCTTTTAGCCAAACCAATTCCAAATGTTTGAAATGCTAAATTGTGGGAAGAAATAAGAGTAACCAGCAGTACAGATTTTTTTCCTCTTATGAAAAATAAACATTTAGAAGAAAAGCTAGATTCTTCTCCTCACTTCAATGGGGAAGAGAGGAAGGCAAACTATCAACTGTCTCAGGCATCATAGTACAAAATACACACAACTGTGGTTTGGCTGTGCTTTTGAATTTTTCAAACAATTCTAAAATGTTAGATAGATAAAACTTTATACCATGACTGGTTTAGACTATAAAGTGGCCTGAATCTTCATTAATCAAGAATTTTTTAGTGCAGTAGCAAAGTATTCTGCTTGTGCTGTGGACCTGAATTCTTCATTTCTTTACAGTTTTATGTTATTTTTCCATAGAAAAATATATTTACTATCCCTAATACCTTCTTATTATGGGTAACATGACTTTCTTTCACTTGTATCTGAGACTTGTTTTGGTCAATGGAATGAAGATATCTCCTTGGAAGTCTTGTAGTTTTCCTTTGTTATCTTGTACTTCTGATTTTCCTGAGGAAAAAAAGCATGTCTAGTCTAGCAGATATGTCCCAGTAAGAGGCCAAGAAAAATGAGGTAGCACAAAGTATTCTCAGCAAAGTCCAGACTGTATTAACTCACCTCTAAGTAACTTGCTTACCCTTTAGGTAAATTATTGCTGATTAATATTTGTTTCTGAAAAACAAACATTGTACTTATTTAGTACATAAAAGTTGTTGATAGATAAGCCAGCTCCAGGTGGCTTCTGTGAAAAGGGGTATTTTTTGGAAGATAGGATAACTTAAAGAATTAAAAAAAAAAAAGAGATAAAATAAGCCTAGAGGACTAACCCAATATCATTAAGAACTTTAATATTAATAGATTTTTCTCGGTAAGATTAGTATATACATCTATGTTCCCAACTTCCTGTCTTGCTGTCATTCACAAATTCTTCAAGAGCTAATTTGATTACTCAATTTCCTGTTATATAACAGTACAGCTTTTGACAAGAAGAGCATCATTTATCTGGCAAATAAATTTCAAGTTACATAAGATTACCAGGATACCCTAATAGAGTTCAAACTCAATTATTTTCAATGTGTATATATGTGCAATATTTTCAAGTTTAGATTGGAACTCAGTTTTCTCTTGTATTCATCATTCATCAGTGCAGTGCGGAATTCAGTGTCTTACCTGAAGAAAAGAATGTGCAAACCCTTCAAGACAAATAAATTCAAGTTGAGACTAACTACTCAAGAATATGTTATGTTGCTATTATTTTCATTACATGTCCTTATCAATAAACCGATGGTCCACAAATAAATAAAATCATATTCTACCCCTAGAAGCATTCTTCATCTCTTTCTACCTGTAATTTTATTCCACTGACCTCAACTTGGCACAAATCCGTTGAACGTAACACTCCGATGAGGATCTGTTCACACTCATTTTATAACCAATCTAACAAAATTTACTGAATAATTAGTTTTATAAGGTTGTCATAACAAACTACTTTAAACTGACTGACTTAAATCAACAGAAATATATACTATCACCATTCTGGAGGCTAGAAAACACAGTGTCACAAGGCCATGCTTTTTCTGAGGAGATTCTGTTCTATGTCTTTCTTTTAACATCTAGTACTATTACAATCTATGGTGTTCCTGGGCTTGTAGTTGAATCATTCACTTCGACTTTTCCTCCATCCTCAAGTGGTATTTTCCCATCATTTGTCTATGACCCTGTATTCTTTTCTCATAAGACGATAAACCAGATTCCATTTAAAAAAATCTTTCAATTCTAGTGTTATCTTGTTGAAAATAATTAACTTTTAAAATACAATATTTATCATATTATTACATTGATAGGGCCAAAAAAATGTATGTGGATTTCACTATGGATCGGTTGAGATATACTTTAGCCCAATATTCTAAGAATAAAATAATCTTGGGATTGCTTCCTCAAAATTTCAGAGTTTGCCAAGTCATTTTACTATCCTAAAATTAAAAAAAAGTCTTCTTATTTATCTTTCATCGTAATTTATTAATTTTTCTCACACTTAGATTTTTCAGCAGCTTCCTAAATCAAAACTTGAGTCTGTTCCCAACAGTGTTCAGTGACTTGCAGTATTAAATAGGATTATTTTAGCTTTTTAGCTAAGGGTTCAAACCTGTAATCAATGCACTTCAGCCCTTTGAGCTATCATTCCCACCTTTTATGCTTTATTGTTTAAAAACTCATTTCCTATTAATATTTTAGATATAATTTTAAGGATTTTGTATTATAGAATAAATTCAAATATCTGCCAAGAGAAAGGTAGATTGATAACTTACAGTATATTTATATAATACTATATAGCCATTAAAATTATGAAGGACTATACAATACCAACATCAAGTCAAAATGATGTGTGGATTACAAAATTGGTTGTAAAATAATATGAAACAAAAAATTTAATTTATTCCATAATTCATGAACATGTCTATTTTCTTATTTCCTTTTTCTTATATTTTATCATATTTTCACATGTGTGTTTTAATGGATAAATAATAAAAAAAGATTGTGCTTATAACTTTTTTTTTTTTGCTTTATGGGGCACACCCAGTGACATACCTGGCTTACTCCTGGCTAGGCTATGAGCTCAGAAAGGACAGTGATTCGATTCCCAGCATCTCATATGGTCTCCTAAGCCTGCCAGGAGCAATTTCTGAGTGTAGAGCCAGGAGTAACCCCTGAGCACTGCCGGGTGTGAAACCAAACCAAAAAATAGTAATTGCTCCTGGCTTGGGTAACCATACGGGAAGCAGGTAGATCGAACTGTGGTGCATCCTAGGTTAGCATGTGCAAGGCAAACGCCCTACCGCTTGCACTACAACTCCAGCCCTTGAGCTTATATCTTAATGGAAGAATTAAAAGTGATTTTTACTGGGGCCAGAACCTCAGTAGGGCGTTCCATATTGTCCTTCAAGCCAGGAGCAATTTCTGAGCACATAGCCAAGAGTAACCCCTGAAAGTCACCTGGTGTGGCCCAAAAACTAAAAAACAAAAACAAAGAAAAGTGTTTTTTAATTATTTTACAAAGTTTTCTATAGATTCTGTTGTATATTTGTTTTAAGATAATAATAAAATATTGCTAAATAAATATTTAATCAGAAGCATGTTCCTTTTTATTTTTATTAAAATTGTCCTACCTATTTTTTTATTTTTTATTTGAGACTCGGTATATAAATTCAAATCACTAGAAAATATTATCGTTTTAAAGTTTTTTTAAATTTTCAATAATTCATAATTAATTTATTTATTCATTTTTTTGGGGGGGCCATACCCAGTAATACATGGGGTTACTCCTGGCTGTGCGCTCAGAAATTGCTCTTGATTTGGGGGACCATATGGGATGCTGGGGGATCGAACCGTGGTCCATCCTAGGCTAGTGCCTGCAAGGCAGACACCTTATTGCTCCACAACACCATTCATCAGGCCCCATTCATCATTAATTTTTAAAACTACATTTTTGGTGGGCTTTTTTATTTAATAATTGTTATTGTGACCAAAGTGAATTACAAATATTTCACAGTAATATTTTATGTACATAGTGACATTTAATCAGGGGCATTCCCACCACCAATGTTATCCTCCCTCCACCCCTACTCCCAGCATGCATCCCTTATCCCCCTCCATTGCTCCCAGGCTGCTAGTAGAAGTGGTCCTTCTGTGCATAGCTTGTTGTAGAATGTTATCGATTCAGTTGTTGACTTTGGATTTGGAGTTTTAGTTTGATCATTCTTTTTATTTCTACTCAATATTTATATGACTATTTGGTCTTGGTACCATCCATTTTCCCCCCTCAATTTATGAGGCAGAACACGATGATTCAAGTTATAAGGTTCTGTTTGAGGAAAAGAAAAATAAAGGCGGGGAAAAAAATTCCTCTAGAGGTTATAAATATCAATTAAAAAGAAGAAAAACAGAACAAAAAGACAAAAAAAGAAACAAAAACAACAACAACAAATCAAACAGAAAAACCGAAATCAGTGACTAAACTAAAGCACCACAGCAATAAATACAACAACCAAACAATAACCACAAGCATGGAACAAAAAGAAAAAAAGAAGAAAAATAAATTAAAAATACAAAAAAATAAATTGTGCTTTTATTTTAATTGGCATAGTTATTATTGGGGAAATTAGAAAGAGAATTCCCTTGGCCTAAGAGATACAGGGTTTCTCTTCCTTGACATACTGTCATTTGTTTATTTTGTTTTGCTTCTACATATGACAGTGCTCAGAGCTGACTACTGACTTTACACACAGGGATCACTCCTGACAAGCTCTGAGGACCATAATAGATGCAAAAATGGGAACTGGATTGGCTGAGTGAAAAGAAAGTACCCTACCCACTATCTCCACCTTTTACCTACACTTTTATGTTCTACTTTTCCTATATATAATTTTGACTGTATATTTTATCATGGATAAATAAATTATATAGATATATGTTTAAACCTTCCAAGATCCTGTCATTTTCTTTCTTGCTGAGTCTCTCATTATGTAAGTTTTTATTTGAGGCATATAAACTTGTTAATATATTCTTGGAGAATTTCTGTTACTCATGTAACTTGTGGAATCATCTCACTATTCCAAGCTGTATTGGAAGTACTTTCTTATATTATTTTTCTTGAATATATTTATTTTAAGGGCAAAGAAGTCAGGCAAAAAAAAAAAACAAAACATGGAAATCCCTGAAAAATCTGTTCATTTATAGAATTCCTTCATTTTTCTTCAGTGTATTGCTTCATTGTATCACAAGCAATAAATAGACAGAAGTAAATTCAGAGTTCAGAGACCTATAAATATAAGCCATTCCCAATTGCCTGAATCTCACGAAAGATATTATGAGATGCTATTCAAAAATAGTTTTGACCACATAAATAACTTTTCTATTTGTTAATTCTGGCCATTGTTTACTTCCTAAAAGACAGACTATTATGAATATATTCAGTAAGTCGTTTCATTTAGGAAGATTGTGTTCACTGCTATCACATTTATATGAACAAGTTCCATATGAAATAATTTGCATAAAATATGATCAGCCACAGTAGATCTAGAGGAAGTGTTATTAGAATAACCATCATTTGTAATAGCAGATAACTTTTTTCTCAGTAATGGCTACACTAGGTACTGGTATAAGAACTTCAAAAGGATTATCATAAATAATAGTGCAGTATGTAAGAAACGGGTAATTATTTTTTACATTAAACAACAAATAGTGAAAAATAGTTCAATAGCTGAGCACATACTTTGATTACCAGAATCCCAGGAGCTGTATGACTCTTGAGCACAAAGCAGAGAACAGCCATTGAACACTACGGAATGTGGGAAGGAAAAAAATGTGGAATAGAGTTCAATTTGTGCGCATCTCAATACTTGGTAAATAATAGACTTAAATACATAAATTTATTAACAAAGAAATGCATTTCTATTTAATGTAGATGTATGAATGCTGCAAATAAAAACAGAGAACAGAATGTGTCTCTGAATAAAAAAGAAAAATTGCTTTGATGAAGTTTTTCTGAACTTGGTTGACCTATTAGTTGATAAACAGGGTTTGCACTTTCTTACCAGAACTCCCATGGTTAGAAGGCAACAGGAAATCACATTATAAACTGTAAGGTAGATACAATTAGCATTTCAAAGCTCCATGCATCTGTTAGGAAAACTCCAGAACAAATCAGCACATTGCTGCACAAGGCACTGATTGACATTCAGTGAAATAATCAAGCACAGTAATTCTCAGAAGCTTCTCACATACCTACCGCTTTGTTATCTCCCTAAACCCTCCTTTGCCTCAACTACTAATCCGAACTATCCCAACTTCATGAAGGCACTACCATTCCTATATTAAATCTTTATGGATAGTTTTTCTATAATTTATTGAGTAATAATTCTCCTGTTGTATATTTTATTCTAATTTTGCCAAACTTTGATTTTAGAAGTCTATACTCTGTACATCTCATTTAATGTCTCAGAATATTGAAGCAAAGTACAGATGAAAAAGTGTTAACTTCACTTTATAAAAGAGAAAATAGCATGTATGGCTTTGTGAAAAGTGCTTTCACAATGTGGTAGTTACATGTATTCTCTAGTATCTCAACATAAGATTTATGTCCATAAACAAATTTATATGAATAATAATGTAAAACAAGATGAACTGTGATATTTCTTTGTTCCACTCCTTCTAAGATCTTTGACATTCTAACTTAGTTCTGATAAGTTTTTCACTAAAGTTTGGTGAAAACACACACACATTTTCTCTTTATTCAATTTTTGATAGTTATTTAATAAATTTAATAAATATTTAACACATTTAAGGAAGGGGAACACTTTTATTTATATTTTCTTTTAGCATTCTTTCTGCTTTGAGAATGATACTCAAGCAAACAGGCTATTATAAATGTGAAATTTACTTGTATCTTAATTGGTAGAGTAATTTAGAACTTTGCATGTGAGGAGTTCACTCATTTAAACTGAATAATTTTGGTATTCTTGCTAGTAAAAAAAGAATTTTTAGTACTTTATGATTTTACACCAACAACTAATTTTTGCCCAAGTGCTGAACAGAGGTATCAATGTATGCTGCTGTAGATTTAAAAAAACAGAGCACCATATATATGCTCCATGGTCCAAGATGTCAGAAGATATTACTATACATAGGGATTGTCATCAGCTGCTTACAGGTACTTATATAGGCAAAATAATTAAAAAATAGAAACTCAAATAACTCCTCTTTATTGTTCCTTATTTTCTTTATCAAAATTTATTGTTTTTAGTTAAGATAGAATCAGGTCATGGAATTATTTTCTTCTCATTTTTTAGTTATACCCTGTGGTACTTGTGGCTAACTCCGTTTTCTGTGGCCGGGCATCATTCCTGGTAGTGCTCTGAAAATATATGTGGTGGCAGAGATTGAGCCAAGGTCAGCTGCAAATAAAGCCACTGCCCTATCTTCTAAAGTTCCTTCAGGCAACAACTGACCATTAATTTCAAAAAAAGAGAATGCCCAACAGAACAACATAAGTGTCAGTCATTTTTTGTTTTAATAGAAAAGTTTAGTAAGTTTTTATCTCAATGGAATTATAACCCTTTAAAGACAAAATGGAATAGTTGCAATTAGAAATGATCAATTGTTTACACACTTAGTGCATGAGATTAGAATGACGTAAGTCAGATCAAATCTGATTTTCTTCTTTCTCTTAGTACAAATAATGTGCTTTCTAGACTGTTGAGTGAAACGAAGAGACTAATATGCCACTAGCAATTATCTTTTCAGGTGTGAAAAATCCAAACAATAAATTTGGCTAGCGTTAAAACTCCTACACCTAAGTGTCAGCAATCTTTACTGTCTGGATTTTTACAAATACCCATTTCACATGATGACAGGGGTAAAGTGAATATTTTTGATGTTTCATTTTTCTCCTATGATGATAAAAGAACACATTATAAGCTGTCACTAGAAAGAATTGTGTTGAGGTTGCAATTTAAAAATATTAAAAGGTAATTTTGGTTAGAATATACCTAAGCTATTACTTACCCATACAATATGTTAAATTTGATATGCTTTGTCAGAGCATATTTTTACTCATACTTGTCTTTACCCATACTTCTATGCATATATCTATTTATATAACTATAGTCGCCATGAAATAAAATAAAGGTATAATCAGTTATATGGCAATTGTACGTTTTATAAATGATACAGTGAGTTTTTGTAAGAGTAAATTGCACAGGTAGATATATAGCTTTCTAGAATCTATATGTTTTTTTTAGTTTTTTGGGGGGTCACACCTGGCAGTGCTCAGGAGTTACTCCTGGCTCTACGCTCAGAAATCGCTTCCGGCAGGCTGAGAGGACTATATGGGATGCCGGGATTTGAACCACTGACCTTCTGCATGCAAGGCAAACGTTTTACCTCCATGCTACTTTTCCGGCCCCATATGTCTTAAGGAAATCTAAAGCTTACTTTAAAGGACTACATTTTGGCTTCTCATAATACTCCTAGGTATTGTTAATGCAATTTTTTGAGTTAAACATCATTTTACAGCAATGAAAATCTTCAAATTTCCCTTCCTGGCAGTTGCTTAAAGGTACTCTTCTCTGATAATCTGAATTATTACATTACCTTTCTCTGGGATCATCAGAATTTCCAGGAGATTTTAAATTATTTGGTTTTATTTTCTTTTACAACTTGAAGTCTTTCATCAGCTTTCACTAATTTTCTCAATAAAATTTATGACTTAAATAAAATGAGCTCACCCAGTAGGTGCTGTACAAGTAGCTTCCTGTGAATTCTCATGGTTAATTATTTTCAATGTACCAGCAGATCATAAATCTCAAAGGTCATAAAAATGTTTCTTGCAAAGATATTCTCCAATCTATAAATTCCAAGGTGAATAATGTTCACCTCAAAATCTTCAATTATCCTTCCTCTATTTTTTTTTTATCATGAATGAGGTCTGAATATCTTAGAATTGCATTTAAGGGAGAGCAACTTATCATGACCTTTTTGTTTTTATGCAAAATATAAACATTATGAAAAAGAAATCTTAGCTTTCGAATGTCTTTATTGCTCCAAATGGCTGCACTTCAGCTATAATAGAAAAAAAATGATTGAAGAAGTCAAAAGAATAAAGAAGTAAACGTTTCCAATAGCTCATTAAAGACAGATTATTAAGGGGCCAGAGAGATACCATGGACGTAGGGCATTTGCCTTGCAAGCAGATGGACAATGGTTCGAATCCTGGCATCCCATATGGTCCTCTGAGCCTGCCAGGAGTGATTTTTGAGTGTAGAGCCAGGAGTAACCCCTGATCGCTGCCGGGTATGATCCAAAAACCAAAAACCAAAACAAAACATATAATTAAACAAATATTTGGAGCTTATCATATTCACTTACATATTTTTATATATTTAAAACCAGGTGCTTATTTTTCTATTGAATTCAGATTCAACCAATGTGAAGTTTTATTGTACTACTGCTCCATTTTTGTCTCTAATATACTTACCTAGAGTGGGGGTACGGATAAGATAATATCTTCGTATTTTCCATATATCTTACCAGTAGAAATAGAATGATAATGCATAATTTTCAAACTTGTAAATTCAAATTCAATATGCATAACACAATATTAAGAATAGAATGTTATAACTAAGGTAGTCAATATTTAACAGAGAGAATATGTTATAAACTTTAGTGTGAATAATGGTCATGTAGAGAGTAGTCTTTAGACCACCCAGAAGGTGGATAAATGTGCTAGAAAAAGTACAGTAATGGAAAACTGCTTATACAATATTTTATTCCCTTTCCTTTATCTCGTAGGGCCATTATTCTCAGAAATATTTATAAATATTATTCAAAATTGATATTCTTTATTTTTTGTAATTTTGTTTATTCACACTTAAAAGGTGCTGCAGTGAGAACACTAAAGAAACAGATGAGTTATTGAGCAAGTATTTGATTAAATATCCCCAACGCACAATTCAATAGAGAACCCCAAGAATAGGGCTCTCTCTTGTAATACTTTGAATCTTTCAAGTGTTTCTATCAAATTTTCAAGTGACTGAATTTGTGTGAGTACTTGCTTTTATAAATAATAAATCTTTCTATTGAAACATTGAATTATAAAGACAAGATAGTCAAATATTTTACATATTGAGTTACTCAAAAGATGCATTTATAAAGGTGATAACATTCAAAAAGGCATTTTAAGAAGAATTTTCAATCTCAATGTGAGTTGCAGGCATGAATTAATCCAAAGGCAGAAATGACTCATCTAACTTTTATTTCATTCTCTTTTAACTAGTGAGAGAATACCAATTAATTTACAGTAAGATTATTTAAGGATGTGCTATTTAACCATCTTTTACAATTATATAACTCTATAATAGTTAAAATGAAATGTGGTTCTAAACTTAGCAACAGTAGAATACATTTATGAACATTTTAGTATGCAACATTAAGATAATTTTCAAATAAAAATTTTAGAAAATATTATGAAATAATAGACTTGCCATTAAAAAGCATGAGTTTAAGATACTACAAAGCTGTAATAACAATTACTTTATTCAAGATTTAAATTGATCTAATTATTTATTTTCTGGAGTTAATGATTTTCTGAGTTGGTAGTTTTGCTGTTGCATCTGAGCTAGAGAAATATTTTAATGGGCTAACTTTGATGTCAGATACCTGTATATTATTTTTAACAACACGTGGTTTTCTACAAACCATAAGAATTGGCCCCAGAAAACAAAGAAGAATGTAGCCTCTGAATGCTACTTGTTAAAGGAGGATTCCGATATATTGGTGGTGTTAAAGAATGATAGAGCTAAATTTTGAAACCACAGTGCCAAAATCACTGAAACCATGAAATCCAAGCTTTATCAAATGAACTTAAATGTTGCCTGTAATGTGGCAGGCTGGTGACTTGGTCATGGGAAGGAAACTAGGAATATTATGGAAGAAATTTGACACATAGATTTGGATTGGTGTTAGAACATTGTATGCCTAAAATTCAATTCTAAATATCTGTATAAATCATTATGCTGTAGTAAAATAAAAAGTTAAATGGTAACCAAAATAAAAATTATATTAAACAAAAGTTAAATGGTAAAAATAATAAATAAATGACAAGAAAAAAAGAGGAGAAAAACAGGCAAGAAATCCAGTGCAGCTTTCATCTCTGATCTATGGAATAAGTTGTTCCTTCAAGAGTGGCAGTTGAAAATCGAGCTGCGGTCTCAAAGGGTCAATTATGAACCACCAGAGGCAGAGCTGGTCTATTGTTCCTGCACACAGTGGGTTATATCATGGTTAAGAGCAAACATGCATTGAAGGCATTTGCAACCATATAAAAAAGTTTCTCTTTTTTACACATGCCATCCCAAATCTGTATATAAATTACCACCTTATCTACCATTCACAATGACAGCATAACAAATTTAAAATTGAATTTTTGCCTCTGTAAGGTGTATATATATATATATATATATATATATATATATATATATATATACACATCTGCTCTCTGAGTTAACATTTTAGAATATTACTGTAGATTAAACATATGGTAACTGCTAAATGTGCAATGGATGGATGTGTAAAACAAACAAAAAAAAGGAGTAGTAGCCTCTTCAGTCTAGTAAATGCTGGTAAAATCACAGGAAATCATCACTTCAAACAACTATACATTAGCCTCACATTTTTCAACTGCGGTCTTAAGAGTCCTTCTAGATCCCCCAGAAGAGTTCAAGAAGGCCAGTGGTCAGGATGGTATAAATGTATGTGATGATAGCACAAATTAGGGAGATAATGGGTAAACAGAGGGACATAGAAATAAGTTAAGAAGGGGCCAAAGTTAGACAATGTATGAGAAACATTGCCTTAGACAACAAAGTGCTAAATATAAGAGAAGTGAAAAATGGTCCTGACTTTAAGTTAATTTAGGGGTTCAGTGTTCTGTGAATATGGGTTATACTCATCTATCTTGTAATTATGGTTTATCTTATTCAACTCTTGGTCTACTCCATCTTAGATGGGATGATATTATTTTTTTTTAATTTTTATTTTTTTATTTAAACACCTTGATTACATACATGATTGTTTTTGGGTTTCAGTCATGTAAAGAACACCACCCATCACCAGTGCAACATTCCCATCACCAATGTCCAAGTCTCCCTCCTACCCACCCAACCCCCGCCTGTACTCTAAACAGGCTCTCCATTTCCCTCATACATTCTCATTATAAGGAAAATTCAAAATGTAGTTATTTCTCTAACTAAACTCATCACTCTTTGTGGTGAGCTTCCTATGGTGAGCTGGAACATCCAGCTCTTTTCACTTTTGTGTCTGGAAATTATTATTGCAAGAATGTCTTTCATTTCTCTTAAAACCCATAGATGAGTGAGACCATTCTGCGTTTTTCTCTCTCTCTCTGACTTATTTCACTCAGCATAATAGATTCCGTATACATCCATGTATAGGAAAATTTCATGACTTCATCTCTCCTGACAGCTGCATAATATTCCATTGTGTATATGTACCACAGTTTCTTTAGCCATTCATCTGTTGAAGGGCATCTTGGTTGTTTCCAGAGTCTTGCTATGGTAAATAGTGCTGCAATGAATATAGGTGTAAGGAAGGGGTTTTTGTACTGTATTTTTGTGTTCCTAGGGTATATTCCTAGGAGTGGTATAGCTGGATCATATGGGAGCTCGATTTCCAGTTTTTGAAGGAATCTCCATATCGCTTTCCATAAAGGTTGAACTAGACAGCATTCCCACCAGCAGTGGATAAGAGTTCCTTTCTCTCCACATCCTTATTTTTAGAGCTGAAGGAAGTCAATTCCTCTAACAATTTCGAACAAAAAAATAAAACATTACTAATCGCTTATTCCAGAAATATATTATTCAATTACTAAGATAAATTGATATTTGCAAAAGCACTGAACCTATAATCCTTGTATTTATTCATGACATGATATAATATAAGTAAAACAACTTTTTGTTTTTGTTTTTTGGGGGGCTCCTGGCTTAGGGAACCATATGGAACACTGGGGATTGAACCAATGTCCATCCTGGTTCAGCTGAGCATGCAAGGCAAACACCCTTCTACTGTGCTATCACTCCAGCCCCAAGTAAAACACCTTTCTAATGGCATGTTAGAAAATACTTTCAGGGGCCGGGAAGGTAGCGCTAGAGGTAAGGCGTCTGCCTTGCAAGCGCTAGTGTAGGATGGACTGAGGTTCGATCCCCCGGTGTCCCATAAGGTCCCTCCAAGCCAGGGGCGATTTCTGAGTGCATAGCCAGGAGTAACCCCTGAGCATCAAACAGGTATGGCCCAAAAAACAAAAAAAAAAAAACAAAAAAAAAAAAAAAAGAAAGAAATTACTTTCAGTAGAAATATATAAGTTAGGGCCAGAGCAGAGGTGTGGAGCGGTAAGGCATTTGCCTTGCCAACGCTAGTCTAGGACAGCACCTATATCCACCGTGTCCTATATGGTCCCCCAAGCCAGGAGCAATTTCTGAACGCATAGCCAGGAGAAACCCTGAGCATCACCAGGTGTGGCCAAAAAACAAACAAACAAAAAAAGGGAAATATGGGCCCGGAGAGATAGCACAGCGGTGTTTGCCTTGCAAGCAGCCGATCCAGGACCAAAGGTGGTTGGTTCGAATCCCGGTGTCCCATATGGTCCCCCGTGCCTGCCAGGAACTATTTCTGAGCAGACAGCCAGGAGTAACCCCTGAGCAGCGCCGGGTGTGGCCCAAAAAAAAAAAAAAAAAAGGAAATATAAAAGTTAAAACAGGACATAAGGTTAAGAAATCTGGACTACACATGCCAATCACGTGGCAGTTCTAATAGGCATTGTTAAACAGAGAAATGAGGATAAAATTAATTAATTAGCTCTATTTTGGCCTTACAACTGAATAAAATTAAGTTGTAGAAATCCTAGAAAAAGAAAAGAAATCTGAAGAATGACATTGTCATTTTTTAAATGTAATCTATAACAGACCACTAAATATAACAGTCTTAAATAAAAAAATTGAAAAAGAATGAGCTAAAATGAAAATGAGAATGTAGTGTTATGATATGAATGTAGTGAAGTATTGTATCAAAAGACAAGAGACCAACCAAAGATCATGAGAATACGGCAATCAAATTTAATACCATTCTGTTTACTCTAGGCCTCCAGTAAACAGTATGAGAATATAAACGAGGATGCAATGCTATCACAATTATGCACAAGAATGCAGGATTCTATGGTAAGCTTTCTTGCATTCCTGTCAACATGTACGTTGATTTATCTTATCTTTTACAACTCCCTGTAGTGCATTTGGGACCATGACAGCTTTAAGGAAATATACCCCCATATTTCCCATTTACAGACTGGCTTAATTGTTTATCTTCCTGTCCTGGGAATGAAGACATTGAGAACAAGACTATGTGTCACTTGGCTTTGTTTCCATAAGATCTGTCATGATGCCTTGGGCCTCATGACATCTTTTATTCTGCAGGCAAAGGAAGAGTAAAATAGGTGAAATGGTGGAGGAGTGAATTGAGAGAGAAAGTAAGAAAGAGTGAGAGAGATAAGAAAAAATTGACTTCACAAAAAAACTGGCATTAAGCCAGTTTACACTGCATTTAGACATCTGGAGAATTCTTCAGGGAAACTGGGAATGACACTGAGATCAACACATATACTGAAAAACTGTCCTCATTTCCAGAAAATAGTCATTTGTTATCTGCTTTATAAGAGTTCCCCTGTTAGCACTACAATTAGTCAAGGGTCAGTCTATGGGGTCCTTTCAAATCCCTTCAGCACTTAGGAGAGGGAATGTTTAATTTCAAATATATGTTTACTTGGCAAAGCACTCTGATTTTACCTTAAACTTTTTATAGTGTTTTAATTTTTAAAATGAATTTCAAGGTCTCCTGAAATGAATCAGGAAGCTAGTGTTTTTAATAAAGTTGAATAAGGATAAAAAAGTTATTAACAATGTCCAGAAGGAATACAAATAAAATTCTTTTGAATGAATTTGCAAAGTAAACTTTCTAAAAGGATTTAATAAATAATCCTTCTTTTCCCTCTATAGCTTATCTCCTCAAACTACTTACCATTTACTTTTAAAATATCTAATAAAGCGATTCTCCATAAATTACACTTTAATTTTTTTATTTATAGAAATTTAATAAGAATCTATAATCCCAGACAAAATTGAGTTTTTCTACAGCATTTTTTTTTTCTGATCTTACAATAGCTGGAAATGGGACCAGAATGATAGAACAGTGGTAAGGTGTTTGCATTGCACACAACTGACCTGGGATGGACTCGGGTTGGATCTACAGCATCCCATATGATGCCCAAAACATCCAGAAGTAATTTCTGAGCACAGAGCCAGGAGTAACCTCTGAGCCCTTCTGGGTGTGTGGCCCTCCTCAAATAAAGAGAGAAAGGCAATATCTGGAAATATTTTCTTCAAAATGCAATTATTATTATTATCATTATAGAATTAAAAGTACCTAAAATAAATATACAGTTCTAATAGACGTTGCTAATATAGAAATGAGAATAAAATAAAAAAAAAAAACTCATTGCATCTTTACCTGCTTATTTCCTTTAATGTTCACTTAGAAAAAAATCTGCATGTATTTATTTAGCTTACCTATACTTTATAATGAAGGTTATGGTAGTTCAAGATTTGTGCACAATGCCAGGATTTCAATTTTCAGTTGTCTATAAATTCATACTTATTGATATGATCATAGTCACATTAGAATTTGTTAGTCGAACATTATGCATAGTAAAAAAACCCTAAAAATATTACTATAAATAATACATTTTATAGTTTATATACAGTTGCATTGACAATGTAGTATATATTGAATCCCACATTATGTTTTAGGAAGCTTGTCGTATAAACTCATATTAATTCATTTGAATTTTTTGTTTGTTTTCGGGCCACACCCAGTGATGCTCAGGGGCTACCCTTGGCTATGCTCTCAGAAACCACTCCTAGCTCGGGGGACTATATGGAATGCTGGGGATGGAACCGAGGTCCATCCTACGTTAGTGTGTGTAAGGCAAACGCCCTACCACTTGTGCCAATGCTCAAGCCCCAATTCATTTGAATCTTAATATCACCAGTTCCTAAGAAAAGAACATTGTAGTTTCTAGAAAAGGAGGTCACATAATTATAGTTGTGTGTATAAGTTAGCAAGACATCTCATTTAATATATACCATTACTTTACAAGACAAAATTTCTTGAATTTTGAAGTCAAACAGCCCATTTTATTTGGAAAAGGGCGTTTTAGTCACATCCACCAATGCTCAGGTGCTCCTCCTGAATCTGTGTTCAGGTTTGCTAATAGTGATCCTTGAGGATTCAAGAAGCGCTAGCCATATGCAAGCAAAGTGCCTCAACTCATATTCTATCTCTCTATCCAGAGATCTTTTTTAAACAATGCACTTATTAATTAATAAAGATGTCCAAAATGTAGCATCTAATTCTAAATTGTGTCACTTGTAAATTTGGAATTAAAAAATGGTATATTGGATTGTTTTCACTGAGAAATAAAAAATAAGTTTGCATATGGTGCCCCATAATACCTGACACCTCGAGTGATCAGTAAATTGTAACTATTTTTATTGTTATTAGAATCAGTACACTACTTCCTGGTTGTCAAAATGACATTTGCAACTGATCTTTGTTTTGAAACAAAAATAAGTAGTTCCATTATTTCATTTAAAGTTAAGAGTTTTAATTTCTTTATTTTTTGGCAATCTTTTTTCATCTACTTATTCCAAACCTAATATATAATATATTTCTTTCATTTAACTCTGTCTTATTATTTGACAATTAAATGAATTTTTTAATATCTTTATTTAAGCACTACGGTTACAAACATTATTGTAGTTGAGGTTCAGTCATAAAAACAACACCACCCCTTCACCAGTGCAAGATTTCCACCACCCATTACCCCCCCCCCCTTTTTCGCCCAATCTTTGCCTGTATTCCAGACAGGCATTCTACTTTACTCAGTCATTAACATTGTCAGTAAATAAATAAATAAATAATAAATTAATGAGTTGACATGTGAAATTATTCAAAAGGTCTGCATAAATGTATTGATTTTAGTCTTGTGAGTTTGGAGTAAATTTTTATGTAGACATTCTTAGTAAAATGTCTCTTGTAGGGCGAATCATTCAATTTCTCAACTTTTTTTTTTGAAAATTAAAGATGGACAAAATACTCCTTTAAGATGAATGTTTTAGTTATATTTATTTGCTTCTTTTATTGTTTGGGGGCACACCCAGCAGTACTCAGGGGTTACTCCTAGCTCTGAGCTCAGAAATTGCTCCTGGCAGGCTGGGGGACCATATGAAATACTGGGAATTGAACCCAGGTCCATCCTGGATAGGCTGTGTGCAAGGTAAACACCCTACCACTGTGCTTTCTCTCCAGCTCCTGATGGACGCTTTTAAAAACAAGATGAAATGAAAAAATGAATTAGGAAATTATTTGTCTGTTATTGTTATACCTGTTCTATTCTTTCTATTGGAGTAAGTTTTTAATTTAAAACATATCAAATATACACATAATTAACTTATTGTGAATTAATTTCTTTGATTTTTAAATAAATTCCTCTTTTGTACTCTAAAAGGAAATAGACATATTTCTACTGGACTGCAATTTGCTGGGCTTATACTCTTTAAAACTCTTAAAAAAATAAAATCATACCAAATAATGGCTTTATTATCTTCTGAAATATTTCTTTCTTTTTTTTGTTTTCGTTTGTTTGTTTGCTATCTTTTGCTCAAAACATCAAGTCGATCTTTGATGACCTCTGAAAACTGCTTTTTATTTATGCCCCAGTCTAAGTTGTTAAGATTTTGAGGTACTCCTCATAAATAAAATAAACCATAATTTAATATTCAGTTAAAGCAACCATTTTGTCTTGGTTTCTTGACACAATTACCCATTTGTTTTAAGTTTCCTGGACTAACTAAATAAATTCTTAAGATAAACCTCTCTTCAACTATACATATGTATATGTGTGTGCACTTGGGTATTATTATAAAAATTAAAAAAGAACAGAGAACTATGAAAGAAGGTATACCTTTATATGTATATAAGTGAACACAAAACATAGGGATATTTTTAATGTGAACAACTCTATGCTCTCACATTATATACATACACACACATATATACATATAGATATTTAAAATGCTTTAAAATATATAAAATAGGACACTTTAGAAATATTTTAAAAGATTAGAGAGGTACATCCAATGCAACCTTTCACTTGATTTATTGATACTTTCTAAAATCTCTTAATTTTGTGGATGTTAAATGTTCCCACCATCTAGTTTATCCTGTGTGACCTTACCGAGCATGAAGTTAACCTATTTACACATAATGATTTTTCAATAAATATTTTTGACAACTGTTGAAATATGTGATATATATTCTTGTTAGACCCAACCTGTCAGTTCTTATTGCTGAATGTAAATTATATTCTGTGTCCACCTTTGCAAACCCTGAACTCTCCATGTTGATGTTCAATCCAAGAGTGGAAACTTCTTAAAATTTACTAAATCATTGTGGGTGTAACTCAAAAAGAGTAATGTTATTTGAATGTAGTAGTCTGGGTGTTAATATGATATATTCCTGCTATTAAATTTTAAGAGGTTTTAGAAGAAAAGGTTTTAGCACAGGATAGAAGACATTTTACTGCATCTGGTCTGGCATTTCTGAAAATATTCCCCAGAAAGTCTCACAGTCCACTGATGAAAAATGAGAGAAATATGTCTGTGTGCCTTTTTTTTTTCTTTTCTTGAGCTCTAGTAAATTAAAAGTTTCATGTTAAACTGAACTTGGTTGTCTGTAGGTCAACTTTCTATCAGATGAAATGCATAGAATATAAAAGAAAATTTAGGTGTAAGGAATGAGGCTTAAAAGTGGAAAAATGGGGGAAAAAAGCAGAAAATACTAAATGTGAAAAAAGTATTTTTACTAAAAATATAGGAATTAAGTTGATATGATGCACCTATATATAGTAATATATGTATATACATTATAGTATAACATTTATATATAATGTATTATATAATATAGCATACTTTTGTGTGCAAGAGTGGCAAATAGCAATATGGTCATGTATGAGAAAAATAGGTCATCAGTGAACTCATCACTTAGTAGTTCTCTTTCACATGGCTCCTTGAAAATAATGTTTGTATTTATGCACAAATTAGCTACTAAGCCAGCTTTTGTGACTTAAATTGATCGGTTATTAATTTTCTTTTTATGTATTGAGTGCTTTTATAATTTCCCTTGGTATCTAGCAAATGTAGCAAACCACTATACTATAATCTCATAACAAGAATTCACTAGAATATAGATGAAGTATTCATTTATATAATAAATATATCATAATTTGCAGTGAATTCATAGAGAAAAGCAACAAAACATAAAATATTGTTAACTAAATGAGTTCAGAATAAAATAAGTATTTTCTTAAATCCTCTTTAAATTTTTTTTAAATAGGAGACTGGAAAGAGAATACTTTGCATAATATATTGCACTGCTTTGCATACAGTCAACCCAGGTTTGATACCCCAGTGCCCCATGTGGTTCCCTGAAAGCTCCAGGACTGATCCCTGAATAGAGCCAGGTGTAAACTTTGGTATTTTTGGCCCAAAAAGAAAATGAACAAAAAATAAATTAATAAACATTTCTTCTGTTGATGGTAGGTTGATTCATAAGACTATATTTTAGGAAATCAATTTAAATATGTTAGAATACCTTGACCTTTACTGAAGCTTTATTCCTCAAACAATTTCCCCCTCTGATATCCTCATTTCTGCAGTCATATTCCACAGAATTATTTTAATTTTATTTTGTCTCCTCGTTAGCTTTGTTACTTTATATGCCCTGTATCAATATAAACAACTATATTTTTAATCTTATGACTTACTTCATATGGTATAAATCTGACAGTTTTGTCAGACATTTTATTTTTTGACAGCTCAGTATTATTCTATATATATATTATTTATTTAAAATTCATTGTTGGCACTTAAGTCATTTCTGTAGTGTGGCTACCATAAATGGATCTGTAATAAACATAGGTGTTCACTTATTTTCTTGTAGCTGTGCTTTTATATTATTTAAAAAATAAAAATTCCACTTTGATTTGGAAATTTGGGATCACATGTTGGTCTATTTTAAGGGCTAGCTAACCCCTTTTAATTTTTTCTTTATATCTAGATCAGTTCAATCTATGGTGCATAAAGGTTCCTTTTTCTCTATATTTTAGCCAGTATTTGTTTATTTTGCTCTTTATTATAAAGATCATTTTCACACTCTAAAGTGAAATTGTAGTTTTGACTTGCATTTTGCTGTTAGCAAGTAGTATAAATTCGATGTGCCTATTGGCTCTCTTTAGAAGTATTTGAAAAAGCTGTTCAAGTCTTCTGATAAGTTTTGATGTGATTGTTTTCTTTATTAAGTTTATTTTTTTTTAGGGGTCACACTCGACTGTACTAATGGCTTACTCCTGGCTCTGTGCTCAGAGATGACACCTGGATGACATGTGGACCTCTGCTAGAACTGTAGGATCAAACCTGAGCTCACTGTATTCAAGACAATTGCCTTATTCATGATATATCTCTCCAACCATTTATGTTAAGTTTTATAAGTTCTTCATATATTAACTATTTTTGTCTTTTGTTGTTTTATGTATGATTACTTTCTCCCATTTAGAAAACAATTTTTATTTTATTGATATTTTTGGCTTTGAAATATCATTATATAGTGATATGCTTCAAACTGCTTATTTTATTTTTATTTTGTTTGCTATACCAAACACGATAGAAGGTAATATTGTGACATGTGTTGCTCATGAATTTGTCAGTGAATTTATAGCTTTGGGTCTTACATCCTTCATTACATCCAAGTCTTTAATCAATTTAAAATATATTTTAATTGAATTATTTATTATGGTATAATAATAATTTAGTTTCATTCTTTTATATATAAAGCAACAATATTGTCAAGTTTTGACCCAACTTTTCTTTACATTTTAGAGGAAAAATTGCCTTTGGGCTAGTTAGATAAAACTGATGCAGATGAGTTCCAGTTCTCTACAAGGCACCAGTTATTCTCTTGTTCAATATCTTATTGAGTACTATGGTAAAAATATAGCTTTGTAGGTAAAACTTGGAGGGAGATTTTTGGACATTGGTGATGGGAATGTTACACTGGTGATGGGTGGTGTTCTTTACATGAATGAAACCCAAATACAATCATGTATGTAATAAAGTTGGTTAAATAAAAAAAAAATCCAGCTCCCCCACCAAAAAAATAAATAAATAAAATAAAAAAAAATAAAACTAATCAGAACAGAAGAAAAAACAAAACAAAACAAAAAGATAAACAAAAATTACACTGGAATCCATATGGACCTATGAAATTAATAAAGAATCCTTTACATATACTATCTTATTTAATTTTATAGAACTCTGTGAAGGGACCAAAGGAATAGCTCAATGAACCAAATGTAGTTTTAGCAATCAGAAGTTTAGTTTTAATATTTGGTACCACATGATCTCCTGGACAGTAGAGAGTATGAATCATGGTTACCAGGCCAGAAGTAGTCCCCATTATATAACCACATGTGACCCAAATCCAAACTAAAATAAAAATAAAAACTGCGAGGAAGTTTTGAAATTTTTTATTCTTAGAACACCACAAAGAGTGATGAGTTTAGTTAGAGAAATAACTACATTTTGAACTATCCTAATATTGAGAATGTATGAGGGAAATGTAGAGCCTGTTTAGGGTACAGGCGGGGGTTGGGTGGGGAGGAGGGAGATTTGGGACTTGGGTGATGGGAATGTTGCACTGGTGATGGGTGGTGTTCCTTTTATGACTGAAACCCAAACACAATCATGTATGTAATCAAGGTGTTTAAATAAAAAAAAATTATGCATTAAAAAAAAGAATAATAAAAACAAAACAAAACAATGTTCTAGCTCTTTAAAATCAATTGTTGGGAGTAAAAGCTAACACTGATCAACTGCTTTACTTTTAAAGCACCAGTAAGTTTCAATAATGCATGTAGTCAGCCTGCTACATGGTATTTTAAAATATGTGATACGTTTTACATTGGCAACATTGGACTGAGAAATTTTTGATACTCAGAGTCAGAGGCCAACAGTCAAGGTTCTTCTAGAAGACCTGAAGGGAATGAAAGGATTCCACACAATGACTTTTCTTCCTAAGAAAATATTGGTAGAAATTTTTTTTAATTGCTGTTATAAATAGCACAGTATTCTGTGGATTTTTCTTGAAAGATTACATCATCCAGGACCAAAGAGACAGTACAGCAGGTAAGATTCTAGCCTTGCAGGACCTCTGTTCAATCCCTGGCATCTCATACAATCCTCTAACTCAACCAAAGTGATTTTTGAGTGTATAGCCTGTAGTAACACCTGAGAACCTCTGAGTGTGGAGCCCCCACATTAAAAACAAACAAACAAACATAAAAAACAGGAACATAAATTATGTCACCTAGTAACTTTATGGTATTTGTAGGAAAGTTGTTCCATGTAGAGCTGAATTGTATGCTCTTTCTAACACATGTTCAACTTCTGATTTTACTGTCTTTTAAAAGAGCTTAGCAATGCGAGGAGGAAGACAGGCTGCAGATAAAGGAGAGCATGCTGAGGAGATAAGAAGGACATAGGACAAGAAAGGAAAGAGAGTGGCAGGCAGCACAGATGGAATTGTGGGGGGTAGATGGCAACAGTGGAATTTAATTAAACATAGAAAAGAAGGAATTGGCTCCTGTTGATACCAACAGAAAGTATGACCTATTTTATACTAGAGTTTTACCCAGAGGCTCTTCATCTGTTGTTCCATCTTCATTCTTAAATACTCAGGTTACTGATTTAACAATGCTAAATGTTCTAAAATGAGAAATAAGCTGAGGATTGATTATGATGCATCTATAGCTCTTGTCTGTGATGATTTTATTTACTATTACATGGCCATTGATTATTTTCTCACATACTTATAGTCATTTTTTACTTAAATGAGAAGAGGACAGTTTCTCAATTCTCTGCAATTAGCATTAAAAAGAAAATGGTTTGGGGCAGATAATGTTTTTCCCATTTCTTTCCATTTCTGCCAATTTCTTGGTGAAATGTGAAACATCTGCAAATCATCTTCATATCATTAGCATAATCCTTTTGACCTAATAACCATTCAGTATTTTTTTGATCAGATGTAATTTGGAATAAAACATTCCCAAAAAAGTAATCGATACATTTTTATCGATACACTAATAGATTAGAAAAATTATATAACAGTTGAATTTATACATATTATTATCAGTATTAAAATCACCAAAATAGGATAATGTATAAGGTATTTCTCTTGTTTTTAACATAAGAAAATAGCTGAGTTTTTCCTCTTTATTACTTACTTTCTTACTAAAACGATTTTAAGGTAATACATACTATGTTTTACTGTTCATTGCTCGTTCAATCATAAATACCTTCTTATCTCACACTCCTGACCTCACCTTAGATGTTCCTGTTTTATAATTTCCTACAATCTGTTTTATTTATTATGTACAATTGGCAAATGAGATTGCTAATTAGTTTATGCATTAATTACTTTTCCATCTGTGTTTATTTTTAGAGGCACAAAAACACCAATGGCAGCTAATTAAGACTAACTATAGCACATTACCATTTGACTTCTCAGTTCTTCTTTGAATCCACTTAGTTTGCTACTAGATCTATGTCTATAATCACACCTTGAGAGAAACGTAATTAAATCCTAGGAGAGCAAATCTTTACTATGATTCTAAGTCCATGCTTATCTTAAGTAGGCAATTATTAAAATGGATGCCACCATAGCTTTAAATAAATAATTACAAATTATAATAGCATATATATATTGCTATACAAAAGTAATAATATTTCTTCTGTTATTAGCTTTCCTTTGAGAAAAATACATTACTTGAAATTACATTATATGTTAAGATTTTAAAAGCAACTGGAGAAAGAACTGCCTGTAAAAAAAATTTTTATATATCTAGAAAAGCTACATTCAAAAGGTCAGCTTTCTAAGATGATTCATTTGTATGTAAATGGAGGTGCGGGCATGGATGAGTGCATTTCAAGAAACGAAACACCTAAAGCACAGCAATATTTTTATGAATTCTATTTTTAAATCAATAGCACTGCAATTCATTGTAAATGTTAAATATGTAAATTATTAATAAATGTTTTATTAATAAATTAAATTGCAAAAGATTACTAGGAATAAAACGAGATTGGTGGACTTTAGTGTCTTGACTGAAGAAATACAGAACATAAAGTCATATGGGCTTCTGGAAAGGAGGGAGGGCATTAGATCCCCTTGGAGGTTTGAGGAAGACCTAAAAGAAGTGGCCAGTAGGAATCTTGTTGCTCTTTGATTTAGTTTTAGGAGAAATGAGCTATATTGAGAACTGGACACTACTAAAAGACAGGACAGTTGACCATGAAGTATCTCCAGTAGTAGGTGAGTTTAACGAAGTCGACCTTGCTTGGGGGCTTCACTAAGCAGAATATATTTCTCTGAAATTGTCCATCTACTACATGATCTGAATAGAAAGCATGTTTCTCAGTAACGTAGCTATCTCCTTCACTTGCTTTCTGTTCATTCAATTACTTATTTTGGCAACTTGTCCAAGAATTTTTCACCCTCATACTATTTATAGCCTGTTATAAACCAACACATTAGTCCATAGTACATGTTGGTGAAAATTCCCTTTTAGAATGTATTTTTAAAAATGTGGGGGGTGTTAGACATTGAATTGTTGATCTCACACATGAGACATATAGTCTACCACTGAAGTATATATAGGTAATTCATTTATATATTGAATAGTAAGAATTCATTCTTCTCAATCAGATCATAAGCACAATGGCTATTTTGAGGGAGAGTGGCAGTTTATCTAGAACTATGCTGAAAAACTGAGGAGCCCCTCAAAAGTATCTATAATGACTGTAGTTGATTGCATGGGCCTGAGACAGTGTGCTTAATGAACTCTGCTATGCTATCCAGATCATCTTTGCAGTTCTCTAGAACCTCTAGAGCTGTATCTAGTATATGGAGGATCAGGTGATGAATAGGAAGAAACCAGTGTTGGCTACATAGAAGGCAAGAGCCATTTTAATTTTGCAGCATCTTCCTAACCTTAGGGGTTACTTTTTTTAATGAACATGTAAGAATCAATAATAATTTGGTTATTTTTCCATAATATATATCCAATTACTTTTTGTTTTAAATCACTACTATATGTGCTATTTAATATACATACATTATAATTATAAGACAATTTGAATACACATTTTATTTTATATAATATTCACACCATATATCATGTACATATATATCCATAAACACTTTAGCAAGCATTTTGTTATGGATTGCTATGAAAATGGTATAAAGATTTTAAATTTTAATTGACCCCTAAAACTGGAATAGCCTTTATATTCTAACCAACTCTGCATTGCTAGTCCTTTTCATATTCATATGATATATATATATGTGTCATATATATATCAGGATTATTGTGTTATGGGCTTCATTTCACCACAGACTCATAGTACAATTTCAATTATTTTACTATAGCATGCATGAAACAATATTTTATTTGCATATCAGAAATTTATGTGATAAATATCAGAAATGTAAGTTGCTTTGACTAAAAAGTGTAATTATATTAAATATTCTATTTAGTGTAGAGTTTTATTGTTGAGTTCCACACAACAGATATAATAGGAAGTTTTAAAAGTATAAGATGTAGATACTTTAAGATGAGCAAAAAATCAAGAACAAATCACTGGTTATGTTTGAATTTCTTATGTTTTGAGATTATTCTTCACTTTTATTATTCATAGCAAAAAAAAATAAAGCCCATTATATATACCCACTATAAATTACTATAGAATGTTATCTGTAGACAAATTTTTTTCAGAGGTACAAATTTACTTACAGACTATAATGGATAGTTTTTATATCATTGAAAATTTTTTATTATTTACTGGATTAACTTTATCATATAATTTATTAAATTATTAGAGTTATACTTATTATGGATCATTACAATTATACCACTTTATTAAAATGTATTATAATTTACTATGGTTAGTTTACCTCAAGTTAAAAAATTGTTTACTTGTGATGAAGTTTTTATTTGCTTCAAGCTTCACTGACTTCAACAAAATATTTAAAATCTGCAAAGTATGAGTCAAAGCAATAGCCCTTGCCTTGCACGTGCAAAACCTGTATTCAATCACCCACATTGCATTGGTTCCTTGAGCACAGTAGTGCAAAGCCACAAGTGCAAAGTCAGGAGTAACCGTGCGCATCACTAGTGTGATGCAAAAACAAAGCAAAATAAAACTGCAAAATTAAATTTAGCTCTACAAATTATTTCTACCTTTATTAAAGCTGCCCTTTTAGATTTGTAAGTATGTAAGATTTCCTTCAAAAATTATTTAAATTTGGGGCTGGAGCAATAGCACAGCAGCAGGGTATTTGCCTTGCAGGTGGCTGACCCAGGAGGAAAGGCCTAGGTTTGATCCCCAGCGTCCCATATGGGCCCCTAGCCAGGAGACATTTCTCAGTGCATGACCAGGAGTAACCCCTGAGTGTCACTGGGTGTGGCCCAAAAACCAAAAATAAATAAATAAATTTCCGCTAACCCTAAAATGTTAAATTTAAAAAATATTAACACAGCGTGGTTATACTTACTTCTTCGTGAAGGACTTGGTGTATAAAAATGTAATTAATGCATTACAGATGATTGATTTCTCCTTAGTGCTCAGGGCTTACTCCTGGCTCTGTACTCAATGATTAGTCCTGACAGATTTAAGGGATTATATGGGATGCTGGAGTGATCTAGTGGCAAGTTTCTAGAGTTTATCAGAAGGAAATGATGACTGTGAGCTGTCTGATTTTCCTGAGTTAGATTTTAAATAATAGACTATAATAGGAGTAAAATAAATCAAAGAGTTGGGAAAGCTCAAAAGGTCCCCAAGCACCTCCAAGACTAATCTCTAAACACAGAGCAAATATTTCCAGGTGTTGTCCCCAAAAGACAAAATCATGAAAATTATTGTTGTCCCTCCCCCAACTTCCTGCCTATATCACCTGGAAGGTGAGACCCTCCCACAGCTGGAAAGGGACTGTGGTTGGTAATTAAGAGTGGCCTGAGGGGAGGGGTGAAAGACAGACACAGCAAGGAAGGAGATCAGAAACACAGGATGGATGCAGAGAGGCTGCTCAGCTTAGAGGCCTTGTGAAAAATATGCACATGGTTGGCCAGAGAGATAGCACAGCGGTAAGGCATTTGCCTTAGACACAGAAGGATGATGGTTCAAGTCCCAGCATCCCATATGGTCCACTGAACCTGCCAAGAGCGATTTCTGATCATAGAGCCAGGAGTAACCCCTGAACTCTGCCGGGTGTGACCCAAAAGAACAAAAACAAAAACAAAAAAAAAGAAAAAGAAAAAGAAAAATATGCACATGGTAGTTAGGGCCCTGTAATAAAGCTGGATGTCTCCTGAAACTTCATCTGATTGCTGTGATCATTTCTTCCGCAGTTATCCAGAACCAACAACCTGTGGGCCAATAGGGTTTGAGGCACCGGGCCCTTAGGAGTAAGGCCTCTCCACCCATTCATCCTCACCTTTAGGACTTTATAATTAATAATTAATTCAACAAATTATCACTAGTAATAAAAGTTTTATTAAAAAAACAAACTACTTTTATCTTTAATCTTATTTTAGCATGTGACAATAGGAAATTTAAAATGTAACTTTTAAACATGTTTATCCTAATATTCATGTGAATTTGACATAAGTTAGATAAAACAAATTCTGTTCGAACTAGCCTATTTTTATCTTTTTGCTTGGGCCAAGATCCTCAGAAAGATAATTGATGTATATGATGACTGATGCACAGTGGGGCCTACTTCTCTTTCCCAAGTCAAGCAATGTAAAGTGAAATATATAAATGATAAAATAAAAATAGAAGACATCTTTGCATATAAATCATGATCTACTTTTAAATATATAAATTAGCACAAACCCTTTAGAAAATTGTTAGGCATCATCTAATGAAACAGAATATATACATATCTCTTGAAGTGAAGTAGATTCTCATACGTTCGCCAAAAAAACGTGCAATTTTACTTAAATAAATATATGTAAGAATGAGACACACAATTCATCATAGTTAAAATCTGGGGACTGTGGAAATATTTAACTAAAATAGAATAGTAACTAAATAGTGGAAGATTCATACAAAAATAATTTATAGCTGTGATAATGGGTAAAATATTGTCTCGCTACAAAATGTCAAATTTTATTAATTTCTTGGACACGTGCAATAGAGCTTTAAAGAATAAATATCCTCAAATGGTATTATAAATTAGGAATGTAGTTTTATGTAAGTATAAGTTCTGAATCTACAGATAGTGAAATAGATTCTCAAGATTTAAATTATGCTCTATTGCCTGTTCTGTAAACCATTATCACAAAATGCCAACTTTGCAAAAAGTTATCAAACTACAGGTCATGATCATGAACAATTTAGATTGCATATTATACTAGTAAAATATATGACTATTAATATCCTGACAATTTTTAGTAAAAGTTTTGACAACTCTATTTTTCCCTCTTCATAAAAGAATATGAGAGGAGGACAGGGTCATTTTAAGAAAAATAGTTTGGGGGAATTCTTGAAAACTAAACATGCAATAAAATATTGAGGCATTTACTCCAAGTAAATAAAAAAACATGCTCACACAGAATCCTATATTACTTTACTTTAAAGCTTTATGTATAATTGTTAAAAAGAACACATAAACAACTCAGCTGTTTTCCATTACATAGATATTTATACATGTAGAAATAAAATATTCAGCAATATGAAAGAAGGGATCATTGAAACATATTGGGTGACTACAAGGGAAATATGTACTAAGTGGGAGGGAATATCAAAAGAATATTCACTACATAAATATATAATTCCAAAATTTATATATCTATATATAGAAAAATATTAGAAAATCAGTAACATAAAGTGAAGGAGACTTAAATTAAGCCTTTAAGCACTAATTTTGTTTTGTTTTGTTTTGGCCACACCTGGAGGCACTCCAGGTTTACTCCTGGCTCTGCACTCAAATGGGATACCTGGATCGCACCCAAAGTCAGTGGCATTCAGGGTGTTTTTCCCTACCATTGTGTTACCACTTGGGCTCTAAGCACTAATTTTTACATTATTTTGTTATACACATTTAGGTATATATTTTTGTAATGTTATCTTCTATGATGTATATGTTGGCTTCCTTTTATATTATTTGTTTATTTTGGGTTTTAGGCCACACTGGGAATCCTCAGGGATTACTCCTGGTTTTGCACTCAGGAATCATTCCTGAGGAGATAAAAGGAATATATGGGATCACAGGAATCTAACCTGGTTCATCCACAAGCAAGGCGAATTTATCCCCTGCTATGCTGTTGCTCTGGCACCTTGCAGAGCTTCCTTTACTTATATCTAATGTTGTTTTTTTTTTTTTTCAAAAAAAATTGTAGAATACTTTTTATGATGTCATTTTCTCTCATATGATTATTCCTTTTAGATGCCAAAAAAAAGAGAGATGGGTTTTCATTTTCTTAAAGTAAGATTACTATTTTTGTATCTACCTCAAATATAAGAACTCTAGCCCAAGAAATGAAGGCACATAGTGATTTTTATTAGCATGCAGCATGAAATATAGGGGGAAATTTTAAGTAGTCGATAAACTAACAAACATCCACTCAGTCAGATGATCAAGGTTATTTCTACATGCTAGATTATGTCTGTGCACATATGGTATCCATACAAGATACAGAGAGATGAAGATGAGACCTCATCTCTGGGAGTTTCTGCATGAACCCATAAATTCAGGAAAATCATATAAATATCAAACGAATCCAATGGAAAGTATGATCAGTGCCTCTCAAAACTGTCCAGGTGGGGCCGAAGCAATAGCAGAGCAGGTAGGACATTTGCCTTGCACAAGGCCAGCCCAAGTTCGACCCTAGGCATAATAATATGGTTTCCCAAACCTGCCAGGAAAGATTAGTGAGCACAGAACCAGGAGTAACCCCCTGAGCATAGCCAGGTGTGGCCCCCCAAAAATAAAGAGTCACAGACTTCTTGATCATTTTACCTACAGCATATTATTTGCTTTAGAAATAACAATGTAAAAACTACTTTTCCCTATTTCATTAGCAAAAAAATAAATATGGCAGCAACCTAATTATCATGTTTTATTTCATTGGCAAGACTAGTGAGGTATGGAACATTCTCTTCACCATTTGTACCAATAAACCCTGTATGATGATAGTTGCTCCTTATCAAATATGTTGCTCAAAATGTTGCTCCTTATCTCCATATATAATTATTCTATTGTGCTACCTGTGATTTTATAAATTTAATCTTTAATTATATTTCTGATATTTTAGGGGAGGGGCATACCTAAATGTACTCAGGGACTAATTTTTGGCTCTGTGATCATTATTGACTCCAGCTAGTATTCTGGGTAACAGAGGCATTGCCAGCATTGAAACAATGGCAACCATAGGTAAGGCAAATGACTTACCTATGACAGTACCTCCCTGGTGATTTTGCATTACTTTTTATTTTTTGCTTTTTGCATTACAAAACCAAACCTCATAGTTAATCCAGGTAAATTCTCACTTTATGTGTCTTATTCTAGTAGTTCACATTTTATTAATAAGATTGTCTATAAAATGTCTAATTTGTATATATTTTGTAGAACTATAACAGAAATATCTAACTTGAAATGTTATTTTTGAAATAATCTGAATTTTTCCTGCTGATTCTTTTTTCTGGATAATTGTTGGAGACAGTTTCCTGTCAGAGATCAATTTTTCTGTCTTCTGTCTTAACCCAGCTTTTTTCACCTAAAAGCTGCCTACGTGCAGTCTTTGCTGTAAGCCCTTGAGCTAACAGGAAAGGTATTTGCAGCTGCAGGAATAATTCACTTTGAAGCCCGGAGAGAAAGCAAACAACCCGGTACCATTCCCAGATATAGGCTACTCCCTTTAACTTCATTCCGGAGTTAATGGCTATGCAACAAAGCTTGCCCCACCATAAACTGCTGAGAGTTCCGGAAAGTGGGCTACAGACCCTACTTTAGGGTCATAGGGCAATTCCTTGAAAGCTGCTGACTTAGGAATGATTGTAAAATTGTCACTGCTTCTCCCTCCCTTCTGGAAGACGATTTACTGCCTTTGTCTCCTGGCTTCCGCGCCAAAATGTATGATTGACATCACTTTTTTCCTGCCCCCTTCTCCTTCTCTATATAAGAGATGCTGGACACCTTAGACCGGTTTTATCGCCTGAGGTCATTATTACTAACCTCTCTTAGATTTTTTACAGGTGTGGTTGTCCTTCTAACCCAGCTAAATAAAGGTGTGGTCGTCCGAGAGCCTCTCAGCCGATTCCCGCTGGCCGGGCCCCTCCGGGGAGCTTGCAGGACCCCGCAGATAATTACACAGTAAATTCCTGTTTTATTTATTTTTTGGTGAATATGTAAGTTATATATAATTTATTTAAATATGAAATCTATTAATTGTCATATAACCATTAAATCATATGATGACTTAAAATTATAAATTAAAGTAAATTAGTTATATTTAAAGGTTTCTTAGAAACTATTTTTCTAAATGAGTTAAATTTATATTGTCAAGTTCAAGGTGGTAGCACTGTGAATTTTTTTTTGCTAGATTTTCATTAAATCTCAAAAGGGAAAGCTGACATCTTATTTCACTTTTCCATCTGTAAACTTGGTATACCTCTCCATTTTAAAAATCTTCATTTCCATCTTCTAGCAAAAATATTGAGATTAATTATGTACAGAAGAGTTTGTGTAATAATTAAAACATTTTACTTGGAGCCATAGTGGTGGTGCAAGTGGTAGGGCATTTGCCTTGCACATGGCTAACATAGGAAGGAATGCTGTTTGATTCCCCCAGTGTCCCATATGGTCCCCCAAGCCAGGAGCGATTTCTGAGTGCATAGCCAGGAGTAACCCTTAAGCATCACCGGGTGTGGCCCAAAAACCGAAAAGAAAAGAAAAAAATGGCATTTTAGTTGTTCTTATAATTAATAAAAATTTTTCCACATTTTGTTAACTTATTGATAGTTGTTCACTTAAAGTATCTTTTGAGTTTTTAACTTTATTACTCATTTTTAAAGCTAAATTTCATCTTAGACCAATGTTTGATTCTCTAGGATGTTCCAGAAAGATATTATTAGTATTATATATTAAAATACTGTTTTAATTTTCTATACTATTATTCATAAATATTATTTGTTTACTACTTTTTGTATTGCTGTATACCGCATAAGAATAATAAATAACACTTGTCATTATTTGTTTTATTTCAGTGAGATTGCTACTTTATTTTCAAAATTATGTGTTATTTTGCATTTTGAATTTAGAACTAATTAAGTGCATTCCACCTTTTTCACTATTCTAGAAAAATGCATGAAGGGACTTTTATTTTATTATAAACATAAATACATTTTATAATTTGCTAATCTTTTACTCCCTCAAGATGTATAGATCTTAGTCATATTTTACATCAGTTTTTTAAAAACTTTTATTCTGCCTGCTGTTGTGTCTCTTTCATTCTTATACATTTTTAAAATGAAATTTATAATCTCCTTGAGAGGCCTCCAAAGAGATTGCCTTTCTTACCTTTTCTGAGACTAGAACTTTTTTTTATACGTAATATAAAAGATTAAATTTATTCTACCTGATAGATTAACTAAGTAGAGGTAATGGCAATATTAACACACCACTCTGTTGACCCATCCACCCCTAAACTATACCTTCTCAAGAAAAAAAACTTTGAGGTATTTCAGTATTTTTAGAAACAATTTAGGTGCCTGAAAAGTTTTTAAATTTGTATATATATATATATATATATATATATATATATTTGTGTTTATGTATATAATAACAATACTATGATGATATTAAATATTATTTATATACTAAATAACAGTAGCATTGTGTTTTACTGTAATATAATACAAAATTGATCATGCAAAAATGATGATAAAACTAATATTCTGAATCTGGATCATATATAAAATATATATTTTATTCTAATGATATATATTTTTTACTTTAACTTGAGTAACTATAATGTCTACATTTTAAAATACATTTTCTCATATAATAAAGTGCATTATATTACAGAAATATCTATGCTAGGAAAAAATTACAACTAATTTTTTTAAGATTTTATGTTAGTGTAATTTTCTAACACTTGCCTTTCTCTCATTTGATAGAATATATTCATAGAATACATATACCCATGTTGTATCTTTCAATCAACAAGATGTATTTACTTTTATGATTTAATAATATTTTATTGCATTATGTACTGTCATCTTTTATCATTGGTCTATTAGGTCATTTCCAAGCTTCAGCTATTGTGAATGATATAATGAAACATAGAAGAAATGATATTTCTTCAAAATAGTGCCTTTGATTATTTCAAACACCTAAAAATTCAATTGCTGGATTTACATAGTAGTTGTATTACATTTTGAGTAATATTTCACTTTTTTATGTTTCCCTGTCCCTGAAACGTGCCCTTTCACACAATCACCAGTTTTATTGTCCAAATTATACATATTAAAGTGTTTATTTACCTGCTTCTCTAATCACAAACATAGTCACACACTCACGCAAATATTTATTTTAATATCACAGTTTTCTTTTAATCACACATACTGCCTTTAAACTCACAATTTAATCTTTTTATTCTCTGTACTTTTCAGAGTAAGTTGGATTATCAGCAAGTTAATTTATGTAAAAATCCCAGAATACTACCATTTTCAAATTTGCCTAGCATTTTTTTAATGTGTACTGATTTCTATTTACCCTCACTCCTGAGCATATTTTCTAGGCAATAATACAAATACATAGATATTGTAAATCTTTTCTGCCTTTTACTTCAACCATACTTATTTCCTTCATACTTGGTTATTTTACCTTTCTAGCAGTTTACTTCTATATTCAGACAATTCTGGAATCCCACTATGTACTTTGTGTTTTGCTTAATCTGGTAAGAAATTCTTTTGATTCTCAAATAAAACAGAAATTTTCTCTTGGTAGGTCTGTTTCATGCTCAATATGTAAATATGTACATATTTAAATATGTAAAAGGTTGTCATACAATAGAGAAAATGAACTCTTCCCATTATGCTGGAGGTTGCATAATATATAATTTAGAGGGTGGCAATTTTTATTTTATTTGTATGGAAGAACAATAAGAGTTATAAAGAATTTAATGTGCTGCCTTTGAAAATACAGTTTATTGGCACAGAAATGTTCAGCCCACTTGGAAAGACTGTTTTGCAGAGATCTTTTCATTTAAAGAACGGAGACATCTCTGAACAAGGCCTTATACTACCTCTGGTTTCTATGTATCTGTACTTCTCTTGTTTACTCTCACTATAGGTGAGATTTCTATATGTGAAAATAATATGGATGCTACAAGTCTAGGCAGAGTTATACAGTGGGATATGTGAGTCTTTTTCCCCACTCTCTTGCCTCTTTTCAGGGAAAGGGCTTGTAATACAGTTAGTTCTTTGAACTCATTTCTTTCTTTCTTTCTTTCTTTCTTTCTTTCTTTCTTTCTTTCTTTCTTTCTTTCTTTCTTTCTTTCTTTCTTTCTTTCTTTCTTTCTTTCTTTCTTTCTTTCTTTCTTTCTTTCTTTCTTCTTTCTTTCTTTCTTTCTTTCTTTCTTTCTTTCTTTCTTTCTTTCTTTCTTTCTTTCTTTCTTTCTTTCTTTCTTTCTTTCTTTCTTTCTTTCTTTCTTTCTTTCTTTCTTTCTTTCTTTCTTTCTTTCGGGGGGGGCACACCCGTTTGATGCTCAGCATTTACTCCTGGCTAAGCGCTCAGAAATTGCCCCTGGCTTGGGGACCCTATGGGACGCGGGGGGATGGAACCGCGGTCCTTCCTTGGCTAGTGTTTGCAAGGCAGGCACCTTACCTCTAGCGCCACCTCGCCGGCCCCTTGAGCTCATTTCTTAAATCGGAACTTATTTCCAGTATCTTGATTAGCATAATTGGCTGAAAATAGCCCCTACCTGTGAATAAGGGGGGATGAAACTTTAGAGGACCCAGAGCATTTCTCAGGAGAAGATGCCAGCTAATGAAAATAGATATTAATATGATTAGATCACAATATATCACACTTATTTGTAAGTTTTTCCTTATAGTAACTTATCCTTAAGAATCAGTAAAAATCCAAGTAACTTATTTTTGAGAAATGCCATCATAATATAGGAGCCCGATGAACACCTGATTCTGAGTCAGTTTCATCTTAATTATAATATCCAAATATATTAAATATACTAATATGTTCAATATACAATATACCTAAAATATTTATGTCTGAGATTAACTTCCCCTTTTATGTTTTATGTTTTCTCCTTATAGAATACTGTCAAAGTAGTGAAGGGATGGTGTTGGACATTGTATGACTGAAACTCAGTCATGAAGAAATTCATAACTCTGTGCTTTATGGTGAATCAATTAAAGCATTTATTTATTTTTTTTTAGTTTTATTATTATTATTATTATTATTATTATTATTATTATTATTATTATTATTATTATTTTGGTTTTTTGGGCCACACCCGGCGGTGCTCAGGGGTTACTCCTGGCTGTCTGCTCAGAAATAGCGCCTGGCAGGCACGGGGGACCATATGGGACATCGGGATTCGAACCAACCACCTTTGGTCCTGGATCAGCCCTCTTGCAAGGCAAACACCACTGTACTATCTCTCCGGGCCCCTTATTTAAGTTTTATAAATACTGTCAAAAGGAAGGGAAAAGTCAAAGCTAGAAAAAATTAAAATAAAAAGTGTCGGGGGCGGAGCCGTAGTGCAGCAGTACGGCGTTTGCCTTACTCATTGCTGACCCAGGATGGAGCTCGGTTCTATCCCCGGCGTGGTCCCCAAAGCCAGGAGCTATTTGTGAGTGCAAAGCCAGGAGTAATCCCTGAGCATCAAAGGGAGTGGCTCAAAAACTAATAAATAAAAAATTAATTAATTAAAAGTGTCAAGATTTAATTTCTGTCTGCCTCATATGAATCCCAGAAATAGATCTATAGTTTTCTTTATATAACCATTAGCTTTGTCATTAATTATCACCACAGGAAAAATGAGAAGAAACAACACATAAGCCTTCTGATTATTTTGGTTTTCTTCACCAAGTCATAAAGCACTTTGCTTTCAAATTAGCAAATGATTAGTCAAGACATGACAACATTTGTGAGTTTAGGGCTTTGGCTGGCATTTAGTAGATAGGGAATTAGATCCCACACATTGTGGGAAAGTTTGGCTGGTAAATCTCAAGATTTCTGATTAGTAGCCAGATTGAGAGTAGGACAATGTGTCTGAGAAGGCAAGAAAAAAAAACTGTTAGAAGAATTTAGAATGGTAGTTTTTGACTGACTGTATTTTGCTTTTATTATTTTTAACAAGATAATTCAAGAAGAGAGTTTAAATATAAATTCTATTTTTTTCCTGAAAAGTGCCAAAGTTTGTAAGTTTGTCTTTAAGGAATATACAAAAGCCAACCAACCAACTGTTCATAATTTCTAAGGAATCAAGGAAATATTAGCCATATGGAATGAGGGTGGTTTATTTTGTTTGTATGGTTCATAGTGGTGTCAGCAAAATACAGGAAGTTTTGTGAATGCAAAAATTTAGTTAAACTGGGGCTAGGAGATAGTACAGAAAATAGGGTAACACATTTGCCTTGCAAGCATACAACCCAGGTTCAATTCCCAGTATCACCCTGTGACTCCCTTCAAAAATTAATTTTAATACGATAAATTATATTCAATTAAAATGTTATCTTTTCTGGGCAATAGATAAATATATAAAAATATCTAAGCTTTTTCCTGGTAATATCTACTTCTATTTTTATAATGCTGCATTTGTGAAAAGTGTATTTGGTTAGGAATGGGAGTGTAGCTAGTAGAATGTTCACCTAGAAAAGCATTACATTTATTTGTGCATTTATTTTATAACAACTCCCAACAGCATTGTATCTTTACAGAAAGGCAAAAACTACAAGTCATAATTGTAATTGGGTTAATTGTTTGATTTGTTATTTAGAAAGAATACATGATCTATACACAATTTTATATAACATACCTTAATTAAATTAAAGAACTGTCATTTACAAAGTTATTGATGGCTAAAAGATTGAAAGTTAATGCTCTAACCACAATTCCACTAGTACTGTCAACTTTTCACCACCAGAATTACCCCAACCATTCCAAGTGCCTGCCACTTTAACAGTCACTTTTTAAAGTATAGAGATTATAGTTTGAGTCTCATGTTTCCAGTATTGTTGATTCTGTGGTTTGGATATATAGCTGTTCCATTCCCCTCACATTACCAATACATGTAAGGCTCCTGACTCCTACTCTACAATTACTTTCCTTTCTCAGCTTACTCTCAATTTCTTTTCTTCTCTGTCCTTCTGCTTCCTATACTCTGGGACCAAGGGTGATAAAGCCATCTCCCCTTTATTATACTGTAACCACTTACCCTGTTATTTATATATCACAGATAAAATAAACCTATGTTGTCCTTATTCTGGCTTATTGCACGCACCATGATATCTTCCAATTTCATTGTGGTTGAAGCAACATTGATCATTTTTTTGCAGCTTCAGAGTATTCCATTGTGTACATGTACCATAACTTTATAACCCATTTTTCTGTTGTGGGCACCTAGTTGTTTTTTTTTAAGAAATATATATCTTTAATATATTTGGGTACTGCAAGTTTCCCACAGCATCTCTAGTATAGGACCTACTTTTCCATGAATATTAGTCTCTAATATTGCATTGTCTATAAAATAATATCAGTGAAAGTTTTTATGAACACTTTTAAATATATATATTTATACATATTTATATAATTTTATCTTAATAACCTAACATGGGTCATTGAATGTTCAAACTTTCAATTTAGGGGACTTGGGCATTTGCAGGAAGGCACCTCTGCTCACAAACTCTACCACAATTTTGGTAATGTTAATGATCAAAGCCAGAGCCTCACACATATAAGACAAGCTTTGTAGCGACCCAGGACCACTAAGTCAGCCGGGGCGGGGGGGGGGGGGAGAGAGAGAGAGAGAGAGAGAGAGAGAGAGAGAGAGAGAGAGAGAGAGAGAGAGAGAGAGAGAGAGAGAGAGAGAGAGAGAGAGAGAGAGAGAGAAAGAGAGAGAGAGAGAGAGAGAGAGAGAGAGAGAGAGAGAGAGAGAGAGAGAGAGAGAGAGAGAGAGAGAGAGAGAGAGAACAGGCAGAATCTCTCTCGTCGACCAACTGTCAATTTTATCTTTACATACTCTCTGACCAGTGTCCATTACAGGGGGCTGTGTCCAAGGTGCATGTCCAGGTCCAATTCCAAGGGAGTGTCCACGGGGCATGTCCAGGTTCATTACATCAATAACATCTATCCAGCGCTGAACTATGTCCTTGGGTCCAAATAACTTGTAAGTTTTTATACATGTGAATTTCATCAGTTCCAGGATGTATCTAAGCAATCTAAAATGATTTCACTAGTTGAGAATTGCGTTCTAAGATACATATTAAAGAATAATTTATTTCACAACTTATTAATTCAATAGAGAACAATTTGGATCAAGCTAGACAGTCTGATGCTTTAGCTGATCTGCATTGGACAGATTATGAGATAGATAGCGTAATATTTCTGAAATTACAATGATAATGGGCTATTCTGTGAAGGTTTGCCATTTGATTAGATACCATGTTAAAAGTTTTGATATGTTTTGACATTAACATTGGTATTAATAATTGGATATTCCTGAAAAAACTCTCTAACATTAACAAACAACTTGATTTTATTTTCTGAAGTCTCTGCAATTTAGGGTACAATGCAATAATTTCTAGTAAATAGAGGACTTTTGTAGTATTCTGGAGACATTCATGATATGGACATGTTTAAACATGTGTGTACTATTTTATAAAAAATGTTTACATATTTCTGTATAGTACTTCTTTTTTTTTTTTTTTAGGAGGTTACCCAGTGCTGCTCAGTATTTACTCCTGGATCGTTTTCAGGAATCACTCCTGAGTTCTCAGGGGAAAATATGTTTTTTTAACCAAGGTCAGCAATTGAAGCAAGTGTCTCGATTCCTGTATTATCTTTCTGGTACCTGTTTAGTCTTCTTAAATCAACATAACTTCTGTAAGTTATTTTGAATTATTGCATATGATTGTAGTCTATTGCTATAGATGTGTACTCTCCATTTTGTACAAAACCAATAAATAACAGGCCACTCTATCACTAATGAACTTGTGTGGAGTTTGCAATTGCATTGTTCATACCTATCCTTGGTGACTGTCATAGATTTCATAATATATAATTAGAAAGTAATTGCTTGGCTGTAATATATTCATCTACTCAAAATTGATAAATTTCTGAAAACTGGCCACTCACTCACATCAGGAAAAATTTATATTAGATAATCTGGTAGAATTCCCCATGGTCTACTTTATTGCTCTATAATTCACTCATTAAATTAACATGTGATTTTGATAATATCAAAGATTACAAAAATACATGCTCATCTATGTGAACTATCCACCTTTTTGTATAATAAAGCCCAAGGACACAGAAGCAAATGGATTAATGCTCTTACTTGGAAATGACTAAATATTGATGTCATGTGTTTGTGCAGAATATCACTAACTGTAGACATTTTACATTTATTAACTGATTCGAGTTAGTTGGTTTTTATATCTTTAATTTCTTTAAGAAATGAAATCATGTGACTATAAAATCACTGTACAATATTTATAAAATATAGATTTAATGAAAGAAATTTGACTTATTATTTATTTCTTAACACAACCTTCATGATATGATCTCTGTTTTGCTTCCTTTCATTTTTGCCCTCATTCACTATAAATCATTTTCATTTTCAAAAAATATATTAAGTATTTTTCTATTCTGCAATTAAATATCACTCTTCTCCCTCATTAAAGAGAAGTCCTGATTAAATCTTTTTCTCATTGGATTAGTAGTCTTTCCTTTACTGATTTTCGGCAACACTGAATTTTTATGGAAACTGTGCTTGATGCTGTGATAACCTTCTGTAAATATTAGAAAATTCAAATTTTAATGATTCATACAAGCATTTAGCTATCATTGAATATTTAAGTACTTGGTGCTGCTTTGAAAAAATATTTGATTATTAAGCTTACTTGGCAAGAAATATCAACTAAAAATGTTATATGAAAAAGGGTACACTTATGTTGAGTTAGAAATAAAGCAACATTTAAAAGATTACAATGACTTGACATACAGGAAAATCTTCATAAATTAAATACTTTTAAGATATATCCTAAAAGAATAGAATTTTCTCTTATGACGAGCCTTTGAAAGACATTTTTAGGTCAGTTATTAAAGCATAAATTCCTGAAAAAAATGACTTTAATAGGGAACCATAAATTTTTAATATGATTGCAAATGAATGAGTGGTAATTGGCACATGATATTTAGTTACTAGTGTTTGTTCTGAGAAAGGTCTTAGTATCATGTTGATTAATTTAAATTTGATTCAATAGGCAATGGCAAATGAAAAACTTCTTAAATAGGGCTTATCATATGTTATTTATATAAATTTTAGCCTCAAAAATATTACCATGGCTGTTTATTTTAGGGAAAATGCTAACTGGTACTCAGGTGTTATTTCTAGTCAGGGTTGATTCCTGGCAGTGTTCGGGGTTCCATATGCAATGAAAGGAATTGAATTGAAATTGTTTCTAGGGAAAGCATACACTTTAACTTTTGTACTATCTCTAAATACATGTTTATTAAATGAATACTAGATTTTAAAAAGAATTAGCATAGATGAAAAAATTCAGAAATGAACACATTCTTTTCTATGAAGTAAAGACTATTCATTCCAGATAAGTAATATTAAGGTCACACAAATAATAGTGATGATCTGCCTTTTTCAATTAGCTCAAAAAGCTGAATTATGGAGCAATTGAATTTTCCTAGAAAGCACATATTCCCAACAAATTTGTAGAACTAGTTATATTACAGAGACTTATGCTAACAAGTGGGGCTAATACCACAGAATTCTTTTCAAACATGATCCTTAGAAATGTTGCTTCTCATATATCAGAATGTAGTAGCATCATCTGGGTAGATTGTAAAACAGATTGCTTGACCACATTACCACAATTTGAGGGTAAATTTGCCATAATTCCTAGAAATTTGTGTAGTTATCAAATACCTGGTGGTTCTGATTTTGACATGTTGAAAACCACTGATCTGCAAAACTGCAGAGAGAAGGAAATTATAAATTAAAGGGAAAAATGACATACATCAACAAAAATTAAATGTATTGAAAATATCAAAGACTTAAATAGGAGACTCAAGGAATGTAATAGAATATAGAACACAATACTAGCAGAAATGCATGTTACTAAGTATTAATTGTCAAAAAAGGTTTTGCATTCAGAAAAGAAAAACATGAAAATAGATTGGAAACTAGGATAGATACCATGGTTGTTTTGAAATAAAAGTGAATTTCTACTTATCTATCTACATTGAACAAAAGATTTAAAAGATGAATAACAATGTTTACAATGATCATCAATGAGTTATGAAATTTACAAGATACAAATATCTTCTATAGACTGATGTATATTTTTCTAATGTGTCAAAAAAACGATATAATTTGGGATTCACAACAGTGGCAGCATTAAAATGATATGAAGTATACAAAAGGGATGGAAATAAAAGACAGAATTTTTTAAAATAGAAGTCATTATGTTTGGTTCCATGATGCCCCATAAGAGTGTCCACACAACTGTGTCATTTAAGGAACTAGGAAGACAAAGAAGAATCTTTATTGACTTCACTTTTCCTTCTATTCAGGCAACTGGATAAAATCCTGAAGGAATTCCATTGAAGAAATGATCATAACCAAAGACATGTTTACAATAATAGTGAACGTTAACATCCAAAGGAAACAGGAAGTGCTTCAGGAAGCAGCTCAAAGGACAAGAAGTAGGATGCTAGACTCCCTGAAGGGAAAGAGATAGAGGTAAGAGAGAAAGAAAGAGGAAAGAAAAAAAAAAAAACTAGGGTGAGATTTAAGGTTCTTGTGGCACTTCAAATTATGTTAGCTTACTTTCACACAGGATTGAATTTAGCTGCCAAAAAATGAATCTACTCTTTCTTTTTTTTCTCCAAAATAGTATTAAATTTATTTCAACAGGCTGTCTGAGCTATTCAGTTTTGTTACGAGCTGATGAAAATCCATCATCAGCCAATGACAGCCCCTGACTTTGGCTCACTCCAATTTAAAGTCTGAGTACAAGCAGCTGCAGCATTGCTGTCAGGAATCAGCCTCTTGACGGCCAGTCTTCCTCTATTAAGATTAAAACTTGGCTGCTCCTCCTTCAACCCTGAGTCACCCATCAGGAAATGTGCTTTCTTGTCACCTTCCTGAGTGAAGACCGATTCATTCCATCACAGAGGTGTGCTAATGTCCCTGAATCCAGACACATCTGTCCCCACAGGCTAATCTAAAACAGACTTGATCTGAACTTGACCTGAAAGCCGTTGGGAAGAGTAATTGTTGCTATGACTCATTATCTGAACTGTGCCTTTCCTTGTATGCAATCAAGACATCAGCAGGAATTTTCCACCAAATCTACATTCATCCTCTCACCACCACTGTCACCAAATTGTAATGAGAGCACCATTGGACTTTATAACAGAGCACAATGTTTGGTGCTTGCATGAAAATTTGAATTGAGTTCATTGAACACTAGTCTATGCCCGCTAAATCCAAATCTCTGGAGATACAATCAGACTATCTGAAGAATGGAAACAATCTTCATATGGTTTTCATGGGATTAAACTGTGAATTCTGCGGACAAAATGTTTAAGAATCTCACCAATTCAGACATTTTGTGAATTTGGGAAACTTTCTGTTGTAGAACATCATTTTTCTCATCTGTAAAACCCAAGTAATAATACCTGAATTTGTACTACAATTGTGGGAATCAACTCTATGTAAGTCACTAACGAATATTGTATCAATGAGTTAGTTATTATTTTATATGATAATAATATTCTTTATGCATGCAATAGCTTGGTGAAATTATGACCAATTTTCAACTAAAGGTGATTTCAATTTCTATCATCGACACTTTCAAAAAACCAGGTAATATCCTTTTAAAATGATTTTTGATTGGTACATAGTAACAGGAACTATTGTGAATTTCTGGCAGATAATGGAGACTTATATTTTTTGTTCTCACGTTATTTCCCACCTACAGATAAACTTACATAGTATAATTATTTCAGAGATTGATACTTCTTTGTAGAAAATCAATATATCAGAAATGGATAAGAGATAACTTTAAATAATCAGCACCTTCTATGTATTAATTGTAAATAACCCAGAACATTCTCTGTGGTCCCATTTGAGATGCAATTGAAGAGAAGACAAATGGGGGAAAAATTCACATATTAACACTGGCATATTACTAGTCAGAGTATAATTATTTGGCTTTCATATAATTTTTAAATTTCTACTCTATAAAATTACTGCTTTATGGGGCCGGGTAGGTGGCGCTGGAGGTAAGGTGTCTGCCTTGCAAGCGCTAGCCAAGGAAGGACCGCGGTTCGATCCCCCGGCGTCCCATATGGTCCCCCCAAGCCAGGGGCGATTTCTGAGCACATAGCCAGGAGTAACCCCTGAGCGTCAAACGGGTGTGGCCCAAAAACCAAAAAAAAAAAAAAAAAAAAAAAAACAAAATTACTGCTTTATAAGAATGCATAGTCTATTCTATGGAAGTGAGTGCCTAAGTTCAATTGCCCCATTCTTAGTCATGTTATTTCTTCAAAGCCAAACAAGCATGAACAGTTCAATACTAAAAAAGTGGGTGTGAATTTATAGAACAAAAATACTGTTCTGAATCAGAACTTGAATGATCTTAAATTTATCTGAGATAACATCTTGACTGTTTTACCTTCATAAAAGCCCAGAGAAGCCCTTTTCTAATCTTGTTGAAGCTTGCAAAAATGGAAATCCTTGTCATTCTTAAAGTGTCTTTAATTCTTTCTATTAATTCTTGTAAAGTGATATGTTCCTCCTGCTCTCGGGGTAAAGTTGGACAAACCACAATAATAATCTTTGCCACAGGTGCATTGCCCCCAGACTCCTTCCATCTATGTGATTTTTATTTGTTTTATTTTCATGTTCCAAATCAGCACCACTGTTTTTTGAAAACTTTCAAATAGTACTTGTCACCCAAATACTGAATTTGTTTTTAAAAGTATGAGATTAATGGTTCTCAAACTTAAGTATACAGAAAATACTAGAGGACTGCTAAACGAGACACTGCTAAATTCCATTCCAGATCTTCCTTTTTAGTAGTAGATCTAAGATGGAACATAAATGTCTTTTCTATACTTATTTCTCAGTTGGTGTTGATGTTAAAAAGAATATTCTTTGACTATGAAATGTTTGATGATATATTAGAGTCAAAATCTTTTTTATTTAAAAATCAAAACTCTAATTTGGTATTTTAATGCATTTAAATTTTCATTGGTTATAATTTTTATTATATGTATGGCTGAGTTATTTGGGGCTTGGGGGTGACAAAAACAAAGCAAAACAAGGGATCTATTTCAACAACAACAATTGATGCTAACACAACAGCTGAATTCCTGTGGCTTTAACTAGGACCTAGGAGTGATAAGGCTCCACTCAAACACCAATATGGCAGCTGAGTATGTTGAATATTTTAAGTTAAAAAAGTTTGCAAATCTGGAAGAGCATTGAAAATTTCTACTCACACAAAATCTGCAAACATGTTTTGAAATCTCTGAGAACTGCTCACCTTCTACCCAGTGGAAAGGAGCGTCTTTATGGACATCCAAGAAGAATTCAAACCTGCAGACATTGTTACATCCCCACCAGTTGACTACACTGGCCCTCAGCATATCACATATATACACAGAACCCATCACTCTCCTCCATAATTATTACTCTCCAAACATAGCACATAAGTATGCTTGGTTCATTTCTTTGTGTCTTCATTTCTTAATAATAGCTCTGGTGACACTTAGACCTTTATTGTTGGATGATAGTGTATGCTTGTCTCCTGTTCGCCAATATTTGAAAATTTAGATTTCAGATCCAGAGACCCTTGAATGAAGGAAATATTTTTCTTTCTCTACAGATGCAACTGCTTTCCAGTTTAAATTCTATTTCTGACCTACCTAGCTTTCTTTATTGGCTAAAACATGCCTAAACAACCAGACACTCTCCAACATCAGTTGGATATATATATATATATATATATATATATATATATATATATATATATGATTTAGTAAATTATTGTAATTTCTTTTAAGTGCTGGAGAGATATCACAGTGATAGGGCATTTGCCTTGCAAACAGCCAACCCAGGAACAACGGTGGTTCTAATCTGGGCATCCCATATGGTCCCCCATGCCTGCCAGGAGTGATTTCTGAGCAGAGAGCCAGGAGTAATCCTTGAGCACCGCCGGGTGTAGTCCCCCCCTCCAAATTATTTTAAGCATATAATATCTCAACAACAATTTCACCACCAGTGTCAACTCTCTTAGCAGTTTTCCCATCATCCCCCGTCCCACCAAACCCAACACCTAACCTGCCACCTTGCCAGAACATTACAAAGTGCAATGGTTGTAGCTTAGATCTCCTATTTTCAGTGTTGTTGAGTGTCCTTTGGACCATATTACTAAAGCTGCAATCCAACCAACACTTAAATGGGTAGGGGCAAATTGATGTGATTTCAGGTTGATGTTTAAGGTTGCACAAATAGACAATGAATTCTTGCAACTCTAGGAAAAATCAATAGCTGCTTTCAAAATCTAAAGAAGATCATATCTCCAGGTATTCCTAGCTTGATTCAATATATCCTACAACAGATTCTTCTATGGTAACACTTTTCCTAACATATTTTCTAAAAATAAAAAATCAAAGCCAATTCCCCATATCACCAGAAACTCTTTCCTTTTAATGCTGACTGTATAATTTTAACATACATTTTGCAGGAAGTCATTGAGAGGACCCCTATATTTATTTGGAGCCTATTATCTTTTTAATAAATAAGCTTAATAGAAATTTTTGAAATAGCTAGGTGGATAGATTACATTTTAAAAATATAAATCTTTAACATTCTAAACTACTCTTGGTATTCAAGTTCATATACATTGACTAGTTAGTTGGAGAATTTACTTTGTTTTTTGTATTGAATTCATATTTATGATTTTCTATTAAGGATACTTAAGGTTATTAAAAAGGCTGAGATTTTTGCACCTGCCATGTGACTCTTTTGAGCACAACTGTCCTGAGAGAAGGTATTGACCTCTGCTGTTCTTTTCTCTTCTCATTTTTTCCCTGAAGCAGGTGCACATCTGTCACTACTTGGCCACAATAGACTGTGCTAATTAACTTATAAATGATGTCCATGTGGCATTGTCTCTCTCCTGTGAGGCAGTTATGTTTGTTATGCTATATCAGAACAAGGTTAAAGAGAGCCACTGATTTTGAATAAACATAAGCCTAAATATTTGGACACAAGGGAACATGTACTTGAATTTTTTTTCTTCCATGTTTTGACATAACAGGAGGACTGTGTGTAGTGGCTGAAATCTGAATAGTCAAGGGAAATAACTTTATATACTCTGACTAGGGGTGTTTAGTGGAACAAAGAGATTAGTTATAAGACCACAGGGAATATACATCAGTGGTTGTCTAGCACAATGAAAATTTGGCCATAGTTTTTCCATTGTCACTAAAATATCATTGCTTTGTGGCACAACCTCTAATACTTTATTCTGAATTGGTTCATGGTACTCTATTGAAAGTCATAGACATATTTAGTATATGAGAATAATTGAGTATTTTTCTCCAAATGAAGAAATATGATATACAGAAATGTCATTATTTAACATACCCTAATATTTATTGTCATGTTCTTTGCATTAACTAAACTATAGAGTCAGCATTCTTTCTTTTATGTGATTGGATAAAATATGATAATTTTTACAGTAAAATACTATTCTACTATTTTAAAAAGATAAACATTTTTCACTTACAAAAAATGAAAGGTTCTCAAAGAAATTAGGAGAAGAAAATGATTCAAAAACAAAAAGAAAAATATTTATTTATATTAACCATGAGTATAATAAATCAACAAAAATTGTTGAACTCAGGCCAGCACGTTAATAAAGTGTGTAAATTAAACAAAATGAAAATGGCTTACCTGAGATCAATCCTGGCATTATGTATGGTCCCCCAAATATTTCAAGAGTTATCTCAAGGCAAAGAGCACAGCCAGGAGTAAACTCTGATCAAAGATACGTGTGGCTCAAAACACACACACACACACACACACACACACACACAAAACTATAAATAAGGTCAAAAGAAAAAGACAAAATAGACACTAACAATAAAACTTAGTTTACCTGAGGAATGGATTAAGAATGAGATAAAATATAAAAGAAATATCTATTGTTTAGCAAAACACAGAAAATAAGGTTATGGTAGGCAGAAAGTTGTGTGATTTAATAGTCTCAAATATTCTGACTTATGCTTATATGTGTTTCTGCCAACTATATGTATCTACCTCCTGAATATGAGTAATTCTTAGCATAATATTAAAAACGACCAATTTGTCAGTCAAATTTGGGAAGGAAGCACTCATGTAAGTTCTAATGTATAAATGATCTATTCTAGGAAGAATCTGCATCTGTTCCCAAGTTATTGAAAAGAAGAATATACAAAGTCATTGCAAGCAAGTATTAACTAATATGTACCTGGAATATATATGTAAACATATTAACTAGATGTACACAAAGAATTGTGAAATTGAATTGTTAAAGTATATACACCAAAACTATATTAAGTGCTATACTTATACTTTAGATATACTCCCAAGAAAAAAAAATCAGTCAGGAGCCAGAGAGATAGCATGGAGATAGGGCATTTGCCTTTCATGCAGAAGGACAGTGGTTCAAATCCCGGCATCCCATATGATTCCCGAGCCTGCCAGGAGTGATTTCTGAGTGTAGAACTAGGAGGAACCCCTGAGCGCTGCCGGGTATCACCCAAAAACCAAAAGAAAAAATCAGTCATAGTAATCTTGATATACCATTTTCACTTAAAAAATACACATTATATCATAATCGACAAGCATGGAAGTTTTCAAACCTTCTTAAATCCACTTGTATTTGACTCTAATTTAAAAATCAACTTTTCTCCATTCTAGAAAATTTTCAAAGCTTTTGAAATTAGTCAATTATATTGAACTTTGAGTTAAATTTGAGACACTGTTGTATTGGAAAATATTAGTATAAATTGAATTTAACTGTCACATATAAATTTTAAATCTAGGAAGTTATGAGCCACATTCTAAACTATGTTAAAATTTATATTTTATGATAACATGCATTCTAGTTATGATGACCTATACTTTTCCAAATGTATAGGTAGTGCATGAGTATAGTAAATGGACTCTAGTCTAAACTGAGATAACAACCAGGTATATAAATGAAGATGAATATACGTGCTCTTTAACTCTTTACAATTTCATTTCAAAAATGTAAAGAATAATCGCTACTCTCGGTTCATTGACTCATTTTTCAAAAGTTAATATAACAGAACATCTTATATATTAGGCTACATATGAAGCTAAATTAAGATAGTCTTTGTTGGGGGAAAATCTGCGAAAGTACACCGGCCCAGTGGGGCCCAACTGTGAAAAACTGTGAGTGTGACCTGTCTATGTCTGTCTACTGTCCTCTTGCGTGAAACTCTTGCGAGTGGGGCAAAAAGAGGCTCCAGAAACCTCGCTCGCCCAGACGCCATTTTTAGGGAGGGACTACAGAGCATGAAAACTGGCAAAGCTCTGCAAAAGTCGGCTCCCTGTGTGTGACACCAGGCGGGGAAAATCCGCGAAAGTACACCGGCCCAGTGGGGCCCAACTGTGAAAAACTGTGAGTGTGACCTGTATATGTCTGTCTACTGTCCTCTTGCGTGAAACTCTTGCAAGTGGGGCAAAAAGAGGCTCCAGCGGAACATGGCCACTCCGCTTCGCTATGCGGCCGTGCACTCTTTCTAAGGAAAGAACTCCATTGCAACAAGAAGGAAAAATCACACTAAGAATGGCGCTATATCACAGAAGCAAACATTTCTATCCGGACTGTCTTCTGTGTTGCATGCTCGGGCCTAAGATTTGACCCAGTGTGAGGCTTCATCCACGGAGGACTCCCCTCCCTTAGAGGCAAGTCAGCCCATCCAGAAAGGGAGGAGCCAGAGGAGTGTGCTGCCTGCATCATATAGACAATGAATACCACCACAACACGTAGAAAAACCCACAATACAAGTGTGACAATGGGGAAACAACGCAGGCCAGCATCAGACATAGAGAATGAAGATGACAATTCTGAGGACCAGATAATGACCAACCAACTAATCAACCTCTCAGATAAGGACTTTAGACTAGCAATATGGAAGATGCTCAACGGACTTCAAGAAACCATGGATCGAGTTGAACAGAATACTAATAAGATAGTCTTTGTTAATCTAATAGTTTCTATTCATACCTTGAAATGAATTTTATTATCTATAAAGTTATATTTTGCAAATTTATACAGAGATGTTTCTTATGTGTATGAAATTTCATTGCAGTTATACTTCTTAATTTTTCATACTTTACTACTAAAAATCACCGGCGTTTTTGACATTTCAGTGGTAAATGAGGCAGTAATTTCAGATCATCAATAACTGAATAATTGAAATTGATTTTATTATGGAAATTATTTAAATATAAATACTATAAATATTTAGCACCTTGATAACTTGAAACACTTAATAATAAATCTATTTATCCCAACATATAAAATTGTCAATAAAGTGTTATACCAATTATCACATTCACACTAAAGTGCAAGTGTCTTTAGGATCTTACATACTTTTTAGCAACTTCTTGTGAGCCTATAATTGCTTTACAGAGAAAGCTTTAAAAATAAAACAGCAGAGCAACAACAGAATAATTATCTTACCCTGAAGTCAAGAATAGTATAAATTTGTATATATGTAGTATACATTTTATAAGATATGATCATATTGTTTTATATGTGGCAAATATATTAAGTATATTGGAAATGTTGGGGTTTGAGGGAGCATGTTGTGGCTGCACCTAGCTGGTATTCATGGCTTATTCTGCTCTCTGGAATCACTAATAGCAATTCAGAGAAACATATGGGTGACAGGGATAGAACTAGGATCAGCAATATGCAAAACAAGCATTCATACCGACTATGCAATTTCAGACCACCATCAAAAATGGTTTTAAGTCAACTAATTTTTTAATCAGTCTTTTTTTATCAGAATCTAAGAATGCTAACTGAAATTATTAGATTTTTTTAGTGGTGACTTCAGGAATGATGCATCAAATTAATCACCTGACTAACAGAATTAAAATTAATTTTTAAGGGGTACTCCCAAGATGTTATCAGAGGACCAGGGGTCACTTCAGTGCTAGGGGCCAAAGCTATATTGCTCCTGGGACCCATGCATACGATGGATTACCAGGGCCATACATGGTAATATTCAAGGAACCTAGAGAGTGACACCAGAGAGGCTCTTTAGGGATGTGACACAAAGATTGAGGAGTTAGGTCTAGTATGCACATGCCCTCACACAAGTACTAATTTTCTGGGCCTCCAGAAATTAACTTTTGAAGAAGTTTCATATTTTTGTTTTGTTACAATTTTTATCTCTCTGTGAACTACAACAATTTAAGAGGTATGAAAGAGAAAAATACCTTTTTTTTTTTTTGGTTTTTGGACCACACTGGTGGCACTCACTGGTTACTCCTGGCTATGGACTCAGAAATCACTCCTGACTTGGGGAATCATATGGAACGCCAGGGAATCAAACAGTAATCTGTCCTAAATTAGCACAAGGAAGATGTGCTACTGCTTGCGCCACCGCTCCAGCCCCAGAAAAGCACTTGTAATCTTTCTTCTTTCTTTAAAATGCTTGACCATTATTGTCTCCTTTTCACTCAGTAGAAATAATGAAAGTTGCTTGATGTTTTACTTATAATTAGATGTGGTACTTGTGGCTCTAAAAATTAGAATAAGATTTTAAGAACTTTAATCACAGTATCTAGTGGGAAGGTGCAAATGCTATTTTTCTATTTTTGAAAAACAAAATAATAACTATCAAGTACTCACCCTATTTAAAATGAGACTTTAGCTCAGTAAGTCTGAGATTATTAAGTTAAGTTAAGATTATTAAGTTAAGATTATTAAGTTATTAAGATTAGTTGGGGCCGGAGAGATAGCATGGAAGTAAGGCGTTTGCCTTTTATGCAGAAGGACGGTGGTTCGAATCCCAGCATCCCATATGGTCCCCTGTGCCTGCCAGGGGCGAAATTTCTGAGCGTAGAGCCAGGAGTAACCCCTGAGCACTGCTGGGTGCTCAGGTGCTTAGTGTTGATACTGCTTGAATAAAACAAGAGTATATGGTTATTTTGTTGATGGGTATTTAGAACTTTATTTTGTAGTCTTTATCTTATTTTCTATAATGAAGCTATAGAGAGTGGCTAGGATTAGTAAAATCAAAGAATTATACTGCAGCAGTTACAATTAAGAGTTGCAAAACTAAGAGGTATATTTATCATAAATCATCAGCACATAGAAACAAGTAGTAGCACTTAACATTTAAAATTTTATGTTTCTCAAAATATAGTTAGCCTACGGAATACAATCAAAGTTGGCTTACAAAATCATGTCTTCCGTGATTGTAAAGAGTTTTTACTGTGACCACAGAGAAAGACTTTAGTGTATACTTACCTGGCAGGGGCGATTCCATGATTAGGAAGGTGGTTTCCCCAGGGTGAGGCTCGCCCATTGCACTCCGGGAGTGCTGACCCCTGCGATTTCCCCACATGTGGGAAACTCGACTGCGTAATTTATGGTAGTGGGGGACTGCGTGCGTGCTCTCCCCTGGCTAAAAAAAAAAAAGAAAGAAAGAAAGACTTTAGTGAAACAATTTAGAATGCCTGGAGCCTGGAGATAGTCACATGCCAGGATACTTTTTGGGTAAGTTCTCCCTGTTTTTAAAGCAAAAGTTATACTTTCTATATTCCTCATATTTTGCTGTGCCTATGCAAATAACTGCCACACACACATTTTTATTGCATATTTCTTATCTCTTATCTTTTAAAAAGGGGCTTACTAACCCTTCTGCTATTGTATTAATGACTTTATTGAAGATAAAGTATTTTTCACAAATATATTACTACTAAACTTTTTCTTTTTTCTTTTTGCTTCTCTTCCAATTTATTTTTTAGTTTTTCTTTCTGTTTTCTTTCTATTTTTTTTAATAACTTTACTTTCCCTTATCTTGAAACAAATGTATCATGATTGGTTATGTTAACTATGCTTGGCATATATAAGTGATGCCATAAATAGTAGTTATATATTGGTTACTATATATAGTAATTAAATAGTCTCATAAACTGTAACTTTATTTTCTTATTAAAACAGATATTTTAACATGTAAATTTTGTTTTATCTACACATATATAAATTTACATAGTTGGTGTTACTTCACATAATACTCAACACTTTTTTTCACTCTTGTGAAAGAAATCACTCTAATGATATAACTGAATCTTTTAAGCACCAGAACTTGCTTATTTGATTAACTTAAAAACCTGTGAAGCTTGTAGTGCCACAGCTCATATTTAGAGACTGAGAATTTTCTCCTTAACTCTTAATATCAAATCAAAAGATACCACATATATAATCTAGCTAGTTGACTAAGAGAACTATATGTGGAATTTTGAGAAGACTGAGGGAAAACAAGAGGTCAAATTTAGCCCTTTTCAGGCAGTCATGCTATAAGTGTGCCAGCAAATAAGTGACATCATCAAGGATCCTTTTGGACAATTTAATTAGAAGCTGAATGCTTAGTCAAATTGATGTGGAACAGAAACCCAAGGAGAGCTTAGTCCAAGTTATGTACCAAAAAAAAAAAAAAACATAGTGAATGATATTTTTTCAAATCAATAATATTAGAAATATACTTATAAAAACAGTAACATGTATAATAATTTATATACAATAATTAATAATTAAAACTAAGGTGAGTGAAACAAATAAAGCTATTCTTCCAATCTCTCTGAGATGACCAGAAAAGTATTAAAATTAATTTATAATGTAATATAGTTTTATCAAATTTCTGTAGGAGGTAATTTTAATTTTATTATTTACTGGTTTTCAGTTAGTGTTTAATGTTACTAGATCCTAGTTCAAGGGCAGTATAACAAAGGTTAAGAAAATACATAGATTATTATGTTTTTATATTCTGATATCTTTTTATCAGACTCTAACTGCATGATACTTTCAAATTCCACAGATCCAGAAAAGAGAGCAAAGAATAGTGAAAGAAGTAAAGTAACAATGGACTGGCCAATATAAGATATTAGTAGCATCACCAATTTCTCAGTGGTAGCAAAATCTGACATAATTTTTCTCTATTTCACATATTCTTTCTCTAGTTTCACTATCAACTCTTGGCAGATAAAACACTATTTACTGTAGAAGAAATCGGCCTTATAGAGCCCTAAAAAAATAAAAAAGATTAAAAGAGATAAAAAAAATAAGTGTACCATATGTTCTCCTGATGTCTTAGAGGTAACATTCACACATAGAATAAAAGTAAGCATATGGGAAAGCTACCAAGAAATTCTTAGCAATATAAAATCTGGGTCAATAACTAATCTATGCACAGATCTTTGACTGTAATTTACATTTTTAATAAGAAATTTTATGATATACATGAGGATTATTTTACAAAATTTTAGGCTAACTAAGCATGGATATAAAAAAACTTTTTATATGTTCAGATTTTATTTTATTTGGCATATAAAATTAATATCCTATTATTTCTGGTTTCCTGGGTTTTTTTACCTGTTTATTCTGTGGATAGCTTTTTTTAGATCAAATATTCTAACATCAAATGAAAAGTCATATCTACTATTTTTCACTGCATTATATAAGATCCCTTATTATTTAGAAATGCCACTACATTGTAGGTATGAATCTATGGTTTACTGTTTTACATTAACATAAAAGTTAAGCACATTTCAGGTTCATCTATCTTTATCCATTTTGCTTCTTCCTATTTTTGCTTTATTTTTCTAATTTTTTTATTTTTTCAATTTTGCTTTATTCCAATTGCTTTTTATAGGTGAGCAACATATCCAAATTATTAAAACAATTATTTATGATAAGACATTATCAAACTCTTCCTACTTTGTGTTTTACTCCCACTTCAACTTAAAACACTTCTAAAATTTTTACAGTGCTTATATTAACAACAACAAAACCCAGTTTCATCTACATCACTCTGAAAGGATTCTATTAATCCTTACTTAGTTATTATCTTTGGAACCCAAGCAGTCTTCAGTGAATCAACATTGGTCTTTTATTTGTAATTGCAGCTCTGCTTATGTCATTCAAGGTTTTCATGTGGTTCTATGCATGTGATTGTTGAAATACACTACCTTTCTTTGTTCTGCCAATCAAATTAGGCATTATCCAAGCAAAGACTGGAAAAGATGACACAGATGATTCACATGCAATGCAATAATTTAAAAGAACATTTTATTACTTGTGGATATAAAAATCATTCTTAATTCTGATGAATATAAACAAACAAAAAATGAGTTTCTATGATAATCATGATTTTTTAGAATGTTAAGTCTGCCAACTCAGTGGCTTCAAACCATCATTAGTAGTGAGAACAAATAGAATCTTAAAGTCAAATTAAAGAATTAACAAGGCACTTCTTGTTTATTTATTGATCATCAACTATCATATTATTCACTACTTGATAGCACTTCAGTCTTTTGTTTTTCTTTTTTCTGACTTTGGATTCTTTAGTTGGTTTATGTTAAGGGACAGGAAGACTGAAATGTGAAACTCCACCCTAGTTTTCTGTCCATTTTCTTTCTTGACTGTGAATGGAAGCCAAAGACTTCAATAACACCATGTTTTAATTATTTTTATTTTAGACCACATGGCTAGAGACCTCTCACCACTGTTTGACAGGATGTTGCTGTGTCTTCTTGGTAGGAGTCCGCTGCCCTTCAAAGAAAGAGCATTGGAAATCTTTTGAGTCATACAAAAAAATGTTAGTCACCACACACAGACAACACCTCACAGAACGAAAGCTGAATGAAAGCTTTTAAAAGAAGCACATTTCCCTGTTATTTTCTCTTGCTGGAATGCTATCCCTTCATGTTCTAAGAGATTATACAATTTGCCTAATAGTATAAAAACTGTGCTTCCATAAATTCTTACCTCAAACACTTGATACCAGGAACCATTAATAATTGATATTTATCACACTGTAAATTGAGCATATTATAAAATACCTCTAGACATTCTGGACAATATCAACATAGAACCTAGTAATACTTCTAGCAATGCAGGTAACCCCTCTTATACAAAGGAATTTCGACAAAAATTGAACTTAAATTGCATTAATTACAGGCAAAGTTTACATAAAATTAGTGCAACTCAGTTTAGATTTTTCCTCTCTATGTAATATAAAAAAAATTAGAGACATGAACTTTTTTGAGTTTGGGAATACAAACTAGGGATTGCATACTTCTATTAATCTTTTAAGTCATATCATGGGTATTCTCTAAATGAAAAAATGTTTGAATTGTTGAATAAAGAAGTTACTATTTGAGTAAATGAGGGAGAGTGAGAGTATGAATGAGAGTGAGAGTGAGTGGTCTTCATAAAATAGAAAAAAAGTTAAAAAGTTTATGACTTATTTTAGAACACAGTGTATAAGCATATTTAAAAAGAAAAAATAATACCACATAAATTTGGTAATTAGTATGTCTGGCCTGTTATCATATACAACATTTGTGTCTAGGGCCCTCCCTCAGTCAGCTTTCACATCAGGTTTCATCATATTCATTGAGTACTCTCAATACCTTCAACTTGCTCTGATCTTTGATTAATTTTATTTTCTTAATGCTCATGTAACATTAACCACAGATTGCATTTTATCGCGAGAGAAACCTGTTATACAGGAAAATTGATGATTATGAGTCCATGCTATTCTTCTAGAGAAGCAAATGTTGATTATTGAAGAGATTGTCCCAGTACATAATCAGAAAAGAATGATCTTCTGCTTTATAGAGTTTGTCACATCCCTTGTAATGCTTTCCAGTAGAGGAGCATTTTGCCCACTGAAAAGATTGTTGTGCTTTGGAGACTTATTTTATTGCATGTTTGGTATATTCAGAGAAAGAATATGACTAGAACACAATGGCACATTGTTACATTTCAATGTGCTACCTTCATCTTAAGAATTCTCTCATGACTTGAAATACTGCTCTGCTGACTGCCTATGAATAATAATTTTCTTTCTGCCTAGTCATCAAGTAAGCAATCCCCGATCTGCCATATCTTTTGTTGGTCCATGACAACAATCTTGGATTATACCTATCATTTCAGTATATTTTGTTCTTAGTTTCCCATTCTATTCTCAATAGAAATTCAAGGTTTAAGTAAAAATATGTATATTACCTTATTTTTTAAATTCTCGGAGTGAAATGAAAGTTCGATAGAAGCTGAGCACATACTTTACTGTGGAAAACCTGGGTTCAATCCCAGGTGTCCTGAGCACCAACAGAACAATCCTTGAGATCACAATTTGGAGTAACACTCCAAGGGTCAATAGGTGTGGCCAAAGAACCCAAAAGAAAATAAACTATTCCACGTTCATGTTTGTTTGGTTCTTTTAATCATACTTTTCTAAAAAAAAAAAATCTCTTTCTTGTGGCCAGAGAAATAGTAGAGCTATTTGGGTGATTGCCTTGCAAACAGCCAACCCAGGTTTGATCTTCATTTTTCATATGAGCCCTAAGAAGTGCTAGTGCAGAGCCAGGAGTAAACTCTGAATATTGTCAGCTGTGCCCCCAAAACAAAACAAAACAAAACAAAAATTTCTATTCTCCAGTCAATATTACCGTGTAACACCGATCGTCAATCACTAAAATCGCTGATTTCTAGTGATTGACAATATTGTACACAGTTTAAAAAAATAGCACCCCTCTAGAGAGGTTTAATGTAACATTAAATCCATTCTGAAATCGTTTTTTAATCTCAGTTAGGAAACATGGCCTTCTCTTTAATCATAGATTCTCATAAATTTGTTTGGTTTGCACATCTTTCTAATATTAAATTTAGTCTTTCACCAAAGCAACAATTTCCCCCTAGAAACAAAACCATTTAAACTTCCATTAGAAGCAGTAACTTCAATGGGACAGAGCAATTGAGCACTCCCAAAATGTTTGCTTTGCAAGGCCACATGAAAAGGCATCTTCTTTCCTACTAGCCAACATGTTTCAGCATCCTCTCAGTCTGACAAGATTAATAGAGGTGTAAGAGCCATGTGTTCAACACTGAGTCTATTTGTTAAGGAGAGGAGTGGAGAGAAAGAAGTGCTAAAAAGGAGCTGTTGAGAGGCAGGGCTTTCTGATGCTGATAAAGCAGAGAAAATATTTTTCTTCTAGGAAGAAAGTAAGGATTAGCTAAAGAGATTGATGGTCTCCATTTTTATCTGCAGGCTATACAGATATGTTTGCTGGCATGATAAACGAATAAAACATCCAACAGTGGTGCTGGTGGGAGTGGAAATGAACAGAGCTCCAAAGGCTTAGGTATTTTTTTTTTCAAAAAAGAATTATTGGATTTTGCAAATGCTGCTATATGACTTCAATCACTATATTCATATTTCATGATTAAAATTGGAAAATGAACCCATTGGCTAACTGCTTGGGCTCCTAGAAGCACATCCATTTGCTAACTAAACAGATTAATCCCCTTACCTGAAGTGGGAGACAGATAGATTAACTATATAGATTTTACCTTTAAAACTAAAAGAATGAGGCTTTGTCCAGAAGAAGGGAGTTTCCTCAGCATGTACTCTGTATGGAATCATTCCAGACCTCAATACTCCACATTTTAATCTAGTAGGATTTGCAAACAAGCATTGGCTGGTAATAATGACTACTTTTTAGTAATAGTAATACTCATGTTTTAGCAGATGCTAAAATATTTTCATAAAAAGCAGAATTACCTTATGCCCTGGGCATAAGTTAACAAGCAGCACAAAGCAAAAGGCAGTATTTCTTTCATGAAGGAGCATGCCATTTCTTTGTTTCAAAATGAAACAAAAAATAACATCTAATCCGTATTGGATCTCCTATGTTTGTCATGTGCTTAGATGTGCCAAGGGGAAGACAGAAAGGTGATATATTAATTTTGCTTAAATAACTCAAAATTAGGATATGTGGTTCATTGTAATTTAAGTAAGCAATGACATTATGAAAGAACAGAACTCTACAAGAAAATTTCAGACATGAGGTTATCTCAGACTGTACAATATTTCAATGTATACACATCATTTTTTAAAGGAAAAAATTGCGGTGAGTACTGCAGCTACATATTGACAAATCGGAAACCAAGAAGCATGGTCCCTAATTTACAGAGGCCCTACTCTATGGTTTCTCTCCTCTATGCTTTGCTCAAAAAAATTTTCAAATATCAATGTCATGAATATATCAAGTAATCAGAGCAACAAGAAGAAAACAATATTCACAGTTGGGAGAATGCAAAGGTAGCTCCTGGCTGTAAATACAAAAGAGAAAAACTAGAATAGAATGATTTTCTTCTCAGACACAGCAGGGAAATAATCTAAGAGGAAGTCAAAAGTATGCAAATGTGATTGGGTGCTGAATGCAAAAAGTTTACTTTGAAAGAGATTCTAAGCAGGAGATGGAAGCTGGTAGCTGAGATCTTAATGAACTCCTTAGTGGATTCCAAGGAGAGAAGAGAAAATGTATTCTTACTTTCTAGGCATTTGCTATGGTTGATGATCATCAGAGGTCAATAGATAAAAAGATGCTTGTCATTTATGCTCACTTTTTCAATTCTTCTGCAGAAATAAAAAGTACCTTGATTGAGAATTTATTATGTTTTCTTTCCTTTTGCAGATTCTTAGGAGAAATTCTGCTTTTCTTTAGTCCATTTTCAACCCCAATAGTAGTATCACATATTGAAACATAATGCTAACTTCCTTATCTTATTTCCTAAAAGGAAAGAAGACTCAGAATTAAATTTAGGAGTTTCAACTGGGTTACAGGTCTATTTGGTTGGTTTACCCTCATAATTAATTATACATTGAACCAGAAAAGAGATTAAAATATTTGGAATCTTTTATGGGCCATACCTAATAGCTAAGGAATCATTGCGAGCTATGCTTGGAGAGTCATGCCATACCAAGTATCAAATCCTGGACTTTAGCATGAAATGACTATAGTCATTTGAGCTATGTCACTGACCTATGAATTAGAATCTTTAGCCTATGAAACATTGGACCAAGTCTGTAGACATTTTTCAGTGTAGTCAAAATTGAATAGGAATGTCAGTGCATACTGTAGTGAGTAGAATCTATAAAAATGGCTAAAATAGCCTAAAGTGTACAAGACAACCTCTTACCTCAGACAAGTAGACTATCCACCAAATGTTTGCTGTTGTTGTCTTTTTTTTTAATATTCAGATTAATTCACTGATTTTGAATGATATTGTTTTGTAAATGAGTGTACAGTAACTCAGCAAGATTATTATATGCCATGATCCTGAGCATCTTATTTTTGTTATTCCTTTCTAATTAATGTTCTTTAAGATCAAAATAGTGGAAATTATTATTTGATTTTGGCATACATAGTCTGTCTCAGAATTTATATTTCCAATCCTATGAAGTCTTTAAAGGAATAAATTCTGCTGTTATTTTTTCTTCAAATGTTTTGCATATCTTATTACATGAAACTATCTTTACCCTTAATGCAATTCTAACACAAAGAAAAAATGCTCTAATATCTTAATGATTTTAGCATAAAACTCACATTCTAATGTTTATATTAATAATAATTCAAATTGTTTATTTACCAGTTTTTGTAAATAAGTAATGGAAAATTAAGGAAATGGAATTTTACAATTCTTAATGTTTTTTTATGAATGACCAATGAATGCAACTAGGGAAATGGTTGTCAATTGATTTATAAGGTAGGCTTACACTCAATGATATAAAAAGGAAATGCAGAACAAGTTTTTTTCAACTTTAAGAAAAGTGAATTAAGAAAGTAAAGAAATCATTTCAGAACAAAAAAAATGGAATTTTAACCAAAAATTAATTATCTAGACTTTGCCTACCGAAATACAGAATGTTCAATATCATTCCTTCCTTATCTATTTTTTTTTAATTTCAGAGAAGACACAGAGCTAGTCCTGTTGAAGTGAGCATGTATATCCAAACTTCTTTTGCCCACATTTATCTCCCAAACTATATGCGCTTGCTGGTTAAAGAAGCCTCATCTTAACAAAACTATGCTCTCCAAAATTTCAGATGACTTTAGTTCTTGCTGTGAATTTCCTGGGTTTTGGCAACCTTGTAACTTTCCACTATGTCAATATAAAATGGAAATTAAAACCTCCAGTCTCAAAAGGTAAACACAATATACATTTCATATTTTTGAGCCAATTCATTCATCTCCTAACTTTTAAAAGCCAGGATGTTTCCAAGTATGAACCTGTCAAATTTAGATGAGCAATAGCCGAATCTGCATTTTCTTCTTTTTTTATTTTAAAAGAGCATCTCAATAAACCAATCCTATTTTTTCAAAATAAGAAAAATTACATGTATTTTAGACCTAATTCAGCTTTTATGCAGACATTGATCTTTTATTTACCTATCACAAATATCCCCAAGGATGGCCTAATTACTTGCAGAAATTGTTAATGTTTTGAAAAAATAGCATTTCTATGTCTTCTTCAGTCTCTTTAAAAAATAAAATAAAATAAAAGGGTTTTACAGACGCACTTTATGCTTCTTTATCTCAATTCTGTGCTTAGGAATTATTTCCAGTGATGCCTAGTATACTATGAGGTACATCAACCCCTATCTGCCTGCATGCAAAGCACATTCTAATTCCAATGAGATATCTATTCAGTACCCCATTATTTTTAAATAAACTGAATTTTTCAGTTTTGGAAAAACTTCATCAAGTAATTAGTATTTATGTCTCACCATATAATAAAATTAATAATTTTATACCATCATTGTGTGGAAACAAAAATTTGCTGTTCTAAAGCATGTCTTTGGCAAAGGCTAATTTTATGTAGAGTCTATGAAGGCAGAACAAGCATTACCTTGGAAGATATATTTACCTATATTCAATTAAGAAATGTATTTTAAATAATTTTATGGTAGCTCTTTTGGTAACTTCTCTAACTGACTTTCCCTTTTTTCTTAGAGTCCTTTGTTTGCTAGGTTACTTTTGCATGATGTCTGAAGCCACTGCAAATTACTCAGCTTTGCTAGGTCTCTATCACATGTACAGGAGGTGTACATGTTGTTAATAAATGTCTATTTATACTCTTATCATTATGCCAATATTTATTTATGTATATAGACTTTGATGAACCCATAGGGATATCGTATGTCTTCTCTCTTGTACTGACTTGATAATTTCATGATGTGCAGAGCAACTTCTGTTGTATATCTCAATCCAAATCATTAAAGCCTAAAAAATCCAAAGAAAAGAGACAGTATGGTATTTGTCTACTTATAATCCAAACATAGAGTTAAAAATGTACATCTTTTTTGATTAGATATCACAAAATAAATGTTTCCTCTAACATGAGTTTAGTTTTAAAAGTTTGTGATTTTCAAAATTATTCAAGAATAACACTGTATAATTGGTAAGAAGACCTAACCAAAATAAAAAGAAAATTGTATTGAATAAATTTTTATAAAATATATTTTGCTGGGCTGGAGAGATAGCATGGAGGTAAGGCGTTTGCCTTTCATGCAGGAGGTCATCGGTTCGAATCCCAGCATCCCATATGGTCCCCCGTGCCAGCCAGGAGCAATTTCTGAGCCTGGAGCCAGGAATAACCCCTGAGCACTGCCGGGTGTGACCCCAAAAAACCACACAAAAAAAAATATTTTGCTAAAACCTATGAAAAGTCTATAATATGAATAAATATTTGGTTATGTAAATTCTAAATGCATATTCATATTTTTCATTTTAAATGTTTCGAATATTTCTTTGATTTAATACCTCAGTTTTAATTTATTGACCCATAGGTATTGTCCCTTATAATCATATATGAAATGAATAACAACCACACCAACTTTTGCTTAAGGGTATTATAATATTTAAGTTTTTTTTTATATTCTTGAGCTTTAATTACCTGGTGAACTAATCTAACTCAGCACCCAATTTATCAAATTATTACACAATAATAATACTTATTATGTGAATAACAATAATTCACATGATAATTTACAAATGAATGACTCTGAAACACTCATTTAATGTTTGTTCTTAAATAATGACAATTTGTTAAGGCAAATTTGTTGACATGATTTTCTAACAGATTACCAAATACAGTATTTACACATTTTTAATCATTTAAATAACAATTAAATACTTTCAGTAATGAAAATTCATTATTCAATTTGCACAAACTATCGCCCTTTTGAGCTTCTTATTTGTATATGTAATATGTCACACAAATGAAAATTAGTGAAGTGTTAAAGGTTATAGTTCAAGTGGTAGTCGTGTGCATCTCGTATGTGAGGCTGTGAGTTGATATGAGACACCATATACTGTTCCTTTTATCTCCATCAACATCATGAAGGCCTGAATACCTTGAGGATATTGATAAAATGTCTCCAAAGTAAAAATCACTTAGCATAGACACCTATGGATTTGGTATAGACATATTATGTTATTTTAGAAGAAAAAGGAATGGGAAATATTGCTATATGCTTTAGTTAATACAGTTACTTGTTTTGAATATTGGCTATATAAGGTATATCTAATATAATTTGATGAGGTATACTCAAGCAAATAGGCATTGGAAATAGCTTTGGGAAGAGAAAAGTAATACATAAAGGCTGGAAAGATAACAGCAATCTGGGCTCTTGCATTGTATGTACTACCTGATCTTAGATTTGATCTTTAACACCCCATATGAACTCCTGAACTAGGTGTGATTTAAAAAGAGAAGACAAAATGTAAACAAACAAAAAATAATAAAAAAAACTCATTAAAGGGAATCAGAAAAATTTTTTGACCATACTACACCCAGATCACAGTCTCTCTTTGCCCTTTCATCAGTTCCCATGTGCGTGTATTGCAGACAAGTAACCCATTTTTACGTGGCTAGAGATTTGAGGAAAACCAAAGTGGTAAACTCAAGAAGCACTAGCAAAGAGAAGCAGACAGTTCACAAAGCATCAGTTACAGACCAGTGGGCTATCAAAACTCCTGGACTTTAAAGGGAAAGTACAGCAGAGGAAACATACCATCAGGAGACTGAATCTGAGACTGAAGCTAAGAGTGAACCTGGACTTTGTTATACTGAAACAGAGATTACAGCCAACAAGAAAACTATACTTACTCAAAACTATAAAGAAACTAACATTACAAGCATCTAGAGTTTTGAATGCAATTTTACATATTTCAAAGTTAAGCTCAGAAACGACCAGGATCCATTCTAAGAAATATGCATCTAAAAATGCATAGACTTGGAGACTTGAAGATTAGTAAAAATAAGGCTTTAGTGGCCAAGGTGATGGCACAAGCAGTAAGGCATCTCCCTTGCCCACACTAGTGTAGGAATGACCAGGGTTCGATCCCCCCACCTCCCACATGGTCCCTCCAAACCAGAAGTGATTTCTGAACTCATAGCCAGGAGTAACTGAGCATCAGTAGGTGTAGCCCAATAACATAAACAGAGAGAGAGAGAGAGAGAGAGAGAGAGAGAGAGAGAGAGAGAGAAAGAGAGAGAGAGAGAGAGAGAGAGAGAGAGAGAGAGAGAGAGAGAGATGAGGCTTCAATAGCCAGCAATAATGGTCTTACATGATTCAGTAAACTTATGTGCAGACATTATATTCTGTAGGGTGGTGCAACTCTTGCCTCATTTTCCCCGTTGAGTACTCTGGAGTGTACATTTTGCCTAAACAGTCATCTAAATTTTATTGGCTTCTACAACTGTGTACACCTTGGGATTGGATGTATTTTTAGGAGTGATTTTGTTGTCTTCACACTCTTTAGTTATTATGGCAGGAAGGCACTTCTGAAGTATGTACTTTCTATCTAACAGGCAACCACTATGTTGACCCCATACTAATACCTTTCTTGTTCCAAATCTTTTAGTCAATGAGTCATTTTGTAGGCAAGATGGTAGTCATTTTCTAATTAGGGGTTAATACTTTGTCTTGAAAATGGAGCTCCATTGACTTTACTTTAGTAAATACCAATAGGATTAAGCCAAAAGGACCAGAAGGATAGTGCTAGAATCTGAGGATGCCATTTGTATTGGTACCTGCATAGCTGGAGGTCAATAGGGCCACACTTGACTGTGTGGGAGTTTCTATAGTTATACCAAAATGCTTAATGGGCTGCATAGACTTGAATGGAACCAAACATTTTAGATTTTTTTTTGCTATTATTATTGCAAAAATACTACTTTCTCAGTTTAAACATGGAATGTACTTCCCAGAGAGTTCACAGGCCCATCCTTAAGCATTTCAGTTATGCATCATAAGTACTTTAAGGACAATAAAACTGGGCTTAATATGCCTTAACTCTAGTCCTTTGTCTTCTCCTACACAATTGCTGTCATCCATTTAAATGTTGAATTCATGTTAGACACAGAGTTTAAAAAATCTCAAGCACAGATAATGTGTAAGGACATCATATTCTATCATGGAATAGGGACAGAGTAAACATAGCTAATGCATATGAAATAAAACATGGTAAGCATTACGATTTAAATCATATCATAATACACATGATGATGTTATCTGAATAATTTTTCCAAAGAACTGTAAATAAGAAATTATTTAGCAGTTCCCACTTTTAGAATGCAGATTACACAAAAAATATATAACTAATGATTCTTTCCTTTGTACCCACAGCATCTTTGTTCACTGTTGGAAATGTTGTCTAATTTTTCCACACAATAACTAATTGTTGATTTTCTAGTTGCCAGCTATTATTCAAGGGCTTACATACAAAAAAAATAACATGGGGACAAAATATGTGAGAATTTTACAATGGATTGACAGGTAGACAAATGAAACAAAATGATAAGGTTCAGCAAAGATAAATGAAAACTATAAATAAAAAAGCAAATAACCACAGACAATGCTTTTTGGAAGTGTCCGTTTTATTAGTGTGTATCTGTAGCTCAGCTTATGGCATTGTGAAGAACTAAGGTAGGAGGGATAAAAGTTGGTAGATGATAGGTTTTGTAAAAGGCACAGCTTTTGAATAGAATACTTAGGGTGAATACAAAAGGGAGTGATCAATCCCATGATTGCAGCTGTAGCTGTTATTTTGGCAGTGGGAGCTTTGGAGCAAAGGGCTGGCTGAACTTTGTGAGTTAGAATGAATACAAAAGTTAAAGTTCAAGAATAAATAAATTTTAAAAAAGCATGACCTCCCCTTTAAAAATCATATTTACTTATTTACCAATAAGTAAATTGTCTAGTTAATCTGGTAAAAAATATTTTGTAGGAATAACTATCATTAAGTATTTTTGTTTAAAATAAAAAATGGATTTCAGAGTACATTTATCCAGTGAATTTTTACTTTCTTATTAGCATCTCAGCCCATATTTAAGTCTATGCTTTCATCAAAATTTCCTACTATAAATAGCTTTTAGATACATATCCTAATGATTACATATTATTTTACAAAATCCCTGCTTATGATTATAATACCCTTAAAACTTTAATGATTTATGGCACAGAGAATATCGATGCCTTTTCTGTTTCCTCTTTGTTAAAACTTGTGTGTTTGTTTCTAAATTTAGGAAAAGTTTTATTACAAATCATATAAATCCTTTGAGCTGATCAATGCTTGATACTGGAGTGTTGCTCCATTTTAACATGAATTGATCATCTCATCATTCAATGATGTGGAAATTCTGATTTATTTGGAATACTACTTCCCCTAATTGCTCAGCTGAGTATATGGCAAGTTATCCATCCTCTCTAAACAAATAACTTTCATTTCAGGTTAGTGTAATTTTTCTGAAGGGTTTTATTCAACCGTAAGAGGTTTCTATTTAAGGTTTGATTGAATTGGAGACAGTTATTTTATTAGCCCAATCTAGATAAGAAAAATTATACGTTGGTGAACAAATAGGTTAAATATAAAGAATAATTAACTCAAATAGAGAATTAATTATAAAAGTGAAAAAAGTTCTGAAGAATAAAGGATGATAATGAAAATTCAAAGAAGCTAACTTTGAAGATATTATTGTTGTTTTGAGTATAATGGGCAGCCAACATCTTCTAGTAAGCAGAAAATCTGCAAAAATAAAAATATGGGAGGGAAATTGGGGACTTTGGTAGTGGGAAAAGTGCATTGGTGGTGTACATTCTATGATGGAAACTCAATAATGAACAATTTTGTAATTTAATGCTGCTTAATAAAGTAATTATAAAAAAGTAAATGCTAGAACAGTGGTCCTCAACCTATGGCCCGCTGGCCACATATTGTATTTGTATCTGTTTTGTTTCTTCATTGCAAAATAAGATATAAGCAGTGTGCATAAGAATTCATTCATAAGTTTTGTTTTTACTATAGTCAGACCCTCCAATGGTCTGAGGGACAGTTAACTGGCCCCCTGTTTAAAAAGTTTGAGGACCCCTGTGCTAGAAGAATAATACAAAGAATAAGGTGTTTCTCTTACTTTAAACTGAGGGGAATTCCATACCCCTGACCCCTGAAAAAGTGAACCTTGAGTGGAGAGCAAAAGTTAGCCCTGAGTAAGTTGGGGTGGTCCATAAAGCAATTAAATAATATTAAAACAAAACAGGAACTTTTTTAAAGTCAAAAAGAAAATTTTTTTTTATTTTTTATTTATTTATTTTTTTTTTTTTGGTTTTTGGTGTTTGGGCCACACCCGGCTTTGCTCAGGGGTTACTCCTGGTTGTCTGCTCAGAAGCTCCTGGCAGGCACGGGGGACCATATGGGACACCGGGATTCGAACCAACCACCTTTGGTCCTGGATCTGCTGCTTGCAAGGCAAACGCCTCTGTGCTATCTCTCCGGGTCCAGAAAATGTTTTTTCATCTTTTATCATATTTGATAAGAAAAGTGTAAGAATTTGGGACCAGAGTAGTAACATAGCGGGTAGGGCGTTTGCCATGCAGTAGCCAACCAGAGTTAAATCCCCAGTATTCCTTATGGTTTCTGAAGCCCAGGGTCAGGAGTAACCCTTGATTGCCACAGGGTAGAGCTGCCCAAAAACAAACAAATAAACAAACAAAAGAGAGTAAATTCCACAAAGACTAAAATGAACTCCAAAGGGGTAAAATTAGTTTTTATAATGCAAATAACATCATTATTATTTTCCACAAATCCTACATTGATACTCTTTATTTTCAAAGAAAGCTATAACCTTCATTGAGAATGTTAGGTATAATTTCAGTGAATCTGGCAAGAATAGCTTCATTTGGGCTCTGTTGTTTCTTCCTTGTTCTTATTTTTAATATGAATGGAGCACTTTTGGTTGTGTTAAGGATGCAGCAGGACTGTACCTATTGGTACTGGGTATTTTTTCTCAGGAATTAAATTCATGGATTCCCACATCTTAGACATGTATTCTTCCAATTGAACCATATTCCTCTTATCTGGCTTTCATGGAAAACTAAAGCAAAATAGTATATATCTAAAGGAGGAATTCTTGTAGGGCAGAAGTGGGAACAGAGAAAAACTTCAAGGCTAAAATTCATATCAGACTAAAAAAGGTATAATTGTGACTGTACGGTAAAGTAAAGTAGTAAAGAAGTTTTTGTGTTATCCAAACTAGAACCTTTAAGTTAGTGAGCAGTAGGAAACATCTTTCTTGGGTAAATATTTCTGCTTCTTTAGAAATCAGCTTATTAACAGGAAGTTGAGGAAGAACAACACAAAAATAATATCTCAAAGTCAGACCCAAGGTTGCAAACTATGGAATTCACACTCTGAAAGATATTACTTCTTGTATGGAGGAAAAAAAAGCAAAGCAGAAAGTGGTAGACTACCAGGACCAGTAAGAGACCTGGTCTCTTACTGTCTAAAGCAAATTACAAGCTTATTACTGTGCTTTACCAAAAGCAAAACAAACAGAACATCCAGACAAATATAACTAAACAGTTAAAGAAAATTTTCATTTTTAACTCCTACGAAGTAATTGACAACAAGGATAGCTACCTATTCAAATTGTTCAACAAAAGTAAATTGAAGTTACTAAGAAATTTTTTATATATTTCAGCTAACATATAAGCAAATATTGGACACTAACAATTCTTCCTGAATAACTCTTTATTTGACATGGATTTTTTTTTTTGAGGGGGAGATGTGGGCTGGAGTCCAAATCCTGCTCAGAGGCTATTCCTTGCTTTGTGCTCAATTTGGGGGTCACATGCAATGATAGGTATCCAGCCAGGATAATCTCTAAATTGCAAAGCAAGTACCCTCACCCCATTATCATCTCTTCAATTCTGACACATATTTTAAAATATTTCTGTTGCAAAAGAAAAAATAAAAATGATTTTATTATAGCATTACAAACATAGGGCATTTCTCCATGTTTGAAATGTATCCTGCATTAAGAGCAAATAGGAGTTGAACAGAAAAAAAATCATCAAGGACCAGGCCATAGCAGGTACAACATAGGAAGCTAAATGAAACATTAATTAATATAGAGAATATAACAGAAAGAGTTAGAGATCATTAAAGTATGCTTGCAGTTTTTTGTATAACATGTACCTAGGTAAGATCATGCAATTAATTTTCACAAGTGGAATATCAAAGTAATGCCATTCTACTTTCAGTCAATTAAGAGCAAGTGGTTATTCTCCAATTATATAGCTAGAAGCAAAATATTTTACAGATGGAATTGTATAGTGGAAACAATCTGGTTCCAACTCACTGCTTGGAACAGGTGAGCTATAGCAAAGCTATCTGATCCATGTTATATTGTGACATTAGTGATAAATCTTTATTTTGTTTTTTAGGTCGATGAGATTTAGGAATTTGTTAATGAAACATAACCTAATACAGAATTTTAAACATGAGGATAATATGATCAGATTTGATTTTGAAAGAGTGTTCTTTGAAAATGAATGTTTATTTTTGTAACTTTAATTGACTTGAACTAAAAAGAGCAAGCAAAAAAAAAAAACATGCAGCATTTATTTTTATGCTACCACAATAAAATGCAACATTTACCTATTTCTTTAGGCTACCAAATGTTGAGGTTTGTTATGGGTATACTCATTGAAATTTGCTAATAATCAACTAATTTAATTTAAAACTATCTATGTAATATAAAAAAGGAATCTATCTTTTAGTTATACTTAAGACTTCTCTTGCCATAGTAACTTCTGTAAAATCACCCCACGTGCTATAGCTCCAAGCCCACGTGAATGAGACTGACTCAACGTCATGCATGAAATAACCCAAACCAGGCTGAGGGTGAAACACAAAGAGTATGGCAGTCTTCTACCTCACATCACACCCAGCAAACCACCATCAGTCCTGGGTCAGCTGTGTGCAAGGTAAACGCCCTACCACTATGCTATCTCACTCTGGTTAAAGAACTGCCATTTTTATTGAATACAGAGACCACCCACCTGGATGGGGCACTAAGGACATAAATAGCTTAGGCTATTCTGAGCCTGTCTCACCCAATTTTACATATAAAGCAATCTTTGTTTGGGGTGAAACCAAGTTGTAAACAAACAGATACAAAGAAACCAGGGATGATCTTTGTTTTGGGTAAAATAAAGTGTAATCTAACACTTTCTTAATAAATATTAAGGGACATTTTCAAAGATGTCAGCTAAAATCAATTTTCTGTCACTGAATTGTGATGACAGAAACAGCTGAAAATGAGCAACAAAAAGCAATGTAATAACATGTTTAATCAACTATAGGAAGTGTACTCGTATTATGTATATTTGTATATATATGTATATATATTTGTATATACATGGTCAGTTTAAGAATAATTTACACTAGGACAGCATATATTGTTCAATTCTACAATACCTAATAGAAAGCAATAGTTTCTTAGTTTTGGATGTGGTCATTAAATAAGGAAAAAAACAAACAAATAAACAGTGCATTTTCCAAGATTAAGATGGTAAAGACAGAAACAGATAAATAGTATGAAAGTAAGCCATTTGCTTTGCATGTGGCTACCCTGCCTGTGTTTAATCTGTAAAATTGCATATGGTCCCCTGAACACCATTGGGAATGATTCCCTAGGCACAAAGTTAAGTGGAAGTCTGAGCACAAGAAGTGAATGTGACCCGAAAACTATAAAAGAGAAAAACACCTTGAAAATGAAGTTTAGTATCTATAACTTACCTAAAAGGTGGACAACTAGTGTAACTTTCATAATCATCATTTAAAATCACTTGATTGGAGTTATAGCAGCGTGATTAGGTTTGCATGTAGCTGGCCAGAATTTGATACTCAGGACCACGTAAGTTCTCCTGAACCCTATCCAGTGCTGATCCTTGGAGTACAAAATCAAAAATAAGTCTGTGTGTGGCCCCAAACCAAAATCAAAACCAAAAAATAATAATATCAGTCACTGATTAACTTTAATTTATTGACACAAACATGTTTATTTTATTAAAATAACATATCTGTGGGCCCGGAGAGATAGCACAGCGGTGTTTGCCTTGCAAGCAGCCGATCCAGGACCAAAGGTGGTTGGTTCAAATCCCGGTGTCCCATATGGTCCCCCGTGCCTGCCAGGAGCTATTTCTGAGCAGACAGCCAGGAGTAACCCCTGAGCAATGCCGGGTGTGACCCAAAAACAAAAAAACAAAAAAAACAAAAAAAAAACAAAATAACATATCTGTTATTTTTGACAAACATTATTTGATATAATTTAAAATATTGCTTCAGATAAAGAGAGTTACATCATTATTAACCCATTGTAAATTTAAAAAATATTAAATTGAAAATATTGATGGGCATTTTGTCTTACACCTCATTAAAATATAATATGGTAGTTTTTTTAAAAAACATATTTTATTGAGGGGCTGGAGCAGTGGTGCTAGAGGTAAGGCATGGATGCCTTGCAAGTGCTAGCCTAGGACGAACTGTGGTTTGATCCCCTGGGATCCCATATGGTCCTATCAAGCCAGGAGCTATTTCTGAGTACATAGCCAGGAGTAACTCCTGAGCATCAAACAGGTGTGGCCCCAAAAGTCAAAAAAAATTTATTTTATTGAAACCATTGTGATTTACAAAGTCCTTTATAGTTGTATTTATGACAGACAACAAATCAGGGTTAATCCCACCAGCAGTGTCGAACTCCCTCCACTTATGTTCTTAGAATACATCCTATGTCACCACTCTTTGTCACTTGTCCTGCCAGCATAACAGGCCCATTTTAAGATTCTTATAATTTGGATTTCTTGGTTATACTGTTGTTGATGTTGGATTGTATATTTAGTTCTGCCCTATTTTATTATCTTCAACAATGTATATCTAGGTCACTGATCCCCTTTCATTTCATTTTTCCCTTCTTAATTTTATAGAAAAATGCAGAAATATAAGGTAAAACAAAGTTTTGTGTCCCAAGGTGGGAACCCCTATCTAAAAGATAAGTAAAAGGGGTCAGTTTTTTGTAGTTTATTACATAAGTGCAGCAAAAGTTGGGGAAAATAGAAGGAAAAAATATTTGTCCTAAAAACAAGTTGTCTTTTTCTATGAAGCTTCCTGCCATAAGACTAAATACAGGTTCCAGGCATACTAAGTTGTTTAACAACAAAGTCTTTCTTCGTGGTTCCAGGAAAAGTTCTCAATCATGGTTGTCACACTCAGGCTTCAGTAATTAGAGTTCTTGGGTTTTGCACAAATCCTATGTCAAAGTCAGGGTGTCATGGAGCATCTTCAGGTTTCATCTCACCATTAGGTAGTGAGGCAGGGAAATCCACCCAGAAAACAAGCTGTTGTTGTTTCCAAGTTGTTAGGGTGTTATATGAACCCACCTGGGAGCAAGTAAGTGCCAGGGCAGCATTAGGGCTTTTCCTAGTAGAAGTTCAATTCATGGTGATGCTGTAAAAAATTGTGTTGGCATGAAACAGAAAACTGAACACACCAACAATGGAGGAACAGTACCTCTAGATAGAACCTTAAAGACTCTATCCTAGGCCCTGTCCTAGGACCTGTACAAATACCAAGATTGCTTGCTATAATGGCCTTATTTTCTCATCCACAACAGAGAAGAAAGGTTCCTGACACACACACACACACACACACACACACACACACACACAAAAAAAAAACAAAAAAAACCTGGGATATGGCAATAAGAAGATATGGAGCCAGTGGTTGTTCCCATGACAATATGTTTCAAGAGTGGAGAAACCCTGAATCTCTTAGGCCATGGGAATTTTCATCCTTCCTCAATACTTGCTGTGCCTATACAAAAAAAAAAAAAAAAAGCTGTGGTAACACAAACACTGCCACTGCAGCACTTTATCTGGTTTTTTATTTATTTTTTTATTTTTTTAATTTTTGTTTTATTTTTGTTTGTTTTTTGATATTATTTTCCTTCTTATTTTTCTCCCACTTTTTTCTTTCTTTTCACTTTTTTTGGGGGGGGGTCACACCCCACAGTGCTCAGGTGTTATTCCTGGCTCCAGGCTCAGAAATTGCTCCTGGCAGGCACGGGGGACCATATGGGATGCCGGGATTCGAACCGATGACCTCTTGCATGAAAAGCAAATGCCTTACCTCCATACTATATCTCCGGCCCCTCTTTTCCACTTCTGTGGATATTATTCGGTGATTTTTTTTCAGTAGTTGATACCAAATTTTTTTCTCCTCTTTCCATAACCTTTTTATCTCCAACAGAATAGCATAATTTGAATCATTCAGCCTCATAAATTGAGTGGGGAAAAGAATGATACCAGGACCAGTCAAATGAACATGTAGTGTAAATAAAAAATGACCAGACTGGAACACCAAACAAAATAGATACCCAACCTATAACAAGCTGTAAGGCAGAGACCATTTGCACTAGGATTCTGGGGGGTAAAGGAGGGAGATGTGGGAGACATGCTGGGAACAAGAGTGGAGGGAGGACAACATTGGTGGTGGGAATGTCCTTCATTCATTGTCACTATGTATCGTAAATAATTCTGTGTAATGAACTTCAGTCACAATAAAAAAAAAAATTGTGCTGGTTCCAAAGATGGGATCCAAGGTTTGGGGATGAAGAGCCAATGCCCTATCTACTGAAGCCCAAGTCAAGTCACTATGACAAATGTTCAGGTGAAAGGCACCCCTGCAACAAAATAATTTAGGTATTCCTACCCTATTAAATAAGAACTTCTTTATCTACATAAAATTTACTCATTTTAATGTGTCTATGCAAAAAGGATCAATGCCACAGTATACTACTGGTACATATAAAAGTAAATGACAAAGTAAACTATCCCTACAACTTGGTTCTAACTTAAATTCAGACCCTAAGAGAAATTTATCTACTAAAATTTTCTACTAAACAAATCCCAAACTGAGGTGGGGAAAACTACATCTATATAAGGAAATACACAATAAGAATTATACCTACTAAAAAAAAAATACACCTAAAGATATATACATATCCCCTTTAAATCTTTTGAAATAGTCAGGGGATAAAATTCTAAGCACATCTTCATCCTGCAATGTGGTCTCATGGAGTCTGAAAAATGGCTCTTGCATAAGGAATCAGGAAATGTCCTCGAACCAATAACATGGTAGTTTCTACTGAATCTAAATGACATAACATCCTACAGGAAAAATAAATATGAGTTGAAAATTATTCTTAGTAAAACCAACATAAGGCTGAAACTATCTGTAATACTTCCATTAACTTGTTTGCATCCTTTACCTGTGTTTTCCTGCTTTTAATAATCTGTTCATCTAATTCTTTCTGATAAAATCTAAGTATAAAAACTTAACTACATGTATCTTTTTATAATTATATATAATTATTTGAGTACAACAAACATGAGGCACAATTCTAAGCATATACTGTTTTGCATAATCCACAAATTTATAATTATGGGCAATAACATGCATTTAATATGTGAAAAAATTAAAGCCAATAGAGCTCAATTAATCAAAGTCACATAGTTACGATGATGCAGAAAATATTTAAACCAAGATAAAACTCACTTGAGAATCATTTTTCTTACTTATGATATTTGAACGTTTAATACATAAGAGTCATAGCATTATCACAAAGTGTAGTCCTTAAATTATTTGTTTAATGGTGCTATGTCATATAGTCTAATGATGATTAGTTGGGTTTTTTTTTTCTAAAAATACCTATAACTTTATAATTTGGTATCTGGACTCTAATCGGAAAATTCCAAGTAATGAAATATTAAGAAAATTTTAAGTAACTAAACCTCGCTTCATAATTTCTTTAAAGCACATGTAAAGCTTTTCTTAAAACCTTAATCCTAATTGTACAATTAACTAATTTCTCTGATATTTATGTCAAGGTTTAAAACATCAAATATATTTTGGGGTGATCTATTCATTCGTGTGTGATTTTCTTAAAAAGGGTAACCTGAATAACGTTTGGAAATAGCTTTTTACAAGATCTAAAATTTAAATCGATCAAGATCTAAATCTATTCTTTGATAGGATGTTAATCAGGACAGACATTCTCAGTTTATATATGTTTAAAGTCATTTATAACTCTGAATTTTGACACTAGAACTAACACCATGTAAAGAAATTAGTAGTCATCAATCATTTTATCCAAGATTTATCAACATTGTATCCAGTATCATTTCTATTACAAAAATATTTCTCCTTAAAAACTTTCCTTTGCAAACGATGCCAAAGGCATAGTTGTTGTATAACTATAACCTAAAAAACATATAAGGCAATGAGAGGTATTATTACTGAAAAGCTTGCCCACTTACTTTTCAAAATGAATAATTGTACACTTCCATTGGGTTGATTTTCAATAATTTGAGAAAGCTTTTACCTCTTATTTCTGCTTGGCTGATTTGTTTTAAAGACCAGCACCACGGGGAGAGTAGCAAAACATAGCTTTTCTACAAAGTCTTTTGTCTATGTTCATCTTGTCCAAGGAATTAGTCTCAGACCTGGGTGTTAGAATGACAATGTTGATATATGATTCTGACACTCAAAGAAAGTAGAAAGTTTTGTCATGGCATCAATACATCTCTGTTTTCCTAGCTTAGGTAAAAAATAGGCTTTGTTATTATAAATTTTATTTTACTTAGAAATATTGGTTATTTAAGCATATATAATATTAAAATGCTTATAACTACTAATTTGCAAAATTTCCAAACAGAAATTAAACCCAATATTTGAGTTTGTTCTTTCCATTAGCATTGTTAAATTTAAGTTAGTTTTCCTGTTGATCATATATTATATATATTATAAAATTTCTACTTTCTCCCATTTTCTACTGTCTATTTTCCTTGCATCTATTAAAAAAAACATAAATGGTCATTTTAACTATGTAGTTTCAAGAATGCTTTAAACAAAAAAGAAAAATAAAATTCACAGTATATTCTATAAAACTTTGGATATATATTATTAATATATATATTATATATATTATATAAGCTACATTTAAAAGTACAAATATTATGCTCAAAATATCATGATTTCACTATTACAATTTTATGTAAACTGTATGCCAATCCAATGTCAGAAAAAGCAGCTTACTAAAATTTCAGTTTAAAAAATATAGAAGAAAGTTGTACTTGGATTATAAAAATTCAGCTCTGCTTCTTGTCTGTTATTCATAAAATCCATTTATCTTATCAAAACAATTTTGTAATTTAAAGATTTGTATTTAAAGAGCTGAGCAAAAAATAAAAGCTTTAAAGACTCCCTAGTGTAGTCATATAAAATCTATTGTTTATGTGTAGGCTATAAAGAGGTTGAGTATTCATGAATAACTTATTAAGAATTAGAATACATTCGTCTGTATATTGAAGTTTTTTTCTTTTCTTTCTTCTTTCTCATCTTTCTTCTTTCTTCTTCCTTTTTCTTTTTCTTCTTTCTTCCTTTCTTTTTCTTCTTTCTTTCTTTCTTTCTTTCTTTCTTTCTTTCTTTCTTTCTTTCTTTCTTTCTTTCTTTCTTTCTGTTTCTTTCTTCTTTTTCTTCCTTCCTTCCTTTCTTCTTCCCTCCTTCCTTCCTTCCTTCCTTCCTTCCTTCCTTCCTTCCTATCTTTCTTTCTTTCTTTCTTTCTTTCTTTCTTTTCTTCTTTCTTTCTTTTTTCTTTCTTTCTTTCTTTCTTTTCTTTCTTTCTTTCTTTCTTTCTTTCTTTCTTTCTTCTTTCTTTCTTTCTTCTTCTTTCTTTCTTTCTTTCTTTCTTTCTTCTTCTTTCTTTTCTTTCTTTCTTCTTTCTTTCTTTCTTTCTTTCTTCTTTCTTTCTTTCTTTCTTTCTTTTCTTTCTTTCTTTCTTTCTTTCTTTTCTTTCTTTCTTTCTTTTCTTTCTTTCTTTCTTTCTTTCTTTCTTTCTTTCTTTCTTTCTCTTTCTTCTGTCTTCATAATCTCAAAGTGTACAAAGAGACTTAAAAGCAAAAAAAAAAAATTATTTATTTTTTTGTATAACCAGATACTTGACAGGAGAAACACAAAAGGTCTCAGAACAGACATTGAATTTCACAGTGGTCAAGTCTGTCCTCCTGTTTGTTTCTCTTTCATTGGCTCAAAATTACAGAGAATATTATCTACCCAGATATCAAAAAAAAACTTTATATACATTTATAATTCAAGAACCCAAAGGGATTGACTGGGTTTTCAATATTGAGTTTTGGTTGTCTCAACCATCTTCATTTTCCTGTGACTAGGTATGCCTTTTCTAGCCAATAGGCACTTTATCACTAGACCCCTTACTAAGTACACTCTTTGTTCAAACACTCAGTGAGTCATTATAAGAACTCTACCAGTATTTTACTATTTACGTTAAATGCTTTGTCTAGAAAATGAACCACTACTGACTTTTATCCTAAATTTATTCATCTTTAATGTCTTCCTAGCAGTGTTCAAGAGAGACTCTTGAGACTAGACCATATGGTGCTAGGAATCAAAATTTTTACCTATCTTTCTAATTCTTACTAGTTCATTTTATTTCTTTTTTTTTTTTTTTTGGTTTTTCGGGCCACACCCGTTTTATGCTCAGGGGTTACTCCTGGCTAAGCGCTCAGAAATTGCCCCCCCCACCCCCTTACAGTGGTGCTTGCCTTGCAAGCAGCCGATCCAGAACCTAAGGTGGTTGGTTCGAATCCCAGTGTTCCATATGGTCCCCCATGCCTGCCAGGAGCTATTTCTGAGCAGACAGCCAGGAGTAACCCCTGAGCACCGCCGGGTGTGACCCAAATACACACACACAAAAAAAATAACACGAAATTGCCCCTGGCTTGGGGGACCCTCATTTTATTTTTATTACTGATTTTGTGGTGTGTGCAATCAAACCTAGGCATTTATACATATAAATAACATGGTCTACCACTTAATTATATTCCTATTCCATAAGTTGACATAATGTTTAAGATTCATTTCAAATAGTAATCTTCTTTAATTCATATATCAACTTATTTAATAATAAAATATAATATGCAATGGACAATATTTGACAAAATTTGACAATGAAGGGATCAGAGTGGTGGCGCAAGTGATAAGGCATCTGTCTTGCCCATGCTAGCCTAGGGCAAACCACAGTTGGATCCCCCATCATCCCATATGGTCCCCCAAGCCAGGAGCGATTTCTAAGCACATAACCAGGAATAAATGCTAGCATCACTGGGTGTGGCCCAAAAAACAAAACAAAAAAATGATAATGTAAATGACAAATAAAATGTCATTAAGCAATACATCTATGCTATGCTCTAATTCCCTGCATGTACAGGATCAAAATATTTATTATGCTTGAAAGCTAAGAATATTCTACTATAATCAAAATATAACCTTTTTTTTTTTTTTTTCCGGGCCACACCAGTTTGATGCTCAGGGGTTACTCTTGGCTAAGCGCTCAGAAATTGCCCCTGGCTTGGGAGGACCATATGGGACGCAGGGGGATAGCACCACAGTCCTTCCTTGGCTAGCACTTGCAAAGCAGATAACTTACCTCTAGTGCCACTTCGCCGGCCCCAAAATATAGCCTTTTTTAAAGGTTGTTTTCATATATCGTTCAGAATGAAGATGTTGTTGAAATCGATAGTTACTTCTTCCTAAAGTTTTGTCCCATGAAAGATCTAATAAATGAAGGACAAATTTTGGTGACCTTCTTAACTGACTTTTTCCCTATCTTAATTGACCTTTTTTCTTCTTCTCAAAGTCTTTTAGTTAAGCTGTTTAAAAATGTCATCTAAAGGGGCTGGAGTGATTGCACAGCAGTAGGGTGTTTGCCTTGCACATGGCTGACCCAGGATAGACTATGGTTTGCCCCCACTCCCAGTGTCCCATATGGTCCCCCAAGCCAGGAGCACATTTCTGAGCACATAGCAGGAGTAACCCCTGAACGACACTGGTTGTGGCTCAAAATTCAAAAAAAAAATTTATTTAAGATATTGCAATTCTCTCCTGTATAGAGATAAATTAAGCATATGTCTAATTATCCTATATAATATTTACTCCATTATTTGCTCAAATTCTGAATAACCCAAAAGTGTGCAGGATAAATTTTGTTCAACCAACATTTCAATAGAAATATAAAGGAGGTAATAGCCTTAATTTAAATAACAGTATTTTAATACATATGAAATAAACAATTATTTTCATGTTTGATGCATATTAAATAATGGTTGCATACTATTTAAAATGTAAGAACAGTTGACAAATTATTATTTCACCTTTTTTTGTATTTTGTTTTTTGGTTTTGTTTTGTTTTCATGCCAAGTTGTGCTTAGAATATTCTTCTGGCTCTGCTCAGAGATCACTCCTGATGGGCTCAGGGAACAAGACAGTGTTCTAAAGATCAAACCAAGTCAGTCACTTGCAAGGCAAGTACTTTTTGCACTGCAGCATAAGTCTGGCCCAATTTTTACATATTGTATTGCAGCTATTTTGCAGCCACTAATCTTGAATTGAGAAATGGGAGAAAATATATGAAGTGAGTCTCAAAGTTGGGACTTGTGCAAAGGTATCCAAGAAACACTTTGCAGAATGCAAAAGGTTAGCAATATCTGCATTTTCTTGTAGGTGTTGTATAGCTTCAAGTGTTTACTTGGTCTTATAATATTTTTGTTAATATTTTCATGCTAGTTCACTTGGCCTGAAATTTGATCTCTGATGTTTTGATTTGTTCACAACGCTCCTGAGCTATGAATATCAGACACAGACCTGACATATTAGTCTACATTTTGGTCTTTCATATTTTGCTGTCCAGACTTAACTGTCATCAAGTGACAGCATTCCACAGCATCATGCATCTGACCCTAAGACCATTCTGATCACATTCTCTCAACTTAGACCACCCTTTTCATTTCCTTTCATGATTCTCATTGGTTCTCTAAGTCTTGAAAGCTGCCCTGTCTTCCTAAGACCTTTTTTTTTTTTTTTTTTTTTTGCTCTCCTGGCTATAATAAAAGCTCTACAATTGGAACTCAGGGGGACATAACTCTGATCCTCGCCTGCCTTGTATCATATCCTGTGCAGATACCTCACCTCCAGAGAACACAAAGCTGGTTGATAGATTAAAGAATGAGAGTAATAAAGGTTAAAGAACAGAAATTATTGAGCCTGGGAATCTGAAATGTGAAGGACAAGTTAATAATGGTCTCTAATTATGCTGAAAGTACTGTTAGCATCATAGTGCTGCAAATGGTAACCAGCTGTTTTGAATCTCTACTGAGGACAGAAGTCATGGATTTGAGTGTCAATTATACAAGACAAGATCTAGGTTAGGAATAAAGAAGAATTTTTGTGTGTGTGTGGATTTTTATTAGGGCAGTCACCATGTAAACAGAAAGTATAAAAGTACTGAATCTCAAATCTTTTGGAGATCGGAAAATAGTGAGTAACTCACTTTGTTCAGCACATTCAAATGCCCAAGTTTCTTTTCAGGAATAAAGATTAAAGCTAAAATAAAACATTCATCACTGAACTTTTACTATTGGTTCTCTTCTCTCTCTGTAGAGCTGTTCTAAAAATTTCATTTTTCTTGAGGTAATGATTTTGTATATAGAAGATAAAAGCTGAGTTCTTTCCTTTTGGGGTAGAAATGAAAGTAAGTTTTGTTTTTGATTGCATCATATCACAAAAAAAATGTTTTTGAAGAAAGCGCTTGGTATTTCACATCTTTTTATTTATTTATTTTATGCTATTCCCCTAAACAAAACAGATGTTAGCAGGCACAAATTAAAAAACATGAATGGTAAGAGGTAGTATTCTTTTTTTAATGACCTTTGTTGAAACTTCTCTGTCATATATTTTTTACCCCCATAGAAAATCAGAAGCATTTTTAGAAGCCTAGCTCTTCCTGCAGTGGATGTCCAAACGGTTTAGAAATACCTCTGACACTTATCAAGCAACCCTTATTTCTCTTCTTATATTTCTGGATTTCTTCATTTCACATGAGTTTAGAAAAAAATAAAAAGAAGAAACCTATTACCTAAGGCATCTGAGAATAGGCTGGCTATATGTCCATTTTCTTCTACAAAATTCCTATAAGATTGCTTGAAGCCAACTTTCTCAAATCAGTAAAACATTACACTAAGTGGCCTAAAGGAGTGTCACCCTAAAGATCAGTTGTGCTATTATGCTAATACTCTTTTTAGCACTCCTAAGGCAGATAATGGTCCCTCTGAGGTAAGCAAGTCAAAGCATGAATAGTTCATTACCATATAGAAAGGCTTTTGCTTCCATAGCTCTTCTCTACCAGAAGTCTTGCTTTGTCTAATACAAACTTCTGATTAAATGTAAGGTTGTGAAAAAGTATTCCTTTTCTTCTATTAGTTCCAGGTATATGAGAATAACTGGAAGTACTAGTGACTTGTTTGAAAAGTCCCTCTCTGAAAAACTGTGTGCTTCTAACTTGTCCAGACTGGGTCACTATCTGACACCTAACAGTAAGCTTTTTTGTTTATGCACCTAAACGCACTCATTTATCAATAAAAAACACAATTTTTTAATTTTTCTTTGCTTTTTCATTTATGTAATGTGTGCCTTTTGAGTTTTTACTACATTTATTACCTTTGAAAATCCTTCAATAATTCTCTAGAAAAGGAAAAATCTTCCTCTTGTAAACTCTGCTAGAGATGTTTGAAGGTGGCAAAAGAACAAGCATGATACATATGCATGAAAAAATATACTTAGGAAAGAAGCTGCAAAAGATTATATGGACACATAATATCCTTTTGGATTTATCTTCTATATATATTCTAAATTATATATATGTTATATAAATGTGTTTATATCATTTAGAAGCTTAAAAATGGAGCTTACTGGGGCTGGAGCAGTGGTGCAAGCAGTAGGGCATTTGCCTTGCACACGCTAACTTAGGACAGACCACGATTCTATCCCCACAGCATCCCATTTGGTACCCCAAGCCAGGAGTGATTTCTGAGCCCATAGCCAGGAGCAACTCCTGTGTGTCACGAGTGTGGTCCAAAAAGAAAAAAGGAAAAAAGAAAAAGAAAAAGAAAATGGAGCCTAGAACTTTAAAGAGAGAGAAAAGGTGATGAGAAATCTGAAGATGATTCATGTGACAATTACCAGGATATTCTGTGATTAGATGTACAGCCCACCTTACAAGTCAGATAGTGTTGTTAAATCCAGCTAACTGGCCTGGTCCTGGAATGGGAACTGGGGACTGAAGATCCCTCAATTCCTAGGAGGGGTCCCAGAGGTTGGGGATACCCAGGGGTCCCAGGAAGAAAATACACACCTCCGAATGAGGAGCCATAAACCTTGAGGATGCAATCACACGCAGGCTTAATCAGAGTGCTCTGGTCCACCACAAATTTGGTCTATAGTAGGAGACCCCGAGCTTTCAATCATACAAGTATTTAAAGGAAATCATAGGGTAATGAGTACTCAAATCAAAATATTTCATAGGTTACATGTAAGTTTTATAGTTTGAAATCACCGATAAAAATCTCAGGAAAAGGCATGATTCCAGCCCCTTCATGACATCATTAATTCCAGCCCTCATTCTAATGGCATTTTTTTGATATGGATAGGACCTTATCATGATGGTATTTTTTGTGATATGGGTAGAACCTCCAGGTGGTGTTTAGGTATGTACTGATTTGGCCTGGAAGGACCCCATTCTAGCAAAGCAGAGGTGCCCCATGCGACAAGGATGGAGAAATTGGGCTGTTGGGAGGAGGGAGTCTGGAGTCCCATGTTTCTACCTCAGGGAAACCAGTGACAGACGCGAAAATAGCACTAAACTAGCTTTCATTCTATTCTATACCTATTAATTCCATCTATGTGTTATTCCTTTTTAGTGACTGTGTCCCTAATCTTCAAGGGCCATCAGCCCTCTGCGGGGATCTCCTCTATGGGGATTTCCTCTATGGGGATCAAGTTGGAATGTAATGTTGGAATGTAAGATGATCAGTTGGTTACACCTACCTCCCCTCCCTTCAAGGTGTCTGATGGAAAACAAGATGTCCTTGCATACCTTGGAATGTGATGTTGGAATGTAAGATGAACAGTTGGTTACGCCTACCTCCACTCCCTTCAAGGTGTCTGATGGAAAACAAGATGTCCTTGCATTCCTTGGAATGTACTTTGTGATTTACTCCTGTGGTTCCAGGAATCAGCTGTCTCCTTGGGCCTAGTGTTTCTTACCTTGAAATTGTAGCCTATGACTAAAGTTGCAATCCCATCTATTACTAAGAAATCACTATTCCTATTAAAAACTAAGAACATACACTCCACATGCCAGGATTTCGTGGGCTTTTGACTGGTATGTTGGGGGCTCTGGGCAGGACAGCTAGCCATAGGACCCCTGGGCTGACCACTTTGTCCAGGCGAGCATGATTCCCCCACACCAGGCGGGTCTTCAGGGCCACGCCTGGTTAATCGGGCCCTGGGAGGAGGGGGTGAGAAATTCCTTCCTAGGCATCCAAAAACTACAGAGGCTTGGCTGGGCTCAGAACACTCCGAATGCCAGGATTTCTTGGTGTGTTTGCCTGGTATGTTGGGGGCTCTGGGCAGGACAGCTAGCCATAGGACCCCTGGGCTGACCACTTAGTCCAGGGGAACAAGATTCCCCCCACATCAAGATTTCCCCCACATCAGTACTTCATGTACTTTATGTATTCAGAATATTCCTTATTCTTATGTTATGTTTTCTTTATACAGAATGTTTATTTTGTATTCTCCCCTTTCCCACACCCCTACAAAGCTCTTTTTTTACTCCTTAACTCTCTAACCCCCCTCTCAAACATCACTAACCTAGTTTACTCTTTTTAACTTCAGTAGTGTACAATCCTAATCACAGTCCAAAGCTGTGCATTGTGTGTGACAACCCCCAAACTGTTTCAAGATACATAAAATGGACACGTATTTCTTTAGAATATTTTGTGTTTTTTCTCTGACAGCTATAATTCTTACTAAATGTTGTCTTATACAGTGATGATTCTAACCACTTTTTATCTTCTCTTTTTGAGCTGTTTAACAAGGTATTTTGGTGGAAGTGTCCCCCAGTTTAATGCTTATGATTGAACCATGTCTTGGGAATCATTTTAATTGTTCTTATGGCCCCCATATGCGCCAATAACACCATGTGGCATTGCTTCTTATTTGCATAGGCACATTAAAATGGGAAAATAGTATAAATACAAATAAGATCCTATCTAATAGAGATTGGAACACACAAATCTTGTAGTGCAAAGGGACCTTACACCCTGAAAATTGACATAACGACCTGGCACAGACCTCAGAAGAAAGGGCATATTCCATTCTCCCCTGAACCAGGAAAGCCATCCACGAAACATCCAGGCTGGTCTATAACATCACCTGGAAGCAATCCTCTACCACGGAAGACCTACACTGCTCAGACTTCGACCTGCTCAAAAGAGACTTCCCTTAACACTGAGAAGACTTAACAACATCAACGACCTGCTTACAGGACAGGGCTCCCTGCATTGCCCTTTTGATTGTGAGGTGAAAGGAGAGGATGCTCCACATCCTGACTTCAATGTAAGATATGCAGATTCCAGGATCTTTAATACAGAAACATGATACCAACAACAGAGACTGTGTGAAAAATAAAAGTGTGTTGGCACTACAGACAATGTATTGGATTGGACGATCTAGCTTGCCTGGAGCCTAGACTTCGTCTTGTGCCAAGAAACTTCAGGGGTCTGGTCTCTTTGTATTTAGGGCAACGTTATTTCTTTCCATGTCCCTCATATTTTGGTGGGCCTATGCAAACAACAATTGCCACTCTAACACCATTTTTACTGTGCTCCTTTGACTCTAATCCTTAAAAAGAACTCACTTAAAATTTGAGGTTAACTTAAGCTAATATGCATGTATATGGAAATGTAAGAAAATACTATGCCTGTAATGTTTAAGGAGTTACGTAAGTTTTATGGCCTTAGATTGCCTTGTGTACTGTTAAGAAATATTATAATGGGAAGGTAAGGAAGTCCCTCCCGCCCGCCCCGACCGTGCGACCAGCGGCCTTCCTCCTGCTGGGGCTCCCTTGCCCCCGGGAAGGTAAGGAAGTCCCTCCCGCCCGCCCCGACCGCCCCGACCGCGCGAACGTCGGCCTCCCTCCGGCTGGGGTTCCCTTGCCCCCGGGAAGGTAAGGAAGTCCCTCCCGCCCGCCCCGACCGCACGAACGCCGGCCTCCCTCCGGCTGGGGTTCCCTTGCCCCTGGGAAGGTAAAGAAGTCCCTCCCGCCCGCCCCGACCGCGCGAACGCCGGCCTCCCTCCGGCTGGGGTTCCCTTGCCCCCGGGAATGTAAGGAAGTCCCTCCCGCCTGCCCGGACCGCGCGAACGCCGGCCTCCCTCCGGCTGGGGTTCCCTTGCCCCCGGGAAGGTAAGGAAGTCCCTCCCGCCCGCCCCGACCGTGCGGCCAGCTGCCTTCCTCCTGCTGGGGCTCCCTTGCCCCCGGGAAGGTAAGCAAGTCCCTCCCGCTCGCCCCGACAGTGCGAACGCCTGCCTTCCTCCGGCTGGGGTTCCCTTGCCCCGGGAAGGTAAGGAAGTCCCTCCCGCCCGCCCCGACTGCGCGACCGGCTGCCAGCCTCCTGCTGGGGTTCCCTTGCCCTGGGAAGGTAAGGAAGTCCCTCCCGCCCGCCCCGACCCTGCGACCGGCTGCCTTCCTCCTACTGGGGCTCCCTTGCCCCCGGGAAGATAAGGAAGTCCCTCCCGCCTGCCCCGACCGCGCGAACGACTCCCTTCCTCCTGCGGGGGTTCCCTTGCCCCAGGGAAGGTAAGGAAATCCCACCCGCACGCCCCGACCTTGCGACCGGCTGCCTGCCTCCTGCTGGGGTTCCCTTGCCCCCGGGAGGGTAAGGAAGTCCCTCCCGCCCGCCCCGACCGTGCGACCGGCTGCCTTCCTCCTGCTGGGGGTCCTTTGCCCACAGGAAGGTAGGGAAGTTCCGCTCACCCACGCGGACAGCGTGAACGTGCCCGCCCCCCGTCGGGTATCTCCTGCCTCCCAGAAATAGCTGACAACAATACGGCAAAGCAACGAATCAGGCCACAAAAAGAGCACAAGAGGAGCCAAACCGGGGCAAGCCCACCCAACAGTACCACTAGATCCACCCTCAGGGAGGGGACCCATTCCCACACCACAGGGGATCAAAACAGACTGAAATTGGAAGAAACAGCTCTCCAAAGCACACCAATAAACACAAGGAAATATGGGTAAATCAAAGAGAACCCTAAGATCTGAAGATGCGGAGACAAACCCTAACAAATTTCCAAGTCCGCCAAAACGCACAGATTTGTGGGAAAGTGACCTAAAAGCAGCAATGAGGAAGGAAACACAAGAACTAATAAAAGAAATGAGAGAAACTTTAACTACCGAGTATAAGATATCTATGGAGGAACGAATCACCCAAATTAAAGAAGAAATGTTAAAGAGTATGAGAGAGTTCATTCAAAAAGAAGTGAAGGAATTAACAGACAAAGTAACAAGCCTTACTAGCAGAAACACAGAGTTGGAGAAACACATCGAAGAACTCGAAGGAAAACTGCAAACAAAAAATGACCAAGAAACCAACAAAGAAATAAAAGGCAAAGCACTGGAAGGAAAAGTCCAGTACCTAATGAACAAGGACAAAAGAAACAATCTAAGAATCGTGGGTATACCAGAAGGGGAGGAAATAGGGAAAGGGGAAGAACAAGTAGTCAGAGAGATAATAGCAGAGAACTTCCCCACCCTTTGGAATGAAACTTCAGGGCAATTCCAGGAAATCAAGAGAGTTCCTAGTAAGATAGATCCTAATAAACCTACACCAAGACATATAGTAATCCAAATGGCAAAAAACAAAGAGAAAGAGGAACTTCTTAAGGCAATAAGAGAGAAAAAAACCTCAAGTACAAAGGTAGGGACATAAGAATCAAACCAGATCTCCCAATCGAAATAATTCAAGCAAGGAGACAGTGGAATGACATATTTAAACGACTGAATGAAAGAAACTTCCAACCTAGAGTCCAATACCCGGCAATATTATCATTCATATGGGAGAACAGACTGAAAACATTTTCAAACAAGACCGAACTAGAGCTATTTGTGCAAACAAAGCCGATCCTAAACGACCTACTCAGAGATGAATTACACAATCCAAACCCCCGATTGTAACAAAAGCCACCCTACACAACATAACTGCACAACAGTCCTCTCTCTCAATAATCTCCCTAAATGTTAATGGACTAAACTCTCCAATTAAAAGACACATAGTAGAGAACTGGATTAGGAAAAATAAACCGGACTTCTGTTGCCTACAAGAAACACACCTACAGCTACAGGACAAGCATAGGCTTAGAATCAAAGGATGGAAAGTAATTATTCAGGCCAATGGAAAACAAAAAAGAGCAGGGACAGCCATTCTTATATCAGACCAAATTGCATTCAACCTCAAGAAAGTGGTCAGAGATAAAGAGGGTCACTACATACTGATCAGGGGAACATTAGATCAAGAAACACTAACCCTGGTCAATATCTATGCACCCAATGTAGAGTCAGCAAAATATGTGAGGCAACTGCTCGTAAACCTGGAGAAACACATGAAGGGAAATGTGATAGTAGTAGGGGACCTCAATACTCCACTATCACCACTGGACAGATCCACCAAACAGAAAAATAGCAAAGAAATAAGAGCTCTAAATGAAAAATTAGAAGATTTGGGGCTAATAGACTTATATAGAGCCCTCCATCCCCAGAAAGCAGAATATACATTCTTCTCGAGCCCACATGGAACCTTCTCCAGAATAGACCATGTCTTGGGATACAAAACCAACCTATATAAGACCACAAAGGTAAGGATCATTAGAAGTACCCTTTCAGATCACTATGCAACAGAACTCAAAATCGATGTCAAGAAGAAACAATGGAGAAAAACTAATACCTGGAGATTAAACAACATGCTGCTCAACAACAGCTGTATCAAAGAACAACTCAAGGAAGAAATAAAAAGATTCCTTGAGACAAATGACAATGAAGAGACAACATGTCAAAATTTATGGGACACAGCAAAAGCAGTAATTAGGGGGAAACTCATAGCAATACAGGCCTATGTCAAGAAACAAGAAAATAACAAAACCAACAGTTTAAAAGATCACCTCAAAGAATTAGAACAACAGCAACAGAGAAATCCAACCACAACCAGAAGGCAAGAAATAATAAAAACCAGAGCAGAAATAAACAACATAGAAACTAAAAAAACAATACAAAAAATCAATGAAAACAGGAGTTGGTTTTTCGAAAAAATAAACAAGATAGACAAACCACTGGCAAAACTCACCAAAAAGAAGAGGGAAAACACCCAAATCAGTAGGATCACAAATGAAAGGGGAGAGATTACAACAGAACCTCAAGAAATACAACATATCATAAGATCATATTATGAACAACTATACTCAGCTAAGATAGAGAACCCAGAAGAAATTGACAGATTCTTGGACAAACACCCTCTTCCAAGACTGGAAAAGGAAGAACTAGAAAGCCTAAACAGACCAATCACCTCAGAGGAAATTGAAGATGTAATTAAAAAACTCCCTAAGAACAAAAGCCCAGGCCCAGATGGATTTACAGGTGAATTCTACCAAACATTCCGGGAAGATTTACTACCATTTTTCCATAGGCTCTTCCAAGACATAGAAAAAACAGGAATCCTCCCTAACTCCTTCTATGAGGCAAATATCACACTCATTCCCAAAGATGGCAAAGATACCACCAAGAAAGAAAACTACAGACCAATCTCACTAATGAACATAGATGCAAAGATACTCAACAAAATCTTAGCAAACCGAATCCAGCACTTCATCAAAAAGATCATACATCATGACCAAGTGGGATTTATACCAGGAATGCAAGGTTGGTTCAACATACGCAAATCAATCAACATTATACATCACATCAACAACAAGAAAAACAAAAACCACATGATCATATCAATCGATGCAGAGAAGGCATTTGACAAGATCCAACACCCTTTCATGTTAACGACACTCAGCAAAATAGGGCTAGAAGGAACCTTCCTCAAGATAGTCACAGCTATCTATGAAAAGCCTACAGCCAACATTATACTTAATGGCGAGAAACTAGAAGCATTTCCATTAAGGTCAGGAACTAGACAAGGCTGTCCACTCTCTCCACTCTTATTCAATATAACCCTAGAAGTCCTAGCAATAGCAATCCGACAAGAGAAGGGAATCAAAGGAATCCAAATTGGGAAAGAGGAACACAAGCTATCTCTATTTGCAGATGATATGATGATATACATCGAAAATCCTAAAGAGTCCACTGTAAAACTCCTAGAAACAATTAACCAATACAGCAAAGTGGCTGGATACAAAGTCAATACACAAAAGACAGTAGCATTTCTATATACAAACAACAAAATCGAGGAGAGAGAGATTAAAAACACAATACCATTTAAAATAGTATCAAAAAATATCAGGTACCTAGGAATCAACCTTACAAGGGAAGTGAAAGACCTATACCAGGGAAACTTCAAAATGCTTCAGAAAGAAATTGAAGACGATCTAAAGAATTGGAAAAACATCCCATGCTCATGGATAGGTAGAATTAACATAGTCAAAATGACTATCCTACCCAAACTACTATATAGATTTAATGCAATCCCTATCCAAATCCAGACACCATTCTTTAAAGAAATAGAACAATCAATCATAAAATTTATCTGGAACCACAAAAGACCCAGGATAGCCAAAAACATACTGAAAAACAAAAATCTGGGAGGCATCTCCTTACCTAACTTGAAACTATACTATAAAGCCATAGTAGTCAAAACAGCATGGTACTGGAACAGAGACAGGACTTCAGACCAGTGGGTCAGAACAGAATTCCCAGACATAAACAGCCTAGATATACAGCAACTAATATTTGATAAAAGAGGTTAAGAACCTGAAATGGAACAAAGGAAGTCTATTCAACAAATGGTGTTGGTACAACTGGAAAACCACATGTACGAAAGTGAAGATTGACCCATACCTCACCCCTTATACAAAAGTTAACTCAAAATGGATCAAAGACCTTGAAATCAGACCTGAATCTATAAAGTTTATCGAGAATAAAATAGGCAGAACACTCGAAGACCTATACATCAAAAAGGTCTTTGAGAATGGAGCACCAATGGCAAGAATATTAGCATCAAATATAAACAAATGGGACTACATTAAACTTAAAAGCTTCTGCATGGCAAAAGAAACCCTACTAAATGCAAGAAGACAGTTAACAGAATGGGAAAATATCTTTTCACTCGACATATCAGATAAAGGGCTGATATCTAGAACATACAAAGCACTCAGAAAGCTGAGCCCCCCAAAACCAAATAAAGCCATAAAAAAATGGGGAGATGAAATGAATAGACACTTCTCTGAGGAAGACAGAAGGATGGCCAACAAACACATGAAAACATGCTCACCTTCACTCATCATCAGGGAGATCCAAATCAAGACAACAATGAGATACCACCTTACACCAGTGAGGATGGCTCACATCAAAAATAATGGAAACAACCTTTGTTGGCGGGGATGCGGTATGAATGGAACTCTCATCCACTGCTGGTGGGAATGCCCCCTAGTCCAACACCTATGGAGGAAAGTCTGGAGAGTGCTCAAAGAACTCAGAATTGAGCTGCCATTTGACCCAGCAATTGCTCTCCTAGGCATATATCCACAAGATGGAAGGACATTCATTCCAAAATACGTATGCACCCCACTATTTATTGCAGCACTCAGTATAATAGCCAAATCTTGGAACCAACCTAGATGTCCAACAACGGATGAATGGATCATTAAGATGTGGTACATATACACAATGGAATATTACATGGCAGTTAGAAATGATACAATCACAGACTTTGCAGCAACGTGGATGGACCTAGATCATGTTATGTTAAACAAAGTAAGTCAGAAGACAAAAGATAAACACAGAATGGTAGCACTATTCTGAAACACCTAGAACATATATTTTACACACAACTAATACCTAACAATCATACAACAGGGTTTAACCGGGTAGAAACCCCGAACACTGTAATAGTCAACATATACGTGGGAGCAGTGTCCAAAATACATGAAAAAGGAACAACGCAAACTCTTGACGGCTCATTATACCACAAAGAAAACAGCAACAACAGAAACAGCAACATAGAGAGAACAGGTACGTAATCAGACCCCCACAACAAAAGCTCACAATAATCCCTTAGAGATCGTAAACAGGAACACAAGTATAGAACACCACAGGAAATCACGGACTGCAATGGCAATATACCATAACACTACGTTTTAATTCCTTTTCCTTGCTACATTTTAAATAACCTCTCAGCTTTTCTGTCCACAGGCACCCTTAGATACAAAGGGCGGACAAACTAGGATGGCAACTCGGGATACCACACGAGATACCATACCTTGTTTGCAAGACGAGATGGCCACGAGAAAACTCTTTAACATAGACTTTATTTCTAGGTTAAACCTTCTTTTAGGAATTGAAGCACGGGACCAGTCAGACCACCAAAGCAGTACCTGTGACAACGTACAGACCTAAACTACAGGCTCTAGTCATCGAACACATTCAACCAAACCAGCATTCCCTTGCTATTCTCTCCTTTCTTCTAGCTACTTTTTTCTTTTTTTTCTCTTCTATTCTTCTCTTTACTTTTTCCCCTTTCTCTTCTCCCTTTCTACGGTATTTTCTCTTTTCTCTTCCTTCATACCCCTCCCATATACCTTCCCCTTCCCCCCCCGGAAATCCAACTATCCCATCACCCCTCAATCCCATCCAGATCTCCCACCATATTAAAACTCTCCACCCTCAGTCCCTAATCTCTTAGGCATCAAGATCGACCTCCTACCCAACGAACCAGTACCCAGCACCCAGGCGAGGGGACACCCAGCCAATCCCACACCTCGTCTCCTGCAAGAAAAGACAGCCAACTTCCCTGAAGACTCATGCTACAAGACCCTCCCTACCATCTCCCCCTAACGTGGACTGTTTCCTGAAACCGGACTTAGGTCCAATAGTATCCCCAATGCAAGAACTCTTCCAAGAATTCCCTGCCGCAAATTTTTACCAATATGAAGAAGGTCAGGGGGAGTGATTGGAAGATGCCTGGGAACCCACACACCACAAGAAAAATCCAAAAGACAACGGGAAAAACTGTACTTTCAACATAGGCATAAGACCTGTAATACACCACCTCTTTACATGTTCTCCCCCAAATGTAAAGTAGTCTCTTGCACCACTTTGGTCCTTTAAAAACTTCGCTAACTCATTTTATCTCTTTCTTTTTTTTTTTTTAAATGTTTGCCCTACATATATATTTGTGGGCATATACACTTTTATTTCTTTTTTTTTTTTTTTTTATAATCGTTTTTGGGTATGCAACCTATTTTTGTTACCCACTCAGTCCAATCCAAATACACCGACAATATAATGGAGCACCACTTCCCTCTGCAAAGGCACACTAAATAAAGGGGAAATCTTACATATAAAAAAAAAAAGAGATCTTATCTACTAAAGATAGGAACTCATAGTTGTTTACAATACAGGGTTATCTCCTACCTTGAAAATATGTCATGTGGATTCAACTTAGACCTCAGGTGATTAGATACCATTCAACCAGCCTTGAACCCTGGATCCCAGACATAGAAACGGCACAGCTCTTCACAACAGCTGCAAGAAACAAACTCCATCTGGGACAGCCTTAGTACTGCAGGGTCAACAACAAGGGCCAGCTTAAACACGATATCCCGACAATGAGGAAAATGTGAACAACTTGACCTCAGAGCAGTTTAGCCTACCTCACCAGCCAACGACAAGACAAAACCAGAAGACGTGGCACCCTTTGGTAGGTCCAAAAGCCAAGATTGTGTTTTACAGATGACTGGATACAAGAACCACGACCAGACTGTATACATCTTGGGACCAATAAAAAAGCCCTAGTCTAGGGTTTGAACTAAGACCTGCACAATAAGCATGATCCTCAGTTCCAAAGGTCCAGCAGAGACAATTGTAACGGAAAGGGGCTTCTGGAAGCACAAAGAAAGACGCTATCCTAGATGCCATCCTAGGTTCAGGGCAAAGACTAAGATCACCAACCACAGAAGACGGATTAAAATGGCACTGAGGTAACAGAACCTCTAGATTCACAAAGACTGACTTCACCATAAGTCCCATCTCAGGATCTGTACAGATACTGAGACCTCTAAACACAGAGCTCTGATTGCATCACCCTGGACAGAGCAGAAGTCTTCCACACACCAAAAAAATAAATAAATAAAAAAACCCACCACCGGGAGAGTAATGATCCTGAGCAAAGACTAGAGTTTATCCCATGACAGTATACTCCAAGGACGGAGAAACCCCATATCGCATAGGGCAAGTGAATTCCTTTTCGAATAAACCCAATATTTACTGTGCCAGGGCAGAAGGGAAAAAAAAAAAAACACAAAACCTTGGACATTTATATATATATGTATATGTATATATATATATATTACCTTCATTTATTATTGTTATTATTATTTTTATTTACCTAGCTATTTTGGTCGATTTCTCTGTTTGGATGTGATTATTGAAATCGTTGTCCCCAGATATCCTTATTTATTTATTTACTTTTTTTCTTTTCTCTCTTCCTTTTCTTTCGAGAGGGGCTATGCCATGTTTCTTATTTCAAGACCACGGCGTGTTTTTTTTTTTTTGTTTGTTTGTTTTTGGTTTTTGTTTGTTTTGTTTTATTTTGTTTATCTGTCTTTTGTGGTGCTTATTGATATAGCTGGAGTCCTCACTGGATATTTGACACTTCTTTTGGTACTGGTGGAGTGTTTCACATTCTTTCTCTCACTCATTTCCCAAATCGATGATGAGAACCTCTAGAAGGATTCTCCCCATCTTCGGGGTATTAGACTTTTACCCCCCAGTTTATATATTTTCACCTTTTCAGGCAAAACCACGCAACTTGAACTAGCTAGCCCTGCCCCCACTTAGAGGGGGAAATCAGGGAGGCATCAAGACCAAACTGATGCAAGACTACTAAATAGTAGGTTAGATACAGAGGGGACCACATATTCTAGACGCCCTGGGGGAGAGGGAAGAGGAAATGGGAGGTAGGACAAAAACGGAGGTGTAGGGAGTAACAATTTAGGGATGGGAATCCACCCTGAGTTATGTAAATATATACCTAAAATATTATTGTCAACAATATGTAAGCCCCTATGATCAAAATAAAAATTACATTAAAAAAAATACATGTAGCCCAGACTCAATGTACATGCATTGCAGTGAACCCCAAACCCAAACCTAGTTTGACCCCCTGGCACCACAGGGACATTGACAGGCTGAGTATTGCTGACAGTGGTTCCCAGGTAATCTGAGGTGACTCAGATGCTTATTTGAGTCTTTAATTTTTTTTGATTTTTAAAAACTTTTAAATTTGGGGACCACACTCAGCAGATCAAAAGGGGGTTACTCCCTGTGGTGCTGAGAGGACCATGCCATAGTAATAGATTGAGTCCCAGTCCTCCTACATGCAAAGCTTTTTACTCCAGCCCATTTGAACTATCTCTCCACTCTTTAGTTTAATTTAGTTTAGTTTAGTTTTGTTTTGTTTGTTTGGGGAGCTACACCCAATGGCACTTAGGGGGTTACTCTAGTTTCTGGTGCTTAGATATCGCTCCTGGCAGTTTCAGGGGACCATATGGGATGCCAGAGGATCAAACCAGATCAGCCCTATGCAAGGCAATACCCTACCGCTGTGCTATCGCTTCAGCCCAACCATCTCTTTATATATAAAGTAAGAAAATGGTAGACTATTAAGGACATTATTGTAATAATGCCCAGAGACAACAGAGATGATGGCCAGAAGGACCCGGCTCACAATATGAAACTCACCACAAATAATGTGAGTGCAGTTAGGGGAAATAACTACACTAACAACTATCATGACAATCTTGATGAGTGAGAGAAGTAGAACGCCTGTCTTGAATACAGGAATGGGTTGGGAAGGAAGGGGTGGCATTGATAGTGGGTATGTTGTGCTGGTGAAGGGGGTTGTTCTGTTTATGACTTAAACCCAACTACTATCATACTTGTAATCATGGTGCTTAAATAAAGATTTTATTTTCAAAAAAAAAAAAAAAAAAAAAAATATTATAATGGGTTACAATCTGGGGACTTGAGGAACAAAGTAATTGTACATGGATTCTGTCTTATTTATCTTAATGTTCTTTGGCTGAAATTTCAAAGTTAAGATATCAGCAAGGGGACTTCTGAGAATTATGTTATGGGTGATTGTCCTTCCACTGTAACTTTACCTTGTCCTCTTTCTTTGCACCCTTGTTCTCATAATTAAAAATAAAAATTAAAAAAAAAAAAAAAACAAAAAAAACTAAGAACATACTATGTCAAAAATATTTATTCCAACATAGGTTATACAGATTGTATACAGGTAAGTTTAAATATTTGTCAGGTATGCCTGGGCTCTCCTTATTTTCAAGGACCAGGCTACCTTAGGGTTTGGGGAATCCAAGCGGCTTGTGAGGGCTAGCTTTTGCCTATCAGGGACTTTGAGCAGTTAGGGAAAAACTAGCTAATATAAAAGTGAAATAATATCAGAAAAACACAAAATGTCAAACTTAAAATATCTCACAAGATCCTAAAAAATCAAAAGTTACACACTGAAATCAAAGATCACATCTTTTTCCAGACTCAACAGTGTAATCAAAAAGATAGAATTCTGAATTAGGTATAGGATTTTTATTTAATTAATTTAAACATTGGCAAATTTTTGATAAAATTGGTAAAAATATTCTAGGAAATTGCAAGAATTTATTCTGAGACCTAGAAATGATCCACATGACAAGGTAGTATGCCTGAGAAAACTTAATTAAATATTTTTGTTTGTTTTATTATTTATTTGGGGGGCATCAAACAACACTGATCAGGAGCTACTCCTGGTTTGTGCTCAGAAATTACTCCAGGCTAACTCTGGGGACCATATAGGATACAGTACAAGGACCCTACCTACGGTGCTATCACAGTGGCCCCTGATTTGTATAATTTGAGAAACATTGTCCTGAAGAGTTTGAAGAGGTTTATATATCCATTTTGTTATCAAAAATTTTAGAATTAGGTAGGCAACATGTTGACCCGTATTTTAAAAATTAAGGTTTAAGTCCTGACTAAGTCTACGCCTGCTCAACTTTAAAACAAGTTGGTAAGTTTCAGTTGTAGTTCTTGTGATCCAGCATAAAAGAAATGTCAAGATTTTCATAAATGATTCTGATGTCCCTTGGTGTGGTGGTGAAATGCCCTGATTTCATTGTCACTATGTCATTTAAACAATACGTGTGAAAGATTTGTAATTCACTTTGGTTACAATAAAAATTAAATTTGTCATGCTAAAAAGTAAATAAAACTCAACTATGCGAGCTTGACAGTGGCGCAAGCAATAAGTGTCTGCCTTGCCTGCCTAGCCTTGCCTAGCTAGGTCAGACCACGGTTTGATCCCCCTGCATCCCATATGGTCTCCAAGCCAGGAGCAATTTTTGAGTGCATAGCCAGGAGTAACCCCTGAACATCACTGGGTGTGACCCAAAACCAAAACAGCAGCAACAACAACAACAAAACAAAACAAAAAGAAACTCAACTACAATTTATAATTCAAAAAAAGAAATAAAAGAAAAAGAAACTGTTCTCTGTGATTCCATAAAAAAAGGGAAAGAAGAAAGAAAAAAAGAAAGAAAGAAAGAAAGAAAGAAAGAAAGAATGAAAGAAAGAAAGAAAGAAAGAAAGAAAGAAAGAAAGAAAGAAAGAAAGAAAGAAAGAAAGAAAGAAAGAAAGAAAGAAAAGAAAGAAAGAAAGAAAGAAAGAAAGAAAGAAAGAAAGAAAGAAAGAAAGAAAGAAGTAGAAATAGAAATAGAAATAGAATTAGAAATTTATGACCTGCAACTGATTGTACATTTTTGTTTTGGAGGGCTAGAAAAGTTTGGGTCACAGGGACTACATCTCACTCTATTCAGAAGTGAAGCCTGACTGCTCCAAACCAACAGCCATGTATGTCCCTGTACTAGTTTACTTGCTCCTGAGACATCTTAAGAATAGATCAATATGGTCCCTCCGAGCTTGCCAGGAGTGATTTCTGAGCATAGAGCCAGGAGTAATCCCTGAGCGCTGCCAGTGTGACCCAAAAACCAAAAAAAAAAAGAAGAATAGATCAATAGAAACTTCCCACCAACAATTCCCTATTTCCAGTTAACTTTTAACCATACATCACTTCTTTTCTGGTTCTACTTAGCATGACAAGCACCCATCATACCTCTGTTCATTGGATGGGTGTATTCATATTGATGTATATTTTGCTCTCATCTCTTCACATTAGTAGGAAATTAGTGCTTCTGCAAATTTTTGGATTTCAACTTACGCAAAAGTCCTATCTACACAATGTGTGCATTGCCGAATTTTAATTTGGTCTGGTGCCATTTTCATGAGAAAGACATATAAAATCTTCAGTATGTGCAAATATTCAGTTCATGAGCATATGTAGTGATGGCCTCAAGAAAAATACATTTAACATATGAATATTCAATATCATTCAAAATTATGATTTTTAAAAGCAATTTAGCCATGTTTAATCTCTAAGATGATTTCACCCATATGTTTAGAACCTTGTGTGTATATGTGTATAGGAAAATATGTATATAGAATAATTACTACATCTTGTTTATGCAATAACATACTATGTTAAAAACTAAATAGCATTTGAATAAAAATTAACTTATTTAAGTACATTTTCTAATTTTACTAATTTTAAAACATCACATACTTTAAAAAATTAAAAATCTACGATTTACAGAGCTATTGATAGTTGATAATTTAGGCATATAATATTTCAACATCAATCCCATCATCAAGTATATACTGTTCACCACCACTTTTTCCACACTCCTGCAATCTTCACAGGAATATTACAGTGATTGGGGATTGCAGATTATATCTTATGTTTTCATTGTTGTTATGTACTTTGAATCTATGCTTTGGGTATATAGTTATACCATTATTTCACGACATTAGTATAACTTACATCCAATACCTCTTCTCCATTACATTCTTTTCTTCATCCTTTTTTCCTACTTGATTTATTTACTTCTGAGTCCTTCTCCCTAAGCTCTAGATCCCATGTTATTGAGGCATGTCCCCCTTTACTATATTTACTATATTAAATTTCCTCATTCAGCTACTCCATATACAACAAATAATTGTAGATTATTCTTTGTTGATCTTTCTTTTGGCTTATTTTATTCAATGTATCTTCCAGATCTAGTCAGATTGCAGAAAATTGCTTTATTTATTATTCCTTGCAGCCATGTAGTACCCTATTGTATACTTCTCAGGGGGATTGTAATCACAATCCATTCAATCTGTCATTGAACACCTAAATTGATGTCAACAATAAATAATGGTATGCATATGCACTTTGGGATAAATATTTTAAATCCTGAAGGTTTAAATTCTACCCCAAAGTGGAATTGTTGAGTTATATGGCAACTCAATTCTAAATTTACTCAGAACTCTTCATACCATTTTCCACAAGGGTTTATCCAGATGATATTTCCAATAGCAGAGAATGACAATTTCTTTTTTTTTTTTTTTTTTTAGGTTGTGGGCCACACCCGGTGACGCTCAGGGGCTACTCCTGGCTATGCACTGAGAAGTCGCTCCTGGCTTGGGGGACCATATGGAACGCCGGGGGATCAAATGGTGGTCTGTCCTAGGATAGAGCAGGCAAGGCAGGCATCTTACCTCTAGCGCCACCACTCAGGCCCCAGAATGACAATTTCTTCTTCATCACATCCTTGCCAGCACAACTTATTTCTATTTCAGATATATACCATTCTCACTAGTGTGAGTTGATATCTTATTATTATTTTGAGATTTCCCTAATGATAAGTAATACTAATTACAATTTTCATAAATTTACTAGTGAACCACTTCACCACTTGTTTTTGTTTTTTGTTTTTGTTTTTGGGTCACACCTGTTGAAGCTCAGGTGTTACTCCTGGCTATGTGCTCAGAAATTGTTTCTGGCTTGGGGGGACTATATGAGATGCCGGGGGATGGCACTGCAGTTTGTCCTAGGCTAGTGCTTGCAAGGCAGACTCCATACCTCTAATGCCACCACTCCGGCCCTCCTCTCACTATTTTTAAATTTTTGTTGTATTGATCATTCTGAGTACTTTAAATATCCTGAATGTTAGCCCTTCATCTAGTTGTTGAACAAATATATTGTTTCCCTTTAAGTTAGATGCCTTTTAGTTGTAGACTGTTTTGTGTTAGCCATGCAGCAACTCCTAAAGTAGTCCCACTTGTGTATTTCTGATTTTTGTTGCTTTTTCCACTGATATAAGATCATTGAAGATGACTTTGAGGCCCAAATCTTGGAGCATTTATGCCTATGTTTTCCTCAGTGTATTTTAGCATCTCTGGATAGATTTCAAGGTCTCTGAGTCACTTTGAATTGATTTTTGTACAAGGTATGAGATATGGATATAGTTTTAATTCCTTATACACAGTTATCCAGCTTCTCCACCACAGTTTGTTGAAAAGGCAGTCTTAAGTCAACGTTATCTTCTCACTTCCTGTATTAAAATTAATTCTCTAAATATTTTATTCATAGTTACTTGATTCTGACCCATTGATCAGAATCAACAGACCCACTAATCCATTTATTCCAGAATCATAACATTTTGATCACTAACTTTTATAATACAATTCAAATTTTGATAATAAGACAGCTCCAATTTTTTTATTTTTTAGTGTGACTTTGACAACTAGTGGTCTCTTCTGAATCCATAAAATGTTTAGTTTTTGCTTTTCTCGGACCTAGAAGAATGTCATCTGATTTTCTATGGGAATTTTATTGAACCTAGCTTAGGTAAGATTGGTATTTTAACAATATTGATTCTTCCACAATATGAGCGTGAAATATATATTTTTTAAATTTCATTAGTTGTTCTTTCTTTCTAAGTGATTTAAATTTATCATGATATAGATCTACAACTTTTTTGGGGGAGGGGCCACACCCAGAAGCTTCTGCTTTTCTTGTTTTTGGGTCACATCTTGGGGGCATTCAGGGGTTACTCCTGGCTCTACACTCAGAAATCCCAGAAGGGATTGAGGTACAGAGACAATGGGGTGGAAGTTTTTTAGAGTTCTTATAATAAAAATTAAAAATAAGACCTGAAACTAAAATGATTGCAAGTGATTTATAAAACTATACCACATTGTACATTAATTGCATATGAGTAAAAAAAAAGATAAAATAAAAAAAATAATGCTAATAGAGTATTTTAAAAAGTTATTATAAGAAAATATCATTTTAGACCTATGTAATTTCAAAAAGCTTTCAGGAACAGACAAAATAATAAGAACTATTTGGGGCCACAACCTATAATATTATCAAATTATTCAAAATAGAGAACTAAGTAAAACTTCAGTCAAAATAATAATGCCATTATCTAATTAATAGAAAATAAACATTTAACATGTTCTCTTACTTAAAGCTTATCAGAAAATTAAAAACTATAAAGACAGTTCTTATGCCTAGAATATAACTTCACAAACATTTTTATAGTTTTGTAGCTAACAGTGGCAGCTACTTTTTAGAAACATCAATTGTGAAAGTTTACAACAAAACTCTTCATACATAAAACTACTGAGGGAGATAAGGTAGTAATGTGTCTATTGTTTCACTAAATGTCATCTGACCTTTGTCATAGCAAATTGTTTAATAACCTTGGGGCCAGAATACGGTCAGTAGGGAATTTACCTTGCATAATTCCAACCTGGGTTCAATTTCTAGCATCCTATATCTTACCCCCAAGCACATGCAGGAATACTTAAGTGAATGCAGAGTCAGGAATAAACCCTGAGCACTTCTGGGTGTGGCCCCCAGACAAAAATAAACAAAACAATTTTTAATGACCTTTAGCAGAATAACATATGTCACTTCCACTAAAGAATGTATCTCTAAATGTGAAAATAGGACTAAAATATTAGGGTCCAAAAAATGACAATTTGACCTGCTAAGTACATCCGTGTCATGCATACCTAGTAACAAATCCTAAAACAAAAAAACCCCACAAAAATCAAGCTGCTGTTGCTGCCAATATAACCAATAGGATATACTTTGATTTACCCCCACCCCTGCAAAAATAGCAATTATATGCTAAATCCTGCATGAATGTGTAGAGGGCAGATTAAAGATGTCACAACTCAGGAAAACACCATTATACTCATCATCATCTGTTTAGTATAAAAAACTTTTTTTTCATCCCACCTTCTTCTTTACCCCTTGCCCCCAAAGACCTATTTGAGGGGAAAAGAGATAAATTACATTTCTCATCTAGGCTTTATGCTTTCCTGTTTAGCATTGAAGATCTTTGATGATTTACTACATATTGCATGTTTTTATCACACAAAACATCACTTACAGCACTTATGTGATTACCTAATCAAGTCATTAGACACAAAGGTGCTTATCATGAGATAATTACATCCCCAGGATATTAGGAAAGAAATAAAACCCAGCTTGAAGCAGAAGTCCTTCCTATGTCAAGGTCTTCTTCATTGTGAAAACAAGCCAAGCAGGCAGGTGGTCATTATGTGTTTCTCAATGGAAAAAATCGGGGTGAAGGGCTTACTGGAACTCTTTTTTTTTTTTTTTGGTTTTTGGGCCACACCCGGTGACGCTCAGGGGTTACTCCTGGCTATGCGCTCAGAAGTCGCTCCTGGCTTGGGGGACCATATGGGACACTGGGGGATCGAACCACGGTCCGTCCTAGGCTAGCGCAGGCAAGGCAGGCACCTTACCTCTAGCGCCACCACCTGGCTCTTTTGACATTCAGATTTCTCCGTTATTTAATTCACTGATTGTGCACTTATGCCTCCCAGAATGCTATAAAACACTCCAGAATTACATGCAAATCCATGCACAGAAGGACTTGCACTTGTCGCAACCCCACCCCCAGTCGGGGTGAATTGATAAAGATTTGAGCATACAAAGAGATATTTATGCATGGTAAACTTAAAAGTCAAAAGATTTCTTAATCAGTTTTAAAGATTGTCACATTACTTTATAGTAAATAAATAAAATCTTTGATTATTTTTTAAACCATATCTGCAAATTCATGTTGCATGAATGTTTATGTAAATGTTGAAGCCTCATCCCTCCTTTCTTCCTATATAACTTGACCTTACCTGCAAGACCCCGCCCATTCCTGGGAGGGGTCTTGGAAAAGGTAGATAAGGCCTTTGACCCAGGGGATTAGGCTCTGCCTTTTGGTCTTTGGCCAGCATGGAGGTCAAAGGGAAGATGGCTGAAAGGAGTTAAGATTCAGGGCTAGCTAAGAATGGCTGTGCTTGAAAGGTTATGATATAGGCCACACACATGTGGTGAATAGGGCATGAATAAAGTTAATGCTTCCTGATGCCTGTTTCTGGATGAGTCTGATTCCGCGGTTCACCTAAACCTGGGACCCGCCAGCTGAATGGGGATTGCGGAGCCACATGGCCTGGGATGGCAGAGAAAAATCCATCCACCTCAATCCTTCACCATCCACTACCATCGTTAATTATTTAATGCAACAAATGTTTATATAAACTCATGTCCACATATGCTGACATGTTTAACCTGCTTGTAAATTAATAACCAATAAATTAAATGATCGCATAATTTCTCATTGTTAAAGCCAATAATTACATTTGTTAACTTTTTTAATTTTGAAAACTATTATATAATTATTCATATGTTAAAAAACACATGCATAAACATAAATTTATCTTTACATAGAAAATCAAGAGATATTACTTTTGATACCAATCTAGAAAGTGTAATTTTAAGTAAATTTTATATTTAAATTAAAATTTAATTTTAATGAATTATAAATTTTATTTTAATTTAATTTAATTTGATTGCTTAAATATTAAAATAAATATAATTTATTTAATTTTTAATTACTTAACTTTTAAATTTAAGTAATTACACTTAAAGATATACAGTATTGGGGGCTGAAGTGATAGCACAGCGGTAGAGCATTTGCCTTGCATGTTGCTGACCATGAATAGACTCATGGTTCGATTCCCAGTATCCCATATATCACCTGAGCCTCTAAGGAGCAATTTCTGAGTGCAGAGCCAGAAGTAACTCAGGAGTGCCACTACCAGGTGTAGCCCACAAGCCAAAATTAAGAAAAGAAATACACTACTGGATGATGTCCAGAGATAACAAATATATTTTGCCTCATAAGTAATATGTTTAGTGCAATTATAACACAATCAATTTTCATGAGCCTATAAATAGAGCTCACATTACAATTAATGGTGAGTGTTAAAAAAAAATATACGAGCCCAGAGAGATAGCACAGCGGTGTTTGCCTTGCAAGCAGCCGATCCAGGACCAAAGGTGGTTGGTTCAAATCCCGGTGTCCCATATGGTCCCCCGTGCCTGCCAGGAGCTATTTCTGAGCAGACAGCCAGGAGTAACCCCTGAGCACTGCCGGGTGTGGCCCCAAAAAAACCAAAAAACAAAACAAAAACAAAAACAAAAAAAATATCCATACTGGGTGCCTGAATAGTAATAGCACAACATATAGGGTCTTTGCCTTGCACTCGACCAACTGGGATTCAATTCCAGGCAAACCATATGTTCATTGAGATTACCAGGAATAATTTCTGAATGCAGAGCCAGAAGTAACCCCTGAGCAAAACCAGGTATGGCCTCAAAACAAAATATAAAGCTTCTTATGCTTTTTTTTGTCTGCATCCAATCAATAAAGATGATAAAATTTTTATATTTTAAAATTGAGACAAAAGTATAGACTTAGTTTTTTCTAAGTGTATGATATGAGAAGAAATCTGATGAAAATACAGAAATTATAAAGACATAGTCGAGTTATAAAATTAACAGTGAGGAGAAATTGGGAAAAATATGTTAGAAAGTATTCTTCCTACCAACTTTGTATGTGAAGCAATGCAAATTTTCTTAAACTTAGTTTTTATACTTTAAAATTTGTCATTTAAATTTGAATATGTTCTTTTTACCATCTAATGGTTACCATCCCCCTATACCATAACACACACTTCAGGTCACAACTTTATCATCATAAACTTCTCTCAATGTGTGAATATAACAAATCACTATATTGCACACCCAAACCTAATGCTATGTCACATGCCAACTATATTTAACACAGTAGTACAAAGATCCAGCAAGCCATCCAATTAAGACGAATAAATCTATAAATTGTTGTTTTTATTTTTTATTTTTAACTTCTCATTTCGGTAGTATTGGCAGTCACTAGAAAGCTCTTGGGGCTTTGGTTTTGTATTGTTTCTTTCTATAATTACTTAATATCTAACTATATTCAGCAATGGAGTTATGTATTTATGGATGATTAACTAGATCTAACTCAATTATATAGTATTTGCCAAAGTAAGAAAAGTAAATCAACATACCATGGATATACAAGTGAATGATACATAGTGTGTCATGTAAAAGGTATTTTAGAAACAGAAAAATCATTTCAAAAAGACCTTGGCAAAATTTATGAATAGAACCAGGGAGAAGGAGACAATGATCTCTGAACATGATAGGATGGGATAGGATAGGATAAAAGAAGAGGGGAGGGGAGGGGAGGAAGGGGAGGGGAGGGGAGAGGAGGGAAGGGGAGAGGGTGGATGGGAGTGGAGAGAAAAGGAAACGAGGAGAGAAGGGGAGGAATAAGGAGGGGAGGGGAGGGAGAGGAAAGGCTGAGAGGAAAGGGGAGAGGAGGGTAGAGAACAGAAGAAAGGGGAGGGGATGGAAGGGATGTAGAGGTAAGAGGAAAAAGGGGGGAAGGGAAAGCATGTAGCTTAGTATTGGATAGCATAGGATAGAATAGCACCTTGAATACAAGCACAGGAATAGGAAAATGTCACCATTATAACTTAGCAACAAAGACTAAACTTTGAAAACTAAAAGATTGACTACCAATAAAAAGTATATCACCTGACACTTTTAGTTTATTCTCTTTTATAGTTGTAAGAAATATATGGCTTTGGGGTCAGAGCAGTGGCGCAAGTGGTAGGGCTTTTGCCTTGCATGTGCTGACCTAGGACAGACCTTGGTTTAATTCCCTGGTGTCCTATATGGTCCGTCAAGTCAAGAGCGATTTCTGAGTGCATAGCCAGAAATAATTCCTGAGCGTCACCGGGTGTGGTCAAAAAAAAAAAAAAAAAAAAAAAAGGAAAAGAAAAGAAAAGAAAAAGAAATACATGACTTTAAAAATCTGGTTTCTATTGTGGATAAAAATACTGTAGAAACTATTGTAAAATTAAGAAAGAATTGCTGAACATTCTGTACTGCTTAATTCTTAAAAATAAATAATTTTTACAGTGATGGAGAAAATCTAAACAGACCCATATTTCTGGAAAGCAGGCTGACAAAAGTATGCTGAGATATTAAATGTGTTTATATATTTTAATTTAGTTAATTCATTTCAAGTATGTTCCTAAAGCAAATAAAATTAGTTACATATAAAAGTTTGATCAAACATCTTGTTTGTAGCTATTAAAACAGAAAAAATGATTGTGATTTAAAATCTATGACACTGGATATTGATCATGATAATTACACATGGTCATATGCTAAATATTATAGCTCAAGAAGTTATAGTTTGAACAACTGAACTTGTATAAAAAATAAAGTGGAAGAATAGTCATTCACTTTGAATAGGTATTTCCTCTGGGAATTGGGATGTTAAAAGATCCATTTACTTTTATATTTCTTAATATAATGCTTACACTTTTATATTGATATGTAAATATAGATATGCATACACATTAATTGGTAGTCTGAAAAAATGCATATGATGCACCTAACACATTTACACATAAATGTTCCATCAACTTCTCAATTTTGATTTTATTTTTGTTTTTGGGCCACACTGGTGGCTCTCAGGTGCTACTCTAGACTCTGAGCTCAAAAATCGCTCCTGGCATACTGGGAGGACTATATGGGATAATGGGAATCGAACCTGGTCAGTCCTGGGCCAGCAGCGTGCAAGTCAAATGCCCTACCGCTGTGCTATTTCTCTGGCCATAGTTTCATTAACTTTTTAAGTTACAATGGTGGTGCTCAGGTGTAACTCCTCGCTCTGAGTTCAGGAATCGCTCCTAAGGGCTCAGACACTATATGGGAAGCTGAAGGTTAAGTTTGGGTCTGCGGAGAGCAAAGAAGATGCTCTACCCACTATTCTGCTCTACTCTAGCTCCTCGACTACCCAAATTTAAAAATTTCTTTTATTACACAATATTGTGTCTAAATATTATAATGAGAGCTGAATGTTATATAATATTATAATAAATATTATAACGATTTTAATTATATTTACTGCTAAGTCAAATAATATAGTCTGTAATTACTTATACAATTTTTTCCCTGAAAATGTATTGCTACACTTTATTCTACTTGAAACAGGAATAAATTCTAAGGAAAAAAATACAATAAATCACATACTATTTAGTATGTGAAAACAATAAAATGAAGATCCTCAATGATTGTGTACTTTTTTTATACAATTGGAACAAATCATAAAATCACATATTTTATAAAATAAAATTGTATATTTATCTTCTTATGCACATTTCATATTTATGTTTTTCTCTTTCTTTTTTTCTCCACTCTCTTATTCTCCCTTTTCTTTCTTTCTTTCTTTCTTTTTTTTTTTTTTTTTGGTTTTTGGGCCACACCCGGCAGTGCTCAGAGGTTACTCCTGGCTGTCTGCTCAGAAATAGCTCCTGGCAGGCATGGGGGACCATATGGGACACCTGGATTCGAACCAACCAACCGCCTGGATCGGCTGCTTGCAAGGCAAACGCCGCTGTGCTATCTCTCCGGGCCCTTATTCTCCCTTTTCTAAGAAAAAGTTACTGATATTGAAGAAACCATGTGAAAGTAACTACATATTGCATTATAACAACTATTTTAATTCTCTAAGATTTAAAATCATCAGTACTAAAATGGGATGCTAGTATTTCAAAGTCCTTTTTCAGTTTAAAGAATTTAGCAGGGCCAGAGTGATAGTAAATTAATAAAATAAGGCTCTTGCCTTGGAGGCACTGAAACATATATGGCTTTTTAAGCCTTCCACGAGTGATCCCTGCGTACATAGCTACGAGCAATGCTCAGCATTGCTCAAATGTGGCGCCAACATAAACAAACGGACAAAAAAAATTATAGTCAAGAGAGAGGGGCTATGTCTTCGCAGTAAGTCCTGAGCATTGCTGCTGTGGCTCCCAAACAAAACATACAAATGTTCAAGTGCTTAGCATAGGGACAGGAGAATGAAGTAAAGAGAATGTCTTGCATTCAAGAAATCTGAATTTGTTTTATAACGTCTCAAAGTTAAAAGGAAAAAATATTTAAGTGAATATAGAGTAAACACAGCAGCCTTAAGAAATAAATATGAAAAGCAACTTGGTCATAATGTTTCAAACACACTCCATAAAATGATATAATTCGGAAGACAGAAGTGATTGTAGTTGTAGTTTGAAGTAGCTGAAGTAAAACCTGTACATTAGCAGGCTAAAGTGGTTGAGTAGCAACAATGTCAACAAGAAGCCATTTCTAAAAAATACCAACATTTTTCTCATATAGTTGAAGAATTATATTGACTTTTTACAGCACTGCCTTTATATGTGAATATTATATAAGCAATTAAGCAATTCATATCATTTCGTTTTTTCTGTACTCTTTCTTTTTTTTTCTTTTTTAACTTTGTAAATATTCAATTCTATCCTGTATGCTCTAATCCAAATCATTTTTTTTTTTGCTTTTGAGCCACACCTGGAGATGCTCAAGGGTTACTCCTGGCTCTGCACTCAGAAATCACTCCTGGCTTGGGGACCATATGGGACCCAGGAGATTGAACTGCTGTCCATCCTAGGTCAGTGACAATCAAGGCAAATGCCCTAATGCTAGGCCACTGCTCTGGCCCTCCAAATCTTTTCTTGAATCATTGTACTTACTCTTTCTTCAGATATCTCAAAATATATAATTATATATAATTATGTATAAAATGGGTATTTTTACAGCTTGACTTTTAGAAAGCATATCAAACATAAAATGATCAAAAATAATAATTTTATTATTTGACATTAAAGTTCATTTTTAGAGAGGAAATATTTTCATAACTGATTGTGTCAAATACCTATAAAAAGTTTATTATAATATATTAAATCCATAGCGTGAGAAAGCAAGATGACATAATCTAGTCAAAATTTTAAAGTATATGGATTTCTATACATTACTACTATAGCGAAAGAGATGATATGACTATATAGAATTGAACGTTTCTATTTATCATGGAAATTAAAATAACCAATTATTTTATAAAGTTAGAGACATGCTTGAACTTTAATAAAAGAGTGAAAAATGATAGTGCATATTGTTGTGTTTCCATGATGCCTTCTCCAGAATATTTATTCCACTCCTAGAGAGAAAGTATAGTAGTTAAGGTTCTTGCCTTGCACTTGGATCACCCAAATTTGATATATGGAACTATATATGGTTTCCAAACACCATTAAGAGTGATCCCTGAAGGCAGAGTGAGGAATAAAACTTGAATACTACCAGGTGGTGTTCCATCACCCCCCAAAAAATTCCTTTGTAGAGATAGTTTCCAGAGAGACACCCATACAGATAACTCTAATCTTAACCTAATTACAAGTATTAAAATCAAATAAAAATAGAAGATATAAGAAAGCTTATTTTTTGTTTTGTTTTTGTATCACACCCTGCAGTGCTCAGGGGTTACTCCTGGCTCTACACTCAGAGATCACTCCTGGAGAACCATATGAGATTCTGGGATTCAAACCGCTGTCCTTCTGCATGCAAGGCAAATGCCTTACCTCCATGCTATCTCTCCGGCCCCATAAGAAAGCTTTAATGTAAAGAAATATTTTAAAGGGTTAGAAAAGAAGATTTCTGCAATAAAGGAAGTATGAATTGTCCAAGTAGTGAGACACAGTTATTTAATAAGTGACTTGTAGGTAACAGTAATTGAAACAACTGATGTATAAATATTAGTTTGCATAGTATATTTCTCCTTTAAAAATTAAGATGCAAATTATCATATGAGGAGCTTAATAATTAATAGTTTAATAATCCATACTAATGAATTAATAATTAATTTGCATTTAATAGCTCACATTAATCAAATAACCCAGTTGTCAGGCCTATTGCAGTTTTACTGTAAATAAACTTTATTTAAAAACTATCCTAAATATATCTAAAACTATTTTATAAGCAGAAAAAAATACTGGCAAACATCTTCTCTCCAATATAAAAACAATAGGAACATTGAATTAAAAAAAAGGAATGTGATCAGAAGTTAATCATTTAGCAATTTCCATCAAAAGAATGACTAGGAGATGGGAATAATTTTTTTCTTTCTTTCCAAAGTAAACAAGCACAGCAGAGAAAATCACATCCAGAACTTGATTAACAAATAATTTAAAATACTTCAAATTCCAAATCTAATTGAGCCATAAGGTTTAGATGTTCCACAAATTGTAGTTCTAATTATATATCACATTAATGTTATTCTGGTATTAAACAAATGGTCAATGAAATCAGAAACAAAGCAACTATTAATTGACAGAGGGAAATGAAATAGTTAGATTGATGTGATTGAAATTAAATTTGGAAATATATCAAGGTTTTTCTTTATCTCAAGTCCTGATTTTGGCTGTTTAACTTTTCTGCACTTCAGAAAAAATACAAAACCAATGCCAATTTTTTTAAGTTTCTGGTAAAACTTAAGAAAAGGACCATATTTAGAAAAGCAATTGAGTGGTTGATAAAAAGCTATGTTGATTGAACCCAGGTTTTATAAATTTCTTAAACAGCAGGAAAAGAAATGAAAGAAGAATCTGGACTGAATATCATATATTTTACATTTTATAATGGTGAGCCATTATAAATGGAAACGGAAGTCACATTTTCCCTAGCTCCACTAAAATAGTTTCCCACAGACTCTGAGACCATATTAACATCTTCTATCTTATGTAAATTAGAAGTTAATGAACATAAAAACCATTAGTCTTCACTTATGCTCTATAATTGAATCGATGCAATTGATTTTAAAGTTTAGAAGCACTTCATATTTCAGCGAAGCATATAGAGGCTTTTAAGACTCTGATTTAACTACATAAACAAGTCCATCACATTGGTAAGAATTCCCAGAAGAAATAAAAACCTAGCATTTACTGTGCTCAGAAATTTCGACATCCATGAAACAAAATGCTACTTTTCTCACAACCTCAACCCCAGCTCTCTGAGAAGAGGCTAAGTCTCACTATAAATGAGGTTTACATGCTCAAACTACATAAACTCTATTCTCAGAAAGTTACAAACACACATATACAGAGACAATCAAGTGGCGACTGAAAGTACTGTAAGTTATTTGATAGTGTGTATAAACTAGTTGAATTTTTATTTGAGTCTGTGGAGAAATGGTATAGAGTCACATTCAATGGAAGCCCAGTAACTCTTTTTAGTGATGGCATTTTTTTTGCCTTCCCACTGTGATTTTTGGGAGCCCTGCACTTAACTCAAAGTAGGGCAATTCATGTGGTCAAATCTTATAAAGTCATCACTTTCTAAAATCATCAGATATATGGAAAAAGGCCAAGGAGGTTTCTTCTTCAAGAAGTTCCAGTCAACAGCCATGGACCATCAATTGAATTAGAAAAAAAAAATTAATGTTAATGATCTGTTTTGCACAATGTACGCTATGCTTTAATAAAAAAAAACTTTCTAATTGAATTTTTAGTTATCTCTTTGAGTAGAAGGCAGTGTATTTCCTAAACATGTATTATTTCTCTGAAGTTTAATTATCAGGAACTTTTAGTTTGCCATCTTAATGATCGCAAATGCTATCAGCTATTTTCTTTGCCTTTTTTTGTTTGTTTTTACTGGCTACAATGTGGCACTGGGGAGTCAAAGGGAAATAGTGAGTTATTCTCTATCCTTTTGGAATCTGATCCTTTGGATATTTTAATAACTTATAAATTCAGAGACTTCCTATGCTGATGTCTACAATGTTTCAACAAAAATTAATGAAAGCTAAAATTTTAGAATCAAAATAAAAAATCTTCATAGAGGAAAATTTTCATAGTTTTTTATCAATAAAGTAAAATAAAAATCATATATAATGTATATGCATTTACATATGAAAACACATATAATTTATATGATTGTCCATTAACTGTTCAATGTGAAATTTTACCAATACTTTTGCACATTTCATACTTGTAAAAGAATTTAGTTTCTAGGAGTTACTAACTGGTAACATTTTGTAGTTACTATTAGTAGCTGGTAAAATTTTGTTGTTACTATACGTTTAGTAATAGTTCCCGTGAATTTCTATAGGACCATCTACTTAGCTATATGGTGGAGAAGAAATGTACAGTATTTCTAAATATACTATCTAACCAAGAGGAAAGTATTTCCACAATTTGCTTACAGATACATTTCCGACAATTGTGAGAACATTCACACACACTTTCAACTCCACTGTCATTCTCTGACATTCTCTCAACCTTCCCAACTATTCATAGCCTGCTATTTGTTATAACAATATGAGGCAGCACTGCTCAGATTTAAACCAAACGCTGCTTTCCCCTTTCATTTCTGGCCAGCCGCCCAAAGCCACACAGCAGGTGCTGTCTTGGGAATGTCACCATCTAATAAAAGTATTGTAACATAACACAGAAACAATGGAGTTCTCTTTGGATGTACGTTGCTTTTCTTGACAGATTGCATTCCTAATACGACAGTGTCTCACAGCTCTAGGCAAAGGAACAGTATCTCTGTTTTATCATTAAAAGAATAAAAAAAAAGATAAAGAACACAACTCATTTCAGAAGTTTTGCTTGGACACTAGTGCTGGATGACAGAAGTTAAGAAAACAATTGCCATATGATATATGAATTCACAATGTTGAAAGAGAAATGTGTAGGCAAAGTATTCAAATTTTTTCACTCCTTTAGTACTTCATAAAACTTAGATTGTTTTTTCTAAAGATGTTATATGAATTAATAGGAAGGGAACAAATTTTGAGAGTATGGGAGATTTTGAAGATCTCATTTTATGTAACTGATGCAAGGCAGCAAGGAAACAGAAAAAAGTTAAATTCTGTAAAAGACAGGAGTAAGAATTTGGATAGTAACAACTTTGAGATTAGACTTTGTAACTTTATAATCTAAAATTTTTTTCATGATTTTTTTGAAATATGACAACCTTATTTTGCTAATATTTTTGTTGGTTTATTTTATATTAATAATTTTTATTTTGACCAAAGTGGATTACAAACCATTTACAGTAGTATTTTAGGTACATAGTGACATTGAATTAGGGGTATTCCCACTACCAATGTTGTCCTCCCTCCAACTTTGTTCCCAGCATGCATCCCATATGGCCCCTCCTTTGCCCCCTGGACTGCTAGTATAAGTGATCCCTTCTGTGTGTAGATTGGGTATTGATTCTGTTGTCATTGGCTTTGGATTTGGTGTTTAAGTCTGATCATTTTTTATTTCTACTCAATGTTCATACGACTGTTTGGTCTTGGTGCCCTCCATTATTTCCCCCTCAATTTGTGAGGCAGAACTAAGATGGTAAGTTATGTGGTTCTATTTGAAGGTAAAAAGAAAAAAAGAAAAAAAGGGGAGAGCAAAAATTCAAACCAGCAAAAAACGGGAGGAGTCCTTCTACAGACTAAAAAATCAGTTTAAGAAAAGAAAGAGAAAAAGTAAGGAAAACATAAAAAATAATACAAAAAGAATTCAACCCCCCCCCAAAAAACAAACAAACAAACAAAAACCTGAAAAGTACCACAGCAATAAAGACAACAATCAAACACTAACCACGGTCCTGAAATAAAGACGAATCAAAGCACAGGGGAAAAAAGGCAAAGAATTTTGTTGGTTTATTGAGTATTGTTTTTATCACTCCCTCAAATCTGAGTGACGTGATTCTTGGTTTCAGGCTCTTTTCCTTTAGTATTTTAAAATCATTATTCTAATCCCATCTGATAGGTTTCGCCTGGTGAAGCTCAGAGGTTACTCCTGGCTATGTGTTCAGAAATTGCTCCTGGCTGGGGGGGGGGGGGTCATATAAAACGCAGAGCGGGGGTGGGGATTCAAATCACGGTTCATCCTAGATTAGCACAGGCAAGGCAAATGCCCTACTGCTTGCCCCACTTTTGCTTCTGCCCTCTTATTTAACACTTGTCATTTTTATGGAGTCTTGTTTTTTTGTTTTTGTTTTTGATTGGTATTAAGAGTAGAATGTCTTGGTGCATTTTTTTGGTACATTTTGTTTGGCACTTTTTGGAAATCCTTGATTACTGAATAAAACTCTTTTCTCAGACTGAGGAAGTAATCAGTATATCTCTGGTCTTCTCTTATTTTTATTTTTTTAATTGTATTTTTTTTAGTTTGAAATCTATGTTTTCTTTTTTAATATTTTATTTAAACACCTTGATTACATACATGATTGTGTTTGGGTTTCAGTCATGTAAAGAACACCACAACATTCCCATCACCAATGTCCCAAATCTCCCTCCTCCCCACCCAACCCCTGCCCATACTCTAGACAGGCTTTCTATTTCCCTCATACATTCTCATTATTAGGACAGTTCAAAATGTAGTTATTTCTCCAACTAAACTCATCCCTATTTGTGGTGATCTTCATAAAGTGAGCTGTAACTTCCAGCCCTTCTCTTTTTTGTGTCTGAAAATTATTATTACAAGAATGTCTTTCATTTTTCTTAAAACCCATAGATGAGTGAGAACATTCTGCTTTTCTCTCTCTCTCTCTCTCTCTCTCTCTCTCTCTCTCTCTCTCTGACATATTTCACTCAGCGTAATAGATTCCATGTACATCCATGTATAGGAAAATTTCATGACTTCATCTCTCCTGACAGCTGCATAATATTCCATTGTGTATATGCACCACAATTTCTTTAGCCATTCGTCTGTTGAAGGGCATCTGGGTTGTTTCCAGAGTTTTGCTATGAGTGGGTAGGTAGACGGGGTTAGAAGCTATCTCTAGAAAGAAATGTTTTTCTACATCCAGGACTGATGTCTCCCCCAGAGAAACAGACACTTAATCTTGTAAAAAAAAAAAAAGGGGGAACTTTGAAACCCAACATTCCTTAGTCAGGCAGAGGGAGTCATAAATCTAGGTATTTCTTGCCAATCAGGTCCTCTCTCCTACGAATTCTGCACACTATATCACTATGTTGCTCAGTATTGTAAGGCTGTTGGAATCACGTGAATTGAGAACTTAACTGAAAAGACCATTATGTCTATTTTCTCTCTTCAAGAGAAAAAGGCCTTATCGTATTTTAAATTTCTGCAAATATGTCTTTGAGGGCTAATTGAAACCATCAAACTTTTTGAAAGGAATGAGAAGCAAGAGGTTTCTTGATTGTACTTAGAACCATTCTGGGTTCAAGATGATGCCACAGTTGCTGTTTTCACTGAACAGGCACACATAAAGTGTGTCTATGTATGGCTCTTGTATTGAATTTTTCGTACCAAAGTAAAATGTTGACAGGTTGTTCTTCCCTTTGCTTGTTTATTAAATACTTGATAAAGTTGAGAGGCACATAATTGTGATACACTGTATTGCCTCTCAGCCTCTCTCCAGTCCTCTTAGCTTTAGTTTGCAAGGAGGAACAGCTCCTATGACCACTCTTGGCTGTAGAGAATTTTTTTCTTTTTTTAATATCTTTATTTAAACATCTTGATTACAAATATAATTGTGATTAGGTTTCAGTCATGTAAGGAACACCCTCCCTTCACCAGTGCCACATTCCCACCACCAATGTCCCAAATCTCCCTCCATCCCACCACACCCCCACCTGTACTCTAGACGGGCTTTCCAGTTCCCTCATTCATTCACGTGATTATGGTAGTTCTCTGTGTAGTTATTTCTATAACTGCACTCACTACTCCTTGTGGTGAGCTTCTTGAAGTGAACTGGAAGTTCCAGCCCTCCTCTCATTGTCTCTGAGGATTATTGCAAAAGTGACTGTTATTTTTCTTAAAACCCATAGATGAGTGAGACTATTCTGCATTTATCTCTCTCCCTCTGACTTATTTCACTCAGCATGATATATTCCATGTATTTCCATGTATAGGAAAATTTCATGACTTCGTCTCTCCTGACGGCTGCATAATATTCCATTGTGCATATGTACCACAGTTTCTTTAGCCATTCATCTGTTGAAGGCATCTTCAGGGAGGAAACTGCACTTTTCAAACAAGTGGAAGCAGAGATAAACAGATGGGAATACATTAAGCTGAGAAGCTTCTGCACCTCAAAAGAAATCGTGCCCAGAATACAAGAGCCACCCACCATGTGGGAGAAATTGTTCACCCAATACCCATCAGATAAGGAGCTAATATCCAAAATATATAGGGCGCTGACAGAACTTTACAAGAAAAAAACATCTAATCCCATCAAAAAATGGGGAGAAGAAATGAACAGACGCTTTGATAAAAAGGAAATACAAATGGCCAAAGGCACATGGAGAAATGCTCATCACTAATCATCAGGGAGATGCAAATCAAAACAATGATGAAATATCATCTCACACCACAGAGATTGGCACACATCACAAAGAATGAGAATAATCAGTACTGGCGGGGATGTGGAGAGAAAGGAATCCTTATCCACTGCTGGTGGGAATGCCGTCTCGTCCAACCTCTATGGAAAGCGATATGGAGATTCCTCCAAAAATTGGAAATTGAGCTTCTATTTGACCCAGTTATTCCACTCCTAGGGATAAGAACACAAGAATACAGTACAAAAATTCCTTCCTCACACCTATATTTATTGCAGCACTATTCACAATAGCCAGACTCTGGAAGCAACCAAGATGCCCTTCAACAGATGAATGGCTATTGAGAATTTTATTGAAAAGGTCGTGGTGAAAGAAGACCTCAATGATGTCTATTTTTAAAACTGATCTTACTGGTTTATATGCCTGCCTGGTGGGATGTTTTCTATCATTATTTAACTAACAATGTTTCTAAAAGTTTTGTGTCTCCACATGATCTTAGACCTTTTAATGATTGTATCAACTTAACAGGTAGTATTTTTCTTAAGGCTCTATCTCAGAGAACACTAACTAAATGTCATCATGTGTAGTATAGTGTTTACTTTTCTTTAACTAGCTAGTTCTGTCCTAGTTCTTCTTTTCTAGCAATCTGTGTAGTTGTCTTTCTGCAGAAGATGACTTTTCATGTTTTCTGGGGATTCTTATTTTTAGGGGTGGTATGCTTTATTTCTCCCCCTCTTTTTCTGTTTTTTTTTGGGGGGGGCATGCCCGGTGATGCTCAGGGGTTACTCCTGGTTATGTGCTCAGAAATCGCTCCTGGTTTAGGGGACCATATAGGACGCCGGGGGATCAAACTGTGGCCCATCCATCCTAGGCTAGCACTGGCAAGGCAGAAGCCTGAAGGCTTTGCACCACCGCACCGGCCCCTTTCCCCTCCCCTTTTGCCTGAAAAAAAAAAAATCAGTGAAGAACGTGAGGGCAGGTGAGTGAGGGATGCTGGTTTTGACTAGCATGTTTAGAATACATGTTTGGATAGTGGGTTGCAGGAGGGTTGTAGTTTTTCACTGATCTTGCTAATTACTGTTCATTAGCTGTATTACCTGCTCAGCAAAAGTGCTTTGATTTTTTGATTGCTGTTTTTTGTTTGCTTTCGTTTTAGAGTAGAACACATGACCAACTGGAGTGCTGTGGGGATTTTATCCGTTATTTTATTCTCTTTAATGGGAAATATTATGTGGGATTCAGGAGTTCACATAAAGGTGCGATGCTCTGAGAGTAGAATAACTTAAGTTAAACCTCTTTTTAATTTGTCTAAAGTAGATGTGCTTAAGGAACAGGCACCAAAAGAAGACTCCATAGGCTACAAGAACCAGTAGAAGATGGGGAAAGGGGGCTTAAAGCAAATGCCGCAGTGTTACAAATTTTGTGGTGGTACAAAATTTTCCAGTTAATGTAGAGAATGGAGGAACAAGAGGTACCCTCAATTTGTAAAATTGGTTTTTGTTTGTGTTGGAGTCTTATGAGTATTACTTTGAAATCCTACATGTTAGACTGCAGGCCACAGGCATGAGTAACATTGAACAGGTGAAGAACCAATGGGGAAATGTCCAAAAATTTCTGAGTGAATGAATAGGCTTCTGAATGTATTGATTCAGTCTAAAGAGAAGGCTGGGGAAGGTAGCAAAGAGATGTTGTATTGGCTACTTCAGTCCTAAAGCAAAGGTGCTCTCTCTTTGGAATTTTAAGTTTGTTCCTATGCAACTTAATTTTATTTTTGTTTAATCAAATAAATAACAGGGCTTTCATTTAAAAAACTAGCACTGAGCAAAGTTATTGTACATTTGGATAAAAATGTAATCTCCCTTTAAAATTAAAACCTTTATTTATTTTTAATAATAATGCATAGGTACATATCATTTATAAAAAGTGCCTCTCATATAATAACATGGCCATTTAACTTATTTTCTTCCTTACTTTTTTAATTAAAGCTCAATAAAAGCTTCAAATAAATCTCAAAAGGTTTTGAGATTGAAAGGATTTATACATTTTGCCAAATTTAACAGTCTACTCTGAACCTTCTGGGCAGTAAGTTTACAGCACAGATTGAGTCTTTTAAGATACAAGAACCCTTGTATTTGACAAGCTGCGATATCCGGTATATAAGAAGAAAGACATGTAAAATGATTACTTGGACATCAAAGTATTTGTAAGGACAATCATATCAGGTAGTTTTGTACATATCTCATGAGTTCTGTAAACGCCTTTGAACAGCTTGTGCAGTATTCTCGTTTATTGCTGAACATTTTATCACTAGGTTTTTACACAAATATTATCCTTAAATTCATGTATAATCATCAAATAGAGATAAATAATTACAGACTAGAAAGACATGTGTAGCTTATAAAGAAATCATATGCATTTGTGAGAAAATGGTAGGGTGGAGTGTGTTGGGTGAGAGAGGAAGAGAGAGACAGAAAGGAAGAGAGGCAGTTAGAAAGGTGGGAGAGACATTCTGTAGAAAATAACAGAAAATCTATCAGTCTATCACTGAATGGTATTGATATAGTATAGTAATTTGATTTCAGCTGCTTTTCATCTTAAACTTGTTGGTTTGACAAATTGGGCTTTGTGTTCTATGACAACAGCTTTTCTCAAGAGATTTCTGGTACTTTCTGATTCTGGTTCGCCTGGAAATACCACAAAAACAACTTTCCTTATGGTATTTTGGCACTTGGATTACCAGGACCAGATGGCACACAGAAGTGCAGAGGAAGCCCTGAATATGAATAATGATACATTTTTAAAAATCATCCTTTTCTAACTTTATTGCATTTCAGATGATGTTCATGCCAATTTACACTCTGATACAAACATGTTCATCCGTTCTCATTGGGGGGAATTGGCAGAAAGGGGTGCAGTGACTTTAAAGTAGTTTAGATTATGAAGTTCCTATTCTTGATTTATTTTATGTAACAGAATTCCCACAATTTCTTAAAGTCTGGAAGCAAAATCCAAAGATGTGAACTTCAGGAGAAAGAAGCAATGACACTAGAAACAGTTTTATAGTTCACAATCAATGATTTTTAAGCTATACCTAAGAACAATACTGAAATTACCGGGAGTATTATATCTGTTTAAAGGTGCCTATCAATATTCTTTATAGTCAGTAGAATGCAGACTGAGTTTTCTAAAATAAACGCAATTTTGATCTTAGATGACTTGTGTTGATTTTACACAAAACAATCTAAATTATTATACTGCAGTTTGCTGTTGCTCTTATTTGTTCATGTTCCTTATTATTTCCATTTGAAAATATGGGTTCTGGTACAGAAAAGAAAATCAAAGTAATCTAATTTTATTAAATATCTTATAAAAATATTTCACAGAAAAGATATATTTAAATTGCCTTGTTTGATCCTCTGTCAGAGATGTTAGAAAGAAATAAAGTAGCTTGTAGTTAGGAAATAAGATTTAAGAGACAATTAAAACAAAATAAAAATCAAGATTAAGTCTAGATAGTCTAAATGTTCCCTGTAAAATGTGCTACCTATCATATTAGATTTACTAGATGTTAATACATTTGAAACATGCTGGGGTAAATTAAATCAAACAGAATTTTATGGTTTTGTGTATTAAAAATCTGCAAAAGAATTATAAACAGGATAGGTTTTCCAATTGTTATTTGTTCATGAACTCTTTTATTTCTCCCCAAGAATCATCTTAAAAACTTAAAGGCATTTTACTTTTTTTTTATTTTTCACTCCAGGAAGTGATTCACCAGAGAGTGGGGGTGTACTGACTGTTTCTGAATGTGTGGTAACACTGGAATTTGAACTTGTGATATTATGATCCCAGGTGAATCTGAAAAGGTCGCCAATCTTGCTAATCAAAATAAAAGCAAAGGAGATAAACCAGCATTCCTTTGCTATATTTTGTTTTATTTTGTTTTGTCACACCTAGCAATGCTCAGAGGTTACTCCTGTTACTGCATGCTAGTATATTTTATCTGCAATGTCCCTTGATAATCATCTTTGATATTATAGTAAAGATAGATTTTCTTATGGTTCAATTATTTTTATCATATAATATATACAGGAAGTACAGATTCCTGCTTTTTTTGTTTCTTACTCATTAGTATGATGAAGAAAGGGTAAATTCAATATTTTTAAATATGATTGCATTTAAGGTAAGTTAGGTGGTTACAGTAGTAATTACATTTATAATTTTGTGCTCATCCTACAACAAAAGTAGTAATGTCCTGCATCATTCTAAGTATCATATTTCAATAGCAAAAAGAGAAATTATTAGATATATTTTTAAGTAATCATTTTTATGACTAAAGAGTTTTTAATTAACATTAAAAATGAATGCCTAAAGAGAAAGACATTTTTATTTTAAAATGTTACTTCAATTTTGTATCTCAGAGAGCTATATTATTAAATATCCTTTTGATAATCTCTATTTCATATAATGAGAATCAGGTGCCATTTCCATTACTGTTTTAATACAGTAGATATTTTAATAAAAGCGTATGTAAAAATGTAATTAATAATAAAATGATTTCATCATTTTTGAAGGGTCTCCAAAATAGTGCTCAGAGGATCCATGGATGCCTTTGATAGTTATTAGGCATTAGAAATGTGGTACATTTCCATGACCCAAAGATGCATTGAAAGATACAGAGAATTCTTTTTTGTTTGTTTGTTTTTTGTTTTTTGGGCCACACCCGGTGATGCTCAGGGGTTACTCCTGGCTACGCACTCAGAAGTCGCTCCTGGCTTGGGGGACCACATGGGAAGCCGGGGGATCGAACCTTGGTCCATCCTAGGCTAGCGCTGACAAGGCAGACACCTTACCTCTAGCGCCACCACGCTGGCCCCCTTTTTTTGTTTGTTTGTTTGTTTTTTGTTTTTTGGGGAGAATTCTTTATTTAAAATAAAGTTAACTTTTCATTCAAATTTAATTTAATTTAATAAAAATTAAATAAATAATTAAAGTATTAGAGTTTTTGCAAAATGTTAAACTCAATCCAAAACAAATGAGAAATTTTCAATACTAATCAACAATAATTTATGTGATAAAATAATATATAACATTACTTAAGAACTTTTTGACTATACCATCATATGTTCAAGTTTACATAGTGAGGCAAGATAATTAGGAGTTTCACACTACCTTTTTGAGAATGGATAATTGATTATAGTTGAGATATCTAAAATTGGGTTCTCAGCTTCAAAATTACTTGTATTTTAGTCTCATATTTGTTTTGTTTTGTTGTTGGTTGTTTTTTTGCAGAGAGCTATTTCATCCATGTTTCACTGCATCCTTGGCTCACACAAGATGTCAATAACACTTTCTCCTAACAGCTGTGACAACAAAAATGTCTCCAATCATTGTTAATGTTACCTTGAGTAAAAGTTTTCCACAGTTGTTAAACCAGTTTTTATAATAAATTGTCTTCCAGGGCATTTATATAAAAATGATTAATTAATAGTCAGGAAATGATTGCTAAGAGCTTTATTTCCTTTGGAAATTTTCAGAAAAGGAGACTCTTGAAATATAGTAAGTGTATATATATTTCTGTTTACATTCAGCTTTCCAATTACATTGGTTTCAAGACTTTGCTGTTCTATTTTATAAGTTCATCATTAGACAATATAGATTTTCCAATAGATTTTTATAATTCTTTAGAACATAAAGAAATTGTCTTCTTTTCTAATTGACAAATTTTTATTTCCTAGGTTTATGAATAGTAATATAGACTTTTTATACATGTCCTTTTAAATATTTTAAAGTCATAAATAAAACTAAAGTCAAGATCCAGTAGTCAACTTTGATCACATCCACGTCAAAGTCCATGTTTTTTTCATGAGACCTTTAAAGTCCTCTGTGGTCAAGACCTAGGTAACCTATAACTTCAATTCTTTCAACAACTTGTCTTACAAATCACACTCTTAAAATGTTAGGGCACGGTTTGTATCATGTCCTATGAAGCATCATACTATGATACTTTTGTTTATGGTAACCCTTTTTTATTTAACTTTTGCCTTATTTCCTGGCTATTTTCTTAGCTGTCTTGCTTTTTCACTTCCATAATAGTTTTAATTAAATAATATTATTCTCCAGTCTTTATTTTATTACATAACCTCAAAATATACATATATATTGAACAGATTGGTAGCACTTGATAAATATATATGTGAACTGTATTGTGCTAAACAAAATACACAATGTATATGCATATGAATACAATGAGTGTTACAGCTTTTATCATAAGTACACTAGAAAAATAGTTATATGATTATAATGTCTTTCATTTGCATAGACTTGTGTAAAGCTTTAAGACCTTTGAACTTGTGTTTGAACATTTCCAGGATAACACAGCTTAAAAAATTATTTTGTTTAGATGAAAAAGATGGCATATAATCTAATTAAAATAATTAAATCAAGTAAGCAGATATATTAAGCCACTGATTTCATCTGAAATTGCTGAGACATTTTAGAGGTATTAGCATTAAAATGTTAGGTATCACTTTTCTCTCTTTTTTCCATTTTTAAACTTAAATGTTGGCTATAGTTGAAAATACACATATATAGCAGCTGTGCTCATTTAAGCAGTTTTCCATTTTTGCTGTTTGTGTAGTGTATTTACTTAAATGTTTTTGTAAACCAAATTATTATCCTGCGGCCATTGGGACAAAACCCACCCATGGTTGTTTGTTTGAAACAGGACATTTGGTGTAGGGAAGTTTATGGACTGCTTCTAAGAGGTGAACAAGGGTATGTGACTATTTTTCCATCTGTTCTTCTGTGATTTACACAGATTCCATGGAGATAGCAAAGAGCTGCTACATCTGACAGAACTCCCAGAGCTGCTCTCTAAACAGCAGGGGAGGCCACCTGCTACTCTCCAACTTACATTACATCAAAGCAGTCTGGATCAAACACTGTGATTGGCTAAGTGCAGGTCTTCCAATAGCAAATGTCTTCATTCTCCCCTCAAAAGTAAAGGGGTGTCCTGAGCCATTGAAGTATCACCCAATGAGGCTTGAAAAATTTGAGGTGTGAGGCTAAGACAAATATGTGATTTTTTTTTATTATTCACATACTACAAACATTTTCTTCTTAAACTTTTCTCAGTTACATATTTTGCTTTTAGAAATTGCTTTTACTCATCATGGTATACTTGAACTGTTGTGGCATGCCAAGAGAAACTTTGAAAAATAGAGGAGGGAAGTAAAGGTGAAAAGGGCTTTCGAACAATCTTTTTAGTTTTGTTTTCTTTTTGCTTTCAATTTTTATAAGAATCTGAATGGCTTACAATCCTCCTACTGCTCTTCATCACACATTAGTGATCAGAAACTAGATGTAATTCCCCAATCCCTGCCCACAAGACCTGAGTAGGACCATATTGTAAGTTGAAGGGAGTTGCGCCCTAAATCATGGATTGTGCAAGAATGAACTGCTGTTGGGTTTGACTGATTGTAGACAGGTTGTGATGTGGTGTGGTGCATCTAAATGCAACTTAACAATGTTTAATAAAAATATTTACTCTTTAAGTATTAAAAAAAGAAATCTGGATGATGAAAGTTAATGTTTCTAATTTCTTCTATTTATTCCATTATCTTACTTAAGGACTGGGATCATATTTGTAAAAACAAAAAACAAAAATGATTAAAAAAAAGGATGTAAAAAACAAACAAACAAAAAATGCAACAACAGAAACCTAAAACAAAAATCTTGAATACTGTAGTCAAAAGAAAGGTGTAGGCCAGGACATCAGCAATAATAGAAGTTAGTGATCTAAAGTTCTTCTCTGTGCAGTTTCACTGCCCTGTCCCATCAATTCAGTGAGAGACTCCAGTGTTAAGCTTTAGAAATATCAAGAGAATCTTTCCAAAAACACTGAGTTAGTTCATTTTTTTGCCTTGACAATTCAATCAATTATAGCAAGAACTACAAGAGATATGAAATAAATGGAAAAAGTTTTTAGGCAGATAAGATATGTTAATGCCTGTGTAACATATGTCTTCCAGATTTATAACAAAAATGGTACAACATAACTCTAATGTAATATTTATAATCAACCTTATTGTAATTTTTTCCCTATTTTTATGTTAAAGGACCCATGCTAATTTTTCTGCCAGTGGTCTTAATGGGTTAGATTTAATTTTTAGCTCTGAACTAGATCCACTGAGTCCTAAGGATTTGAAGCATCTTTTAGTCTGGTACATAGCTGAAGGTTTTAAGAGTATTTCTGAATAACTTAATTAAGAGTAGAGTTGTTGGGACTGGAGAAATAGTACAATGGATAGAACACTTATTTTGCTTGCAGCAGACCTGGAGATCAAACCTTCAGCCTGCCAGAAGTGATTGTAGTGCAGGGTCAGGAGTTAGTCTAGATTAAGTAAGAGAATGGCTGTGTGACCTAAACTTCTGTCCTAAAAATAAAATAAAATAACCTAGGTCTCCACATCTCCACATGCATGATAAACATCTATGAGATGTTGTATTGGTTAGCTAATTCCCTATCTGCATAATTCCATCTCAATCTAGATATTTATAACATGTGTCTACTGAGAATTGAAATCCTAAGAGATAAGTCAGTGCACCTGCAGACCCCTAGCAGGAAATACAGCTTTGTCTATGTCACAAACTTTCCTCCGAATTCCTGAGCTGCCTTAGAACTGGCAGTGCTTGCCTCTGGTCTTATACCAGTCTAAAGAAGCTTTGGCAGAAAAGCCTCAACAACTGAGGAGGCAAACACTTTGAAGGTCCACTTGGCAGCATCACGTAGAACAAACTTGTATCCTACCTGTGCTGTTATCCAGTTTGTATGCAGTTTTGTATAGATGATATATATGGGAGGTTGAAATCAAAGGAACTCATCTTTACAGGAGAAGAAGCAGCAGCAAAACTGCAAGAGGAACTCAAACTCAAAATGCATGTAAAGAAACCTCATTTAAATTAGAGAGAGATTTGAAACACTAAATAGACAGCTCGTTATTGGACTTGGAAGGGGCCCACTTGGCAGCCTTGGAGAGAGTTGGCTATAGGCAGTCAGAGGGATACAGGGTTAGTAATCAAAAAAGAGAAGGCTCAAAAGAGAGTTTTTAGATATTTGAAAAAAGATCCGTGTTTTTGGAGAGTTTACAAAAGTGAAAGAAGGGAATGGCTCTTTTCCCGCAACTGTTCCACCTGCAGCCTAAGGAACAGATGAGAATAAAAAGAAGTCAGAGGGCAAAGGGATCTGGAATTTCAAAACGATCACACATACAATATGTGGACTGCATCACTATAAATATATACATATATTTACACATGCACTGAATAATAAATACATATATTGTTGTGAATTATATAAATATTCATAGGTACACATGCCCTGAATTATATACATAACTATATGTACATTGATATAAGAACCTATATGTATATGTACACACAAAAAATATAAAGAGAGAAACAAGGGTAGCAAATGAACTTATATTTGTCTTTTAAATCAATAAAAAGCCACAAAAATATTATTTCTCAGTGCTAAACTTCCTTGAAAATACTTGAATTTCACATTACATGTTGATCATTTCAAAAAATAAATCAATTGAAATTATAAAAATAAAATTTGCCCAGGGAGAACAAAGTCTACCAAGCATTTATAGAAACCCCTTTTCACTCAAATCACATATATGAATTTTAACTTCATACCAATGCCTCAACTTGCGGTCATGAATTCTTTAGCAAGAAAATAGTTGATTTCTGGATTAATTTCTCTCTTAGCAGTAGTCTCCTGCACCCCATGGAGATGCTCTGGAATGTTTGTTTATGCAATGACTTCCTGCACCTGGGACAGCTTAGCTTGAGAGGGTGTGTGTGCGCACGCACACACACACATTAGGGTGCTGAGAAGCTCACAAAAGGATAATGAGCAGGGGACATGTTCAGGAACTGAACTGGGTCAAGTGTTATCATTTCCAGCAGTTGGACTTATCTGCTCATGCTTCAGAGCATCGCCACCTCAAAATGACCCTTCGTCCTCTTTGAAGGAAATGCTGTCACAACCTATTAGTCATGTAATGTTCCATGGGAATAAATGCAGTTAATATGGCAACTAGTCATTACTAGGAAAAGGGAAATGTTCTTTGCTTTTCTAATATTGCTACCCAGGAAATTGTCCTAATGCTATATTCAAGCACATGCTCTAAAAAATGTTTAGAATACTTATTCTAGTGTTGCCTATAATAGCAAACCCTTTGAAAGCAAAATTGGTAACCAGCAAATGGCCTAATGAGATTATATCCTCTGTATCAGAGAAGTGTTAGCAGATAGGAGCTACACAGATGCTACTAGTACAAACATTTCCAAAGTTAGGGAGGGAGGTATTTCTGGGCCATCTCAATAATGTTCAAGGTTTACCTTTAACTCTGTGCTCAGGGATGATTTCAGGTGGAACTAAAGAACCAAAATAGGGTCCATTAATCAAATCTGGGTCAACTGAGTACATGATATGCATTCTATCTACTGTATTATTGCTCTGACTCCCAAATGATTTAAAGGTGCACAAAATTATATGTAACACTATATGCAAATAATATATTCAGAAATTTTCTGGAAGGACAAAACATGATTTTAACTATTATTTCTCTGAGATAAGAAGTAAATTTGAATTTACATTATACACATTTTTGTGGTTTAATTGTCATTATCTATTTGTTTATTTGAGTCTGACAAGGTACAACAGCCTGATTTTGTGGGTCATCAGCTCGTGGGAAGAGGAAAGCCATAACTTCAAGTTCTGGCACCTTCAATATTCTCTCCAGTACATGATGACAAATTGATTCTCACTATCAACAGCCTTAAAATTCTTTTGCAAATTCATTTGCTTTTTTGTTTGTTTTGTTTTGTTTTGAGGTCACACCAGATAGTGCTCAGGGGTTACTCCTGGCTCTGCACTGAGAAATCGCCCCTGACAGGCTTGGGGGATCATATGAGATGCCGGGAATCAAACCATGGTCTGTCCTAGGTTGGCTGCATGCAAGCCAAATCCCCTACTTTTGTGCTATATCTCTGGCCCCTCATTTGCCTTTCTTTTATGGCAAATTATGTCCAGAAAAGTGCTTGCTAACAACTTCTATAATTCAGCATGCCACCAAACATTAGATAGTTGGATTTCAATTTTTTATGTGTTTCAATTTTTTTCTACTATTTAAAAACCATTTACAGTGTTTAGAAATTATTAGACTTTTTGCTCATAAATCACTCCTGGCGGTGTCCATATGCAGTGCCTGCCCTTCAACTAGGGTCATCATCATGCAAGGTGAGTTCCTGCATCTCTATACTTTCCCTCTGGCCTCATGTGTCTGAATTGTTTTGCTCCAAAAGCAAGCTTGATTTTTACAAATGCGCTAGGATTCGTTATAAAAATATCAGTAGATTATGCTTTGAGCGAGTTACCACTGTCAACACTTGAGCTCAGTTTACTTACGTTTAGACTGAAGACAACTGTGCACGGAAATGATAGATACATATTGGTAATACCCCAGTCGTAGCCATAAAAGGCCTCTGCCCCTTCATGAAGGTCCCTGGCTTACTGTTATTGACTGGCAGTTGGGTAGGGTGAGGGGGTGTTAATAAAAACTGGAGTATGTAAACTGCTGGCTGGTGCACTGCTGCTGTTTTCTACATATTTTTGATCCTATTGTCTCCCTTTGCTTGTTCCTCTTGCCTGTTCTTCTATCTGGACTTACCATGGTCCCCAATCCACTCTATCTCCCTCTTTCAGCCCAGGGGTTGCTCAAAAGGCCCTTGGCCTCTCTATCCTGCCCTGTTCTATTTATTAAAACAGGTTCCAAGAAAAACTTCAAAAAGAGTTTTGCCTGCTCAGCCTCTGGCAGGCAAAGACCCTCTGGCACATATCCTTTCATTCTTCTCAGAGATACTTTTGAGGCCTATATTCCAAATAAAAGAGTTTTCCAATAATTCTCACCTGAGCACTACAAAAATTATTTCCAATTTCATTCAGAAGGTGTTAACCTGTTTACTCCCACATGATAATTTTGAAAAAGTTAGAATTCCTAATCCTAATATACTTACAGAAATAGATTTTTTAATGTATATAAACTATTCTGCTAACAACTGAATCAAAGGTCAATGAACATCCAGAGACAGAATATGATTGTCAGAATCATTTCACTGGTAAATATTGATTGCCAAGTGAAGAGGCGATCTATATAGAATATAATTGTGTGGGATGCTCTCAGTTCTTGCACAGTAACAAATTCCAGCATTCCAAATTTCTCTTCCTACATTCTTAATCTTTTATCCCTTTGTTCCTGTCTCTACATCTCATTATCTAGACGATTTTCAACAAATCCAAAATTCAAATCACTTTTCCTATAAAACATTTTTCCTCAACATAATTTTGACTGGATGGAAGAATATTTAGTCTTATAGGATGCATCCCATTTTTTAAATTTTTACTTAAAATTCCCCTTGAAATATTTTGGGGTTAACAGTTGAGATATGATTCTATAGCTTAACAGATATATATTTTTTTTTTGGTTTTTGGGCCACACCCGTTTGACGCTCAGGGGTTACTCCTGGCTATGTGCTCAGAAATCGCCCCTGGCTTGGGGGGACCATATGGGACGCCGGGGGATCGAACCGCGGTCCGTTCTTGGCTAGCGCTTGTAAGGCAGACACCTTACCTCTAGCGCCACCTTCCCAGCCCCATCTTAACATATATTTTAGTCATAAAAATTTCTCTAGCCCTAGAAATATTTCTTCTTCTTTTTCTAGACTAGCATCCTCAAGATCCACGTTTATGCCTGCTTAGATTCTGGTTAATACATCATAGGCAGAAACTGCAGTTCCTCCTCCCCCCACCCTGTTTCTGCTACACTATAACCTAGCACTGGCTTTTACATGATGTCACAAATGGGTAGTTTGAGATTGATATTAAAGTGGACAAGCTTAATTCTATAAGTCATATGTCATAGCAAAAATTTTCACAGCAACAGGTGGTTGTTCTTTGACAGGAGGAAAGAGATGATTATGTCAGTCCAGAGAATTTGAGAAAATTTAAGTTTAAGTATCAACTTCTCTTATATCCTCACATTACTCTTTACTTCGGCATAGAAGACTGTCAAGGATGTGAATTCTCTCTTTTTAGCAACTCTGCCATCCTTTCAGTTGCATACTGATTTTGGCTTTTAGCATAGCATGCCTAGCAATTACAGGAAAAGAAAATGTCCTTAAAAGTTATCGTTGAGGAAGAAAAATTGTCAAATTACTTGCTCTGTGTCAGGTGTTATTACTAAGATTTCTCAAGTAGTTAATATAGGCCAGTTAACTTCAGAATACTTATCATTATTCTTGCCCTCATATATTTTATGAATTTGCTATTATGTATCAAATTGCTTCACCTTTCTCCTACACTTTAGATGCATGTCTCGTCATTGTGATATGTGTCAAGGATAAAAGTTAGTCTATTCATACAGAGAAGTGTTTATTTCTATAACTAAGCCAGTCTAAAGCTGTTTCTAAGCATTTATTTTATACATTTGCCTTTTTATTTCTTCGTAGTCTACATTCTCTCAAAGAGAAACATGAAGCAGCACATTTTTATGATATTAACCTAATCATCTGAAGACAAAAAGTAAGGAAATTATATCAAGTAGGGAAGAAGGAAAAAACCAATATTAGGATGTGGTAACCTTAAGTAAAAACATTGAATAGCTTAATCTATGACTCCATAATTGAAATGCCACAATAACTACAAGTCTGGACAAACAGCCCCAAGGGTAAAAAAGGAAGAATTTTATATATTAGTTCTCAACCTCTACTGGACAAACATTCACCCCATAGAGTGTTAAGCTTCCATACTTGTAAGATTCATATAAATAGAAACTCAATTATATCTCACCTTGTCTTAAACCTTGGGGTCCACAGTTATGGTGCTCAATCAATGCAATTTGTTTAGAATTGAAAAGTCCTAGAATGTCACTTTTGAAACTTTCATTAGTAAAAAAAAAAAAAGCAGGAAAACTCAAGGAATCAAAATGAAATTCTTTCACAGCAATTGTAGATAGTATAATCAGTTATTCAAACATGATTAGATAGCATAAATGGATATTTCAAATAAATTTATTAAAAATTACAAATCTTGGCAAAAATAGCTAGTGCAAATAAACCTGAGAAGATTGTGCAGTAGGATATCACCTGGCAGAATTAACAGCATCCTGATCTCTTCCTTACAGTATTGCAATTCAAATTACAGTGTGATTTATGTACTTATAAGTGAAAACATTTGTGGATCTCGGGCACAGGTAATATATTTGCAACATTTTCACTAGTATTACTCATTGTAGAAAAACCTTACAAAGAAACTAGAATCTCAAGAGCAAGTCTATCTTCTCAAGATAAGATCTTAGCCAGCCTAGGCCCAATAGAGGTGAGGAAGTTGAAGAGGAAATGGCAGTCAGCATAGGTTTCCTTTGGGATACAAAGTGAACACTACTAATCTTACTTAACATTCAAGATTTTGTTGCTTTCATTTTTTGTTTTGTTTTGTTTTCTTTAGTTATTTTAAAAACTAGATAGGGGGTTAAACTTGTAATCAAAGAAAATGCAATCTAAGTAAAAACATGCTATAATTTTACCTGTCTGGTCTTCCAGCATTTTATATAAACTACTTTATATAAACCGCTTTATAGTTGTCTGAAAAATTGAGAGAATAGGTGATTTAAAAAAGAGTTTTCTTTGCTTCCAAGAGAGCTTTATAATTTCAACAATAAAAATGTCACACTGATAGAAGATACTGATCCAAGATGAGAACAATTTGGTATTTGATAATAAAAACAAAACAAGGGCTGCATGTTTGTGTTCAGAGATTAGTGACAAAAACAATTAATAATAATAATGATGATGATGATGATATGACAAAAAGAAATGTGTTACAATTCTTACCCTTGACATGTGAATGTAACCCTACATTCTACTGTGAGGAGGGAGCTTGCCTTGTATTGGACAAAACTGGATTTGATACCCCGCATTCCATGATCCCCGAAACTGGCAGGTATAATTCTTAGGCAAAACCATGAGTTACCACTGAATTTTACCAGATGTGATCCCAAAACAAAACAACATTAAAGAACAGGGCTTGAGCTCAGAGAACTCAGAGTAATATAGCTGCTATCCAAGGAATGCCAATGATTGCCACAACCTCAGGATTTTAGGAGAGAAGCAAGGACAGTCTTTCCAGAATCCACAAAACAAAGTAGCTCTGCCAACACTTTGATCTCAAATTTTAATCACCCATAGAGTGTGATAAACTTTCTGTTCTTATACATCAGCCAGGTATAATATTTGTAGGGTGGGCCCGGAGAGATAACACAGTGGTGTTTGCCTTGCAAGCAGCCGATCCAGGACCAAAGGTGGTTGGTTCGAATCCCGGTGTACCATATGGTCCCCCGTGCCTGCCAGGAGCTGTTTCTGAGCAGACAGCCAGGAGTAACCCCTGAGCACCCCCGGGTGTGACCCAAAAAAATATTTGTAGGGAAGCAGTAGCAAAGCTGTGTAATATAGATCATGAATATTCCAACATATTTGTTGTTAAGCATTGAGACAGTGGGGAAGGCAGGCCATTCTGGATCTTCCTGGAGGTGATCTACAAAGGGTCCAAAATGCTTTGGATTTCTAAATTTTTTGGCACATGAAATTGTTGAAGAAGAATAAAAAACCTTTACTTTACTCAAGTTATATCTTAGAAAAATTGGAACACTTGTCACATATAGTTACAGACAATTCTTTTGCAATTTATTATGATGGAAAACCAACCAGGCTGAGAAATTTAAATTTTTACTTATTGTTTCCTTAATGTGTAGAGCATCACACACACATACACACACAAACACATGCATATACAATGCTAATAGATTTATTTTAAATAAATGTATAGTTGAGATAGTCTGTGTTCAAATCATTTTTATTTTTGTGATTATCAATTAATTGACTTTTTAACTTGTTGGCCTGAAAATAAAATTCTTAGGCATCAAATCAACAGAAGAGTAAATTAAAGATAAAAAATAATTAAGACAACCAAATGCAAATTAATGGAGCAAGACATCTATAGTATACCATACATATGATTTAATTAACATTTGATTAAAGACTTGAATAAAAAATTAAAACATACATAGAAGATAACATAGCACTGTTATATAGCATAACAGAACTCTGTAGAGATGATATATTCATGACATTAAATCTAGAGATGTCTTCAAAAATTCAATTTTATTAAAGAAATACACAAAAGAAAAGATAAACAAAATGTACTACATCAGAATAAGAAGTTACTGAACTACAAAAGAAATAATTGCCAAAATTCAAAAAAAAAACCTCACAGTCTGAGAAAGTATTTTTCTACTAATTGATAGTTATCAAATATATATATATATATATATATATATGTATATCAGTTAGAAAATTGAACAAGAAAGAAAACAATTCTATCAAAAAACAATAAGAGAACAACAAAAACAGTCTTACATGTAGATGTTCACTACATATATTAAAAATGCTTTATTTTTAATATTATCAGGGAAATGAAAATTAAAACAAAAATAAATTATCATCTCACAAAGTGAAACTGACACACATCAAAAGAGAACAACAACAACAAAAAAACAGTGTTCCTGGGAATGTACAGAAAATGAACACTTACCCACGAATGATAGTAATGTAGACTGGTTCACTTTTTGGGAAAATAATATCAAAACTTTTTAAATTAATAATAATTGAATTTCTATATGATGCAGTAATTCCACTTCTTGGTATCTACCACAGAGTCCCCAAACTCTTTTCAAACAAGACATTTGTGTTCTTATGTTCATTGCAGCACAATTCATAAAACTCAAAATCAGAAAAAAAAACAAGTGTCAACAAATGACTAAATAAAGAAACAAACACAGACAGACACACAGTGGAATAATAATGCTTTATAAGAATAGATTCAATATCATGCAATTTGCTGCCACATGGAACTGTGAAGTTTAATGCTCAGTAAATTTAACCAGAAGGGTCAGATACAAAATGATCTTTCTCATATGTAAATAAATTTAAAGAAGGATATAAGGAAGTAACTACTGCTCAAAGGCATTGGAGTCTACCAAAGGTCTACAGAACTAAGTATACCATAGTGGAATGGGGAAGGATATTAAATTGGGGAGGAAGCACTGGGAAAATATTAGGGAAGGGAAGAGGGTACTGGGGAAGAGTGTGGTATTAGAATTCTGTACCAAGTAAATTCTAGCAGCAACAGTATTTTTATATAAATTATGATACTTTAAATATAAAAAAGAAATAAAAATTAAAAATTCTATATGATTTAATTTTTTTTGTTTTTGGATATTTACCAAAGAAATCAATGTAAAAATTTGAAGAGATATATTTATCACCCAATATTTATCATATTACTTTACAGCACTATCAAAATAGTCAACAGTTATTTAGACAACAACTTAAATATTCATTGATGAGTAAGTAGATAAAGAAGATGTGTATATAATGATCCCAATATTTACTGTGCATGTTCAGGAAGGTGAAAAAAAAGGCAAAAAGCGCAAAACAATTTTTTTTATCTAGTTCTTGTCTATTTCTTTGTTTTGATTTGGCTATTGAAGCCGTTGTCTCCATTTATACTTATTTTTCTTCTTTTTTTTTTTCTTCCTTTATGTGCTCTGCCACATTTTTTATTTCAATACCATGGCTTTTATGTGATACTTATCTTTTTTTTTCCCCCTCTGGAGTGCTCACTGGATACTTTATTTGACACTTCTGTTTGTACTGTTGTGGTGTTTCACCCTCTTTTCCCCCTTTGTCTCTCAAATCTAGGATGAAAGCCTCTAGAAGGACTCTGCCCATGTTTGGAGTATTTGATTTTTCCCCCCCAGTTTATTACTTCTCTTTTCTTCAAACAAAACCACATAACTTGAACTATCTAGACCTGCCTTTCAATTAGAGGGGGAAATAAGGGAGGTACCAAGACCAAACAGGGGTAAACCCACTTAGTAGTAAGCTAGGCACAGAGGGGACAACTTATTCTAGCAGCCCCGTGGGTGAGGGAAGAGATATGGGAAGGTTGGACCTGGATGTGGAGGGAGGACAATTCGGTGGTGGGAATTCCCCTGATTTTATGATAATGTGTACCTAAAATATTATTGTCAATGATATGTAACACACTATGATTAAAATAAAAATTATATTAAAATTAAAAAAAGATGTGTTTATGTGTGTGCTGAAATACACTCAGCTATAAAAAGAAAAATATTGTGCCATTCACAGAAACATAAATGAAGATGAAAATACGCTAATGAAGCAAGTCATCAGGAAAATATTTGAGCAACTTTATATTCTATTTACGTGGGGAAAACTATGCAACCAAAAAAGAAATGACAAGCACAAAAATTTGAAAATAAATTATTTGTCTATAAGGCTACAAGAGTGATTGCAAAATAAATAATAATAAGTAGTAACACAGTTATCCTTTCTCATGAGATAAACCATTAGCTTCTATGTAGATAACCATAATCCCATGTCAATTTATTCAGTGCTTGAAACATACTTAAGCAAAAACTAGGAAAGACATTTGAATCTAAGCAAAAATTCAATTGAGAGCTAGTTTTTGTTTCAGAAGAAAAACTCTTCCAGTGGGACCTTCACGTCAGCAGGGCAACATCAGAAGATGGATTTCTCAGTCACTGTATCTTTTGGTATCTGTTGATGGAAGCAATGGAAATTGGTGCTAATCACCAAATTCTGAGAAAACTGTAATTTCCTTTCATAACAAAAAGGACAACAGAATAGTTGAGGTTACTTACAAGATTACTTAGCTAAGGTTTAGTTTTAGACGCCATGTTAAAACCCACAATTTAGAAACTGAATTAAATGAGAAATAGTTTCTACAGAAACAGTACTTTCCCTAATTTGATTATATTTATAGAAATGAGCCACCACTAATTTCCTTGCTTTGTTATAGCAAGTTAGGGTTCCTCTCACAAGCAAATTCTCTTTTGTGTGTGTTTTTGTATTTTGCTTTTTGGGGTTTATGGAGGAGGAGAAAAGGGGGAAGGTATACCTGGAGATATGTGGGGTTTACTCCTGACTCTGTTCTCTGGAATCACTCCTGTACAATCTTAGGTGATCAAACCCAGGTGGGCCATATGCCAAGGAAGTACCCTACCCAGTGTACTATGATTTCTGTCCCACAGTAAGTTCTTGGAACTTTTTTCAGATCCAGCTTAAATTCCCAGACATCTTCCCCATTATATAGAACATTTACTTCCCTGCATGCAGCAACACTATTGTAGTTTTGAGTATATTTCCCAATGTAAATGAAGAGACTGGCATAAAGTTTTCAGGGCAAAAACTAAATGCTTATATACTGCCTTGATTTCCCAAGTTTAACATTATGAGAAAGTCACTTCAGCTCTTGAGCTTTCAAAGAATTGAGTGATGTCTACGCTGATGAGGCACATCTGTTTAGCTAAAATATTCCGTGATTGTGTATGGTCTCGCTTTTCTAACTGGGGTATGAAGCTATTATAATAGGACTCCTGTTAACAACAAAACCGGGTGCCATCCTTCACTCTGAAGGCGACATCTGTGATTCTCTATCCTTTTCTTGGTGTCTGCAGGGAAACACCTCAGCACCAGCGATCTGTGAAAAGTAGCACAATGCCAGTTCGCAATATGCATTCCAACTGCCCATCAGAGGGTTCACTTTAGAAAATGGCACTAGACAAATCTGAGGAAAAGCCTCTAACATCTCCCCCAAGAAACACAGCATTATAGACTCACCTCACCAAGAAATCCACTGTGTGCTTCTCTAAATTAACTTTCATATTTAAATATTTCAGATAGTGAAAAATACCCACCGCTTTATGAAACCAGGATTGTGAAAAATCCTGGGAAATAAAGTCTGCAGAAACCAGCAAATGAGAAGCAAAGAGGAAAGAGTAAAAGGTGTTTCTTGTGCATTTTTTCAAACCTTGTTCTGAGATGACTTACTTAAAATGATGTTTCTAGAAAAGATATGAGGGAAGTCTAGGAGGGTTCTAGGATCAAGCATGTCTTGCAGTATTAGTTGAAATAAGTATCTATGTAGGTGTAATTTTGTGTTTAAATGGGACTCAAGAATCTTTCACTCAAAATAAATAAATTATGTTTACACTTGTATGAATTCCTATATTTTAATCATGAAGATAACCCTGAGTTCAGTGTAATAAATTAAGGATCAAATACACAATCATAAAAGTATTAAAATGAGGGGCCGGGCGGTGGCGCTAAAGGTAAGGTGCCTGCCTTGACTGCGCTAGCCTCGGATGGACCGCAGTTCGATCCCCCGGCGTCCCATATGGTCCCCCAAGCCAGGAGCGACTTCTGAGCGCATAGCCAGGAGTAACCCCTGAGCGTCACCGGGTGTGGCCCAAAAACCAAAAAAAAAAAAAAAAGTATTAAAGTGAATCATTAAATTTTTTGAGACCCTAGTAAACTCAGTTCAATTTACAGAATCATCTTCTAACACCTTCAGAAAATCCTAATAGTTTATACAGATTTTTTGGGTTTGTTTGGTTTTGGTTTTGGGGTCACACCCGGTGGTGCTCTGGGATTACTCCTTGCTCTATACTCAGAAATCTTTCCTTCCAGGCTTGAGGAACCATCTGGGATGCTGGAGATCAAACCTGAGCTGGACCCGGGTCAGCTTTGTGCAAGAAATCACAGATAATGACTCAGTTCAGTTATATGTATTTCTTTTCAAAAATTAGTATTCCAACGGGGACTGAAAGATAGTACAGTGGGTAATTTAGCCAGAGTGCTTGCCTTACATGTAACTAAACCAAGTTCCATCCACACCATCCCTTATGGTCCCAAAGCAATGCCAGGAATGATTTATGAGTACAGAGACAACAGAAACCTCTGAGCATCATGTTTATTGGCCCCTACCTCCCCCAAATTTGGCATTCTAATAAGATAGATAAAAGATTTCAACTGTTGATTTTTTTGATGAAAGGATAACTTTGGTTGAAAACAATAAAAAATTTAACATCTTCCTCTTTTATGTTATAAGCAATATATTGCATATTTCATGCAAAATAGTAACCTCTCCTATCTAGATCACTTTTAACAATACAACACAATTTTTAGGTTTGATAAATCAGTGTTTTTCAATATGATTGAAGGTAGGTAAGTAGGGTGGTTTTAGAAAATACTGTAATAGTGTTTCTGCCATGGATGAAACAAAATTTCAAATTCTTTTTAGGTATAGTGGTCAGTTACATATTCTCAGGTCACATAGTGCTTAAACTCTAAAGAGATAGAGACCAAAAAGAAAAGGAAAGGAATTCCAGAATACAAAAGTAATGATAACTGACATAATGGAAATAAATGAAGACTGACAAGAAGACACAAAAGGCACCTTTGATGTTGAAGTAAACAGATTAATTAAAGTGAGGAGTCATGTGGGATTTATTGGAAGAAAGTTCAAAGTAGAAAGACAGAATAGTCTTTATTCTTTATGGTTGGCATAGTTGAGAATACCCAAGACAGTTCTTATTGCTGGAATCCCAAGAGAAAAGAAAAGAGAGATTAACATGAAATGAGATTGGGAAGATAGTTAAATCAACTGAGCTTGGTTTATAAAGTCATGAAATGGCTATATTTACATTTTTTTAAAGGCAATGGTAAAAATCTAGGTGAAACAGGTGTTGTATTTGACAAAAATAGAGACAGTAATTCCAAGATAAACTGTAGCACCTTGAGTAAGTCACAGGTTTGGGAAGTATATTTTGCAATAGAGTTTGATAGAGGATCAACATTTCTCGTGAGAAGTTGCACAACTGAAATTAGCTTGCCATTTGCAAATGAGTTTGTCAAATATGTGATTTATAGAGGTACTTAAGGATCCATTTTAAGTACTGATGGAATTGAGGGTCTGCTCTAGAAATCTGTAGTTTTTTGTTTGTTTGATTTTGAAAAATAACAGCATCATCTGATGCCAGAGATCTAACTAGCACTGGATAATTGATAAATTCCTGTACTACTTCTCTGGCCATACTTTTGGAACTTTTTTAAAAGCCATAGTTTAGCACCCCACAATTGCAATAAGTTACTAAATACAGTGACTCCTGCCAAAAATTTGGAAATGATGACTTTTCTCCTCATACATTTGCCTAAAGGGAAGCTATTTTTATTATAAATTTGCCCCAGGACAATGTAATTATCTTAAACATTAATTCCAATTTTTGATTGTATCTTGTTGAACATTAGCTTACCATTTCACTTGCTATGATTTGTTTATATAGCAGATATGGCAGCCCCCCTGATTAACTTAGGCTGGGACCAGTTGCTTTGGTTTATTATGTAATACTATTCTGCTGTCACTATTAACAGAATCAATCCAGGACTTATTTGTTGAATGTGTGGGTGTATGTTTCTATGAAACTTAGACAGAGTAGTCTTACTTAAATAAAGAACTGAAAAGCATATGCTGCAAGTTTCACCATCTTCTGGAGTTATATTCTGGCTTATATATCCAAAAATTTAGAACCTATGGAACAGATTTGCAAACAAGATTTTTATAATTCATTTGAAGAATAAAGATGCCATGTAATTTGAAAAACGGTCATGGAGTCTGTCTGTATTATCCTGTCACTTTTCACTCTTATGCTTGCCATAGAACCCATGTAAATCTGAAATAGCAATTATGCACAGGATCATTTCCTAAGAAAAAAATAAAAATAAATTTGGTGCTGGCATGGGCAATTTTGATGAAATGTTATGAATCGAGTATACTGATTCTGTTTTATTTTTAGGCAGAATGACATTATGATATGTTTTTGCTATTTATATAGTATATACAAAAATATATGTAAACAGAGGGAGAAATACAGATTACAGTAAAAGCTGAGAATTTTTAAATAGTACATTATTTTGTGAATCTACAAATGAGTTATCTCTATAAATATAGTTAAAAACAGGAAAGAGATCATTGTATTTTGTTCATTTCTATTCCTAGGTATGTTTTATGAGTGACGCTAATTAATGTTAATCCAAGAAAAATAAAACTGATGTGAGATGACAACAGGCTAAGTGCAGTAGAGTCAGCATGCTCTGAAAAATGTATTTTCTCAGTGTTTTCTGATGCTACAGACATCCTTCTGATCACCAAGAAACCCCTTGATGGAAGAATTGAGGGAGCTCAAACAAGTTTACCAGTGTTTATTATGCTACTGCAATTATAACTGCAAAAAATAATTCAAAGTTCTATGTTTATATTACAGCATATAAAGCTAAATTTAAAGAATGGATCTTGAGGAACTGCACTTAGAACTGAGCCATTTCATTGCTAGGTCAGGAGCCACTTATCTTGCAAGGATACCAATGCTTGTATTTTTTTCACTACAACTATATTAAAGAGAAGATACACTGATGTGCTAACTTTAGTCACTTTTTTTATAAAACAACATACAAAAAGCACCTAATGGGTGCAGAAGTTACAGTGGGAAAGCAGCACAAAACCCCAGCATGCTTACTGAATGAAAATGGTAGTCCTGAAGACTTAAATAATTTTAACCTTTTTTTTTTTTTTTTTTTTTGGGCCACACCTGGCAATGCTCAGGAGTTACTCCTGGCTGTCTGCTCAGAAATAGCTCCTGGCAGGCACAGGAGACCATATGGGACACCGGGATTCGAACCAACCACCTTTGGTCCTGGATCGGCTGCTTGCAAGGCAAACGCCGCTGTGCTATGTCTCCGGGCCCCAATTTTAACCTTTTAAAACATCTATTTGTTACAGATTTCTGAATGAATTTGTTGATTATATTTTAGGAGCTCCAAGAATCAGTGGAAAGGATGACAATATAACACAAACTATGAAAGTAGGATTGATAATACTTACAGAAAAAATATAACTATAGAATGTAATAGTCAATTGAAAAAAAACCTCACTGAAAGGCTTCACTAGCAGAGTAAACATAGTTAAGGACAAAATTAGTAAGCTATATAACGAGACGCAGAAATTTGCCAGACACCAGGAACATATATTGCCTCTATTACAACTAAATAATTTCAATCTTCTAATTGTGCAACTGCTTCATTAAGAAAAAACTTTAAAGTTCAGTTTCCAGTTAGCATTACTTGATTCTAAAAGAAGACATTTCTGGGAGCAGAGAAATTGCATGATGGTCTGAAACATGATGCTCTGCATGCTGAAAGATAGCATTCATTTACCAACACCATGAACTCAAGAAAAGACTCACAAGCAGAGGTCCAAAACTTGCTTCTCCTGATCACCTACATTTGATCCAAACCTCAAAGAACAGATCAATAAACAAATAAGCAAATATTTAAATAACAAAAGACAAGTGACCTGTGAAATAGTACAGGGAATGAGATATTTTTCTCACATGTGGTCCTTTGGTTTGATTCCTAGCATCACATTTTAATCTAAGAGCACCACCATCAACACCAATAGTATCATGAATCACTGCATGTTGGGGCCCTTGCATTGAACAATAGGCATGATTGAACTTTTTAAAAAGAGAGCTATAGACTTACCATTAAAGTAAAATAACTTATAATGGGGGCTTTGGAATATTTTTGGTGTACATACCACTTAGGAGATGATGACAATGAATAACTTTATTGTAACTCAATAATAAAAAAGCCAAATTGATGTTGGTAACAACGTCATTTTCCTGTTAAATTCAACATTAAAATTGTCTTCTACTCATTGAAATTTTTTATATAGTTGTTTTTATTTAGTCCCAGCTTGTTAGTTTTATTTCAGTTTTTATAAAGTTCCATCTCTAAATTCTGAAGTCAGTAATATATATGCATATATAGCTTTGTTCAAAACATGCCTCAAGTAATATTTAAATAAAATTTAATAAATTATATTTGAGCATTTGTTCATATTTTTATTTTTCTTTAAAACCCAACTTAAAAGTTTCATGGAAAGATACAGCAGAGAAGCTAAATAAGTCTTAAATGTGGTGATTTGTTTTTTATAAAATTGAAATGATTTTGATGCCCAAGAAAAGAATGTATTTCAATAATCTGAATAGATAGTGGACAGAGATTATGACTGCCTTATTACCCCTTTTCTAAGTTCAATTTGACTGACTAGATCTTTATACACCTGAATTACTAAGCAGTTTTACTAAACAAGAGCTAAAAGTAAAAAACTACAGTCTTTTATTTTTTATCTCCTACAGACGTAAATGTGTTTCACATATCCAAACTAAGTTCATAAAAGAAATGTTAAAGAGAACTGCCATTTTGAACTTTCTTAGTAGAAAAAATAAATCAGATACATTTTCACCTAAAATTTCCAAGAAACAGCACATCTAGTTTTCTAAAAATCTATTCTAATTCACACTGGAAATTGCAATTTTTTTCTCAAGAGTGAAAACTAGTCTCATAAATGCTATATGTTCAGTTTCTCACTCTATAAGGGTGTTTGCTTTTATCTGGCCAGACTGGCTAACCTAAAATATGGAATGATGTAGAGAAAAAAATTGGAAGATGATTATATCAAATTTACCTTATATGTGTTGCTTAGTCATTGTATGTATATTAGTAATTCATTCCTCACCTTTATTGAAAGAGACACTATTTATACACATTTTTTTTATCATATGGTGGGAATGAGTAGAAATGATGAAGTATTTTTGTCTTGATATTCTTTTGGCAAATATTTCTTGTGAGACTTGTAAACCTGCTCTTTTATGCAATGCCTGGGTCTAGTAGATCATATATAGACTTGGCTCCCTTTGAGTTTGAAAGTCTATTAGTATAAAAACCTTACCTGGGCATATATAACAATTAAACAAAATAGAATTTGGAAAATTTTCTGGGACAATACAATAAAGCAGAGCTATAGACTTACTATTAAAGTAAAATAACTTATAATGGGGGCTGTGGGCTGTGGGAGATTTTTGGTTGACAAATGACGTGGAACTGATCAAAAGAGAATTCTGTATCTTATTTTGAAGTAGAAGGCAAACCTGAACAACTCAGAGGTTGAAAAATACGAAGTATCATTTAGAAACAACAAATAATCATTGAGACATTATTAAATGTTGAATATGTACTAGGGATTAATCTAAGCTCTATAAATATTAACTATTTGATCCTTATAATGATACTATGAATAGGTGTCATCATTATTATCCCTGTTTTAGAACTTAAAAAGGTGACACAGAAAATGTAAATAGCTTTTCAAGGACTCTCAGGTGGTAACTGGAAAACAAAGGCTTAGATTTAGAAAAGTAATGCCAAAATATACTTTGTTTTTACTCTTTATTTTGTTGTTTTTGCTTTAGTACCATACCCAGCTGTGCTATGGGCTCTATCCTCAAATATTACACTCCTTATGGGGCTTTGTTCAAGGCAATTACCTTACCCACTCTAATATTGCTCCAGAATTAAAACCCACACTCTCAAATATATTTCTATAGAATCATATTAGATTTAATCATGAATGTTATTAAAATAAGTTTATGAAAGATAATGAAGAAATTAAGATTGTGGTAAATTTTTGAATAAAATAAAAGCTCTCAATAGTCAAGCTAAGGATTTTTAATTTTCAATATAGTTAACACTTTTTATCCTATTTGTTAGTTGTTTAATCTTTCTGACATAAGCATACAATTAAAATGCTTATATGTTAATAATATAAAGATTATTTTTGTGTTATGAAGTGCAGGAAATGTTTCTGATTGCCTTAAGGTAAAAAATACAATTTGAAAAGTAAGCCTAGAAAGGAGGAACAAGACAGGTTTGCCATTTAAAACTGGTAACAAGCAATTGCTCACAATTGTGATGTCTCTAATTTTTACATCCCTAGAAGAGCTTGTTCATTGGTAATAATATGCATCGGGAGTCCATACTTAGGTACCAGTCATCTCTAAACCAAATCTAAAAATACACAGTGTAAATTTCAGTTCTCAAATTTCATAATGTGACGAAGAATCATAACTAGTTCAATAGTTAAAAAAATTAGAGGAATTCACATAGAGAATAATCTTGAAAATGAGAACTAGAAGTAGGGAGAGCAGTCACTTTGCAATGGCTATGTTCTTACAGGGTTAGGCAATATATAGCTCATCAGGAATTTACATTAGGAATATGTATGCTGACTTGTGACATAATGTGTTGTGATGACTGGATATATAGATCATGGGTTAAAAAACATGAGTAACCCATGTTCTGAGCTCAATTATAAATTTTATTCTTTAATCTTACTTGCTCAGACTCAGACAGCACATATAGACATTATCATCAGGGTGGTGGAGAGATTAATTTCATCTGTGCTGGGTATTATCTGTGGGTTAATAGTCTGATTTTTATTTTTTGCAAATTTTATTTAAATTTGAGATGAAATAATTTTATTTCTCAATTAAAATAGTAGATGATGCTTCTCATATAATAGAAAAGTTGCCTTGATTGCGTGAGGTCTTCAGTGTTATCCCAGTACCATTTGTATCTCTTTTACTCCCCCAAACCACTGAACAATGTGTCTTACAACCCTGATTACACTGTATAACTGAGCCTTTCTGAGTGTGAATTCTCAATTAAATAAACAGCTGTAAATTTCTCAGATAAGAAAACTTTTAAAATTATACTCAATGATGATTAGATATTTATCTTAGATCTGTGCTCAGTGGTCACTACTGATGGCACAGTGAGACCGTATGCAGTGCTGGGTATAAAACTAGGGTTGGCTCCATGCAAGACAAGTGGCTTACCTTCTGCACAGGCTCTCTAGAAAAATAATTTTTACTATAAAGGAAAATTATAAAAACATTATAAACTTTATGAAAACATTATAAAAAATAAGTAAATGAAAACTTGCAGTATGGAAAGGAATCCTGATATACATGGTAAATGAAAAGCAAGACTAAAAAAAAAAAGAAATAGGTCAAAGACCAAGATTGCAGGACATTGTTAGTAGGAGAGATGGTATTAGAAGTAGAATTTTAACAAGATTGAGGTATATTTGTAAGATTACTAGATTCATATTAACTAAGTAGGTTAACACAAGAAGGTCTTGCATATTGACATGAGTGATATGAACTAGCACTGGTGGTCTTACGTTCCAAACACTCTGAGATCCTTCAAATCTCCCTCAACTGCACAGTGAACTTATTTTTACTTTCCTAAAATAATGATGATAAATTTAGTGAGAAGAAAAAGATGTTGTTCAGATTATAAAGTAGTGGATTTCAGCAAGCTAAGTTCTTTGAGTTCTTCCAATTGGATTTACACAAGATAGCCTTGCTGCTCTGTCCTCTATTTTGGATTTGCCATTTTCCTTCTCTGTCAAGTTTTTGATATTTGACATCCCAATTGGAACTTTCTAAATCTCTATTTGAGCCATCAAATTTCCAATTCCAGGTCTCTGACTTCCATATTTATTTCAAACTAAGTTTTTAAGTTTTAAATCAGAAGTTTTACCTGCATAATATTCCTCCAATTCAAAATCTATGACTCTAGGTTTTCACAGAATATTTTAAAATCGCCCTAATTTTTTTAAGTTTTAAGTTTTAAGTTTTTAAGTTTTTAAGTTTTTAAGTTTTTTAAGATAATTGGTATCTTGTTTCATCTTACTACTTTTTCTTAGAAATTCTTCCTATTAATCTGAGCTATTCCTAGTATAGACGCTGTCAAGCTTTAAGTAGTCCAAGCCTTGAGGTAGCATCTTATCTTTTTTATCCTTTTGTACTTTTGAAAATAAATCACCTATAAACATATACTCAAAACACCTTTCTTAATTATTGCATCTTTGTAGTCTCCATTAATTTATTAATTCCCACTATCATCTTTTAGTTCAATAATTGAATTTAATTCATATATATAATTGATATTGCCATCTCTGCAAATAAACTCATATAATTTACAACAGGTTTTTTTTTTCCTGGGTCTTTTAAAAACAAGTTTATGTATTTATGTTTTGTTTTTGAGTCATACTAAGCTGTGTTAAGGGCTTGCTTTTGGAGCTAGCCTCATGGATCACACTTGCAGAACTCAGGGGTCAAAAAGTGGTGGCCAGGATCACACTTTGGTTGACAGTGTGCAAGAAAACTGTTTTATCACTTATGAATTTTATTAAAGAAGGTATCACTTCTTTATTCTACCACTAGTGCCCTTTCTCTATGTTCAGCATATGAAATAAATATAGTCAAGCAGCTAGTCTGTCTAAATGTTTATCCTATCTCTCTACACTCTAATCCCTGCTCTATTCTGCTGTCAAAAATGTTTACTGTTTAAGTACCATTTTCAGAAGTCATTTTTTTCCACTCACAACACTTAGCATTACCCATTATGCTGACTTTTCTGTTCCTGTGCCTTCTGTTCTTGTCATCTCCCAGAATGCTCTGGTCTGTTGCCAGTCAGAATAAAATATCATTTGGGTCCAGTAACATATACTTTCCTAACTGCAGGTTTCAAAGATGCAGCTTTATTATTTCATGCACATTAATACTATGTTTTACCTGTGGCTTTGCTTCATGTCCCATTTATTTTTAGTGTAAAAGTTAAGTAAATCCTATGTATTGCTTTACATTATTGGTCACAGGTGGGCATGCTCCCGGCTTGGTTTAGGCAGGTCTCTGAGTGTCATTTGTGGTTTCGGGGCTTGAGCTCTGATTGGCTGTGTGCAGCGTCTTCCCCTCTCCCGTTTCTCCAGCTTCATCAGAACCTATTCAAACCCAACAAACTATTGGTAATGAAAAAAGAAGATGATGGATGGAGTGAAACAGTGATTCTTCTGACTTTTAAAGCTTCTTATTAAAACACATTCTAATTTCATGAATAAGGAGGATTATTGGATACATTTAGATAAAAATGCTGGAATAAATGAATAATTATTTCCGATGGACTGAACCAGGAAGAAAGTCAATAAACATTTTTACTAAATTACTCTTTACTTTTAACTAACATTGCTGTAATGTTAATTATCCAAAACCTATCATGTACCTAACGTTTCCATATACTTTCCACAAAATATATTTGAAAATAGTAATTATTTTACTTAAAACTAGATGTAAATTGGTATATTCCTCTATTTTCTTGTGAAACTTCTTTTTTAATTACCTTATTTAAATATTGTTGTTACAAACTCGTAACTGATTGAGGTTCATCAATACAATGTACTTCTCTTGGTCATATGTCTCTCCATCAATGTCCCCAGTTTCCCTCCTACCCACACTCCCTACCTAGGGGCAGATATTTTACTTCTCTCTCTCTCTCTCTCTCTCTCTCTCTCTCTCTCTCTCTCTCTCTCTCTCTCTCTCTCTCTCGTGTGTGTGTGTGTGTGTGTGTGTATGTGTGTCTCTGTCTCTTTCTCTTTCTCTCACCCACACTCTTTCACCCTTTCTCCCACCCCTTTCTCCTTCCTATAGCATTGTGATTTGCACAACAGTTAATGAGGTTATATGTATCATGCACATTACTTTATCTCCTTTTAGCACCTCGATTTTATCCAGGGTGTTCAGTTCCAACTATCACCGTCATAGTGGTCTCTTCTCTACCATAATTGCATTTTCACTCTTTGTAGCAAGCTTCTTATAGTGGACTGGTCCACCTGGGCCTCATTTCTATAGTCTCTGGATAATATTACTGTTAACTCATGCACTGCCTATACCCAAAGGTGTTCCCCCAAAGGGGAACTTCCCATTTCTGTTCAGCTAGCTCTTTGACTTGTAAAGATTCATCTGGATTTTACACAACCCTTTCACTCCGGATTGGTTAATAAGTCGTTTCTGTTTGGCTTGACACTTGGAGAAAGACCAGGAGGTGAGAAGCCATCAAGTCCATGATTCCCTTTTGACTGACTTTATTCATCAATTTTTCATGCTACCCTGCTTCAAACCTGTTCACCTATGATTGGATTTTGGCATATGGGATTATTTTACATATTACCATACTGTCATTTTTTTCTTATATCTCACAAATGAGTAAGATTATTCTACGTCTATCCCTCTATCTTGTTAAATCGCTTTACTCAGCTTAATAATCTACATATTCATTAATATAGGAGCAAATTTCATGCTTCATTTTTTCCTAACAGCTGCATAGTATTACTGTATATAGATGTACCACAGTTTCTTTAGCCAAACATCTGTTCTTAGGCACTTGAGTTGTTTCCAGTTTCTGGCTATTGTAAATTGTTTTGTGGTGAGCATAGGAATGCAGAGGCCTTTTCTATATGTTGTTTTTGGTTTCCTAGAGTATATCCCTAGAAGTGGTATTGCTGGATCATATAGAAGCTTGATTGCTAGTTTTTTGAGGAATAGTTATATTGTTTTCCCAAAAGCTAGGCTAGTCTGCATTCCCACCAGCAGTGAATGAGTGTCTTTTTTTCTGTGCATCTGCACCAGCACTGGTTGTTTTGCATATGGTTTGATTCTCGGCAGTACTTGTGGTTGCTTAAGCATTTCCAGGAATAATTCCTGAGTATAGAATTGAAAGGAAGTCCTGAGAAGAGCTGAGGATGTTTCCTTCTTCCCAAACAAAGCATGTTAGAAGTGCAAGTTCTTCTTTATGGAGTGCAGTAGTTTGAGCTACAACCTGCGGTGCTCAGGGGTTACTCCTGGCTCTTCACTCAGAAATCATTCCTGATAGGCTCATGGTACCATATGAGATGCCGGGAATCAAACCTGGTTGACCAAATGCAAGGCAAATGCCCTACCTGCCATACTATAGCTCTGGCCCCAGTGCAATTTGGGGGGGGGCTTTTTTTTTTGGGGGGGTCACACCCGGCAGCACTCAGGGGTTACTCCTGGCTCTATGCTCAGAAATCATTCCTGGCAGGCTCGGGGGACCATATGGGATGCCGGGATCCTAGCCACCGTCCTTTTGCATGCAAGGCAAATGCCCTACCTCCATGCTATCTCTCCGGCCCTGCAAATTTTTCTTATAATCAAATAGCAATATATAAAACAATTCAATGCTTTGAAAATAATAGATATTAATTCATGTTAGTTAATCCTAATTTATTTTATATTTTAAAAAATTAAAGAAATACTAATTATTTTCATACTAAGGAGAATATGAACAAAATAAAACAAACTAATGTGATAACTGGAATAATATTTGCTTCTTAAGACAATCTTGATCTAGTTTTCTTGGAGAATAAGTTGACTAAAACATGAGGGCTAATTTATATTGTATAGCTTGATTCCTAATATTTCCAAAAACTAAAAATTGTTCTTCTAAAAATGTATTCCAACTTAATTTTATTTCAACTTTTGGACCATTCTTGTTTGTTTTCAGGGTTTATTTTTGGCAATGTGCTCAAGAATCTCTACTACATGAGGTTGGGAGTTTATATGAGGTGTGCGAGATCAAAGACAGATCTATGGCTTGCGAAGAATACAGCTGACCTGGCATACAATCTGTCAGGCCCCAAATGATTTTTCTGGATACCAAATTGACTCAGCATCACAGAAGCAAACTTTGCATGACAATGAAAATCCTTTTTTTAATAAAATAAAAAGAATGAGTTGTACATTACATCCACATCTTCAAAGTTTTACATTGTCGTAAGTTTATGTCTAATATCTATTATAAAATTAATATGAAAAATTGATTCCCAAAGGGATCTTATGGGATGCCAGAATGTCAAACCCAGGTTGGCCTCATGCAAAGTAAATGGCCTACCTGCTATACTATTGCACTAGTACCTGCTTTATAATTCAAAATTTTAATTAATGTATAGTTAATTGAATGTGGAAATGAATAAAAATAAATTATTTTGCTTATAAATAGATGTAATGATATTAAACAACTAATTAGAAGATATAATAAAAATTCAGTAGCATTGCAAATGTGGCATTTTATAAAATAGCAGAAGACCTAATTCTAACATTGTACTCTAAGAATTGACTTCTTGTAATTACTATATTCTAGATAAATATAAAAGTTTTAGATTGATCTATTTCTTTTTTTCTTCATAGAAGCCATACCCAGGGATGCTGAAATGACTCTAGGTTTAGGTCCAATGATATTTAGAGATCATGAGGATTACACTTGGCATTACTAATGATTACAGCATACAGGGGTAAAACATGGGAACTTGCATATGGGAGATGTTTTTCATCTCTTGAATTCTATCCTAGATTAAAGCTATTTCTTATTTGACTATTTTAGTCAAAAAAATAGGGAGGTCGAAGTGATAGCACAGCCTAGCACACAGCTGACTCAGGACGGACCTCGGTTGGATCCCGATCTCGGACGTTCTATATAATCCCCAAGCCAGGAGTGATTTCTGAGCACAGAGCCAGGAGTACCTCCTGAGCATCATTGGGTGTAGCCCCACCAAAAGAAAAAAAAAGGCATTGGGGCTGGAGATATAGCACAGCAGTAGGGCATTGGTCTTGCATGCAACCACCCTAGGAGGGACCTGATTTGATTCCTGGCATCTCATATGGTCCCCCAGCCTGCCAATGGCAATTTTTGAGTGCAGAGCCAGGAGCACCACTGTGTGTGGCCCAACAAACAACCAATCAGTCAATAAATGGATAAAAATAAAGTTTTTTTAATCAAAAAAGAATAGGAATTATTTATATTATTACATACATACATGAAAACATACATTTATGGTATCCATTATATTATATTGCTTTTTTTTATGAAAAAATTTACAAGAAAATAAAAACACATATCCTCAAGCTGTTCTTTTTAGGGCCTTTTTAACCAGATGAACAGGAGTAGTATGTATTATAATTTTCATTTCTCTATTAATGTATCTAACTTATTAAAAATGAATTATGTGTGTTCATTTTATGTTTTCATACAAGGACCAGCATGAATGTTGTGAATGAAGTAAGCTTGTAAAACCAAACAATTTGGAGATTGTTATATATGAATAGACCAATTCATGTAAGGCAGATGGATCCCAGGTTTTCAATCATAAGCAGAACAATAGTTTGGGAAAACGGCCAACTTCCGACTCTATAAACTTTTGGTCAAAGCAATAATAAAAATATAGTGTATCATTATGTTTATAAAAGAATACCTGTCTAGAGAAAACTCTTTAAAGTCTTTGTGCCTATCAAGTTTCATTTTTTATTTAAAGAGTCAGTTTGTTTTCCCCAAATAATTTTATGCTTAAAAACCCTGTTTAAAGCCAATATATTTGACTAAAAACAATCAAAAGGAATATAAATGCTAATCACTTTTCAATGTTTTCATCTTTGAATAATTCAGCCTACAAATTTATAAATATATCACTGGTAAAATACTTGCTTTACTACATGTACCAAGCAAATTGTAAAAGTTAAATTATGAAACTTTTATTCATAAAATGCTTAATAAGCAATTGTGTTCTACATACAATCAACTTCTAGCACATTAGAAAGATGTCCTGTGGAAATATTTGTCAAATAACACTTTGACAACCAAATTATTTTTAATATTTATATCAGTATGATTACTGTCTAGTAAAACAAACACTAAAGACTAATAACATCAATCCTAATAATACTTAAAAATTATCAGGCAGTTACTAAATGCTAAGCATGCCTTCATCTTCTTTATATTTTATGACCCTCAGTTAGTCCTTTTTAATAGGAAAATACTAGATAAGAAAAATAAAGCATAATTTAGCTAAATTTTGTGTAGAGAATAACAGTTAAGGAGGTGTAAATTAGGCTTCAAATACAGGCAAGCTAACTCTCAAAGCGTATTTTCAATCTGATTACTGCATTCATATATGCCACCCATGACTCTAATAAAAAATAAAATCTAGAACTGCCAAATCAAACATCTACACTGAACTTTGGACACACATAATATCACAAAAATGGTAGCTTCTAAATTACTGTAGCATTTACCACATAATTAGCAGGAGAAAATTATCTTCCTTTCCATTCTTAGCATCTAGAAGTCTTCTGCATTTTTTTGTGTTTAGAGTTTCTTTTCATTATCAAAGTGCATCACTTCATACTTTTTTTTATCTTCACATCCATTTTAGTTTTGTCCTCCATGCCTCTTGTTTCAGGGTTCTTATGATTGTAGTGAACTTACCAGCAAAATATGAAATAATGCTCTTGTCTCAATACCCTTAATCACAGAGTTCTCTTTGCTATGTAAAGTAATATGCATCAATGATTCTTTGGGATTCAAATGTTAGAATTTTAAGGGAGTATCACTTTATCTAACATAGGTCTGATCCCAAAATGAAAATGTTAAAATCCTAGTGTTTTCCTTGTTTGAGGCCAACCTGAGTTGGATCCCTAGCATTCCATATGGTCCCTAAGCCTGCTGGGAGTGATTTCTGAGCTCTGAGCCAGCAGTAACCCCTGAGTGTGACCCTGTGTGCCCCCCAAACAAACAAAAAAATGTTAAAAGTGCTAATGTTGTGCTGAAGACATTAAAGGAGATACTGAAGAAACAACACAAAAATGATACAATCTGAAATTAGAAAGAGTACTTTGGCTGTCCTGAAAATAAAACTTTTGATGCAATAATTTTGTAACATTCAGAGCTAAAATTAATATAATGGAAGTAAGAGTGGAGAGAAGACAGTAAACTGAAGGATTTCAGAATACAGGATCAGCTAGGATACCCTAAAATTGCGCATAAGTAATTGCTTTACTTTTGGACCCACACTTCCATATCGGCAAGAAATAAATTGTGTTTTTTTTTTTTGTTTTTTGGTGGGAAACATTCAGCTATATTCCTGGTTCTTCAGTCAGAGATCACTCTTGACAGTGCTCAGAGAGCCATATTTGGTGCTAGGAATAAAACTGAGAATAGCTGTGTGCAAGACCTGTTCTTTAAATATCTTATAATTTCTTTAGCCCTAAATTATTGATTCATTAATATACTTTCAATAAAATATACCTTCATTATGTTTCTAATTTATTATCATGTAAATGGCACCAGGTGGCATAGCTTTGTGGCAGATTCAATAATTTAGTCTTTTTCTGTAGAATAACACCAATTCCTATTTAAAGCTTGAAACAAAATTTATTTGCAATTTACTCTCTGCTGTCACTATACAGAACTGTTGCCAATTTTATATTTAAAACCCAAGAACAGAATATTAATTTATTAGAAAAAATATATTTTATCAAATGTGATAGATTCCAAGAGTCTGTTACTTGTGTGAATTAATTCCATTTAACACACTGACACCTGCCTAATTCAGATTTTTCTGATGATAAATATTAGTACTCTTATCAATGTTCATTTATACTCAGTAAAATTCCTTTTTAAAAAAACGGGCATTTTTTATTTTTTCAGCCAGTTCATAACAGGTGCAGCATACTTAGTCCATTCAATAGATATCATTCAAAAAACCTCTTCATAAAAAAATATTTCAGTGAGTTGATTCTAAAGTTATGCCAGTGAAGAAAAACTTTGAATTAGAAAAGAACTTGGGACAATCTCTCAGCTGGTTGGTGATTAGAATAATTTTTAAGCATTTTGGATCAGATCAGATCATATCCAGAATATTTGTAAACCAAGCACTTCCTTTAATATTAATTTGTGTTATTTGTTTTTATAAAAGTTTAATCTATAGGAATAGATTAAATCACACACACACACACACACACACACACACACATATATATATATATATATATATATATATATATATATATATATATATACCCATGTGATTCATTTACACTTAAAATCAGTGGAAGGTTATTTTAGAAAGAGAGGGTGGATTTAAAAAAATATAACAGTTCAGCTTGGATTAAGCCAAATACCTTCTTGAGAGAACTGTTTGAGAGGATAGCAGAAGGAAGGAAACACAAGCTTCCAAAATTTTCATTGCTATATTTTGCAAGCTTAGACACAGAAAGGTCTTGAATATGATGGTAAAGTCTAAGAATATATATTCCAGTAGTTTAAAAAGTTTTAAAGATATTATTATAGAGTAAGAGAATAAAAAACTACAAGGCATATGCCAATAAGAAAGTCATAATCTGCTCCAACACTTCTTTGGAAACTTTTTCTTTCCTTTCAATTCATTCTTGCCTAAAGTGTCTCATGATTGACAATGTCCAATTTACATCCTTCAGTCACAGTTTAGCTGACATGCAAAGTATGCATGTTGTCTTACTGTTACCTGAACTTGTTCCATGTTAATGAAATATGATATGCAGAGATATAAAATGATTTAATTTTTCTGTGACTAGGATACAAAATACTCCAAAGAATGAGAGACATTATTCACCTTATCTGATAAGGGGTTACTATCTATGGCATACAAGGCACAGTTAGAATTTAGCAAGAAAAAGAAATCTTAATCCTATCCAAAACTGGGGAGAAGTGAACAGATATTTCTTCAAAGAAGAAATACAGATGGCCAAGAGGCACATAAAAAATGCTGCACGTTATTAATCATCAAGGAGATACAAATCAAAACAATAATGAGATATCATCTCACACCACAGAGACTGGCACACAACACAAAGAACAAGAACAGCCAGTATTGGCATGAATGCAGAGAGAAAGGGACTCTCATTCACTGAAAGTGGGAATGTCAACTGGTCCAGTCTTTTGAAAAAGAAGATGAATATTTCTCAAAAATTGTAAATTGAGCTCCAATATGAACAAACAATACCACTTCTAAAAATATAACCTAGAAGCTAAATAATAGGCAGAGAAGTCTTTTGCATTCATATGTTCATTGCAGCACTATTCGCAATAGGAGAATCTGGAAACAAGTGCCTGACAGGTGAATAGATAAAGAGACTGGTACATTTACATAATGGAATACTATGCAACTGTTAGGAAAATGAAGTAATGAAATGTAAGTATATATGAAAGGTTATGAAGAATATTATGCTGACTGACAGAAGTCAAAGTTAAAGAGATAGACATAGAACAATCATACCAATTTGTGGGATAAAAACAATAGTATAGGGACCAGAGCAGAAGCACAAGCCATTAGGCTTCTGCCTTGTGCGCACTAGCCAAGCACGGATAGCGGTTTGATTCCCCCGGTGCCATCCCCCTGTGCCCCATATGGTCTCTCAAGCCAGGAGTGATTTCTGATCATATAGCCAGGAGTAACTCCTGAGTGTCACCGGGTGTGGCCCATAAACCAACCCCCCAATAAAAACAAACAATAGTATAATATTAATATCCAGAGTCAATAAAGAAGAGGGCCAAGAAGTAGAGTTCCTGGTAGGAAATTTTCTACAAATAGCAGAAGAGTGTAAGTCAGAGAAAAGACCAATATGATAAGGATAATTGATATGATCACTCTGGACTAGAACTGGATGCTGAAAAAAAGATAAAGTGATAGAAATGATACCCTTCTGTAATAATATTGCAAGCCACAGTTCCTAAAAGGAAAAAAAAAAGGAAGGGAGAGATAAGAGAGAGAGAGAAATGTCTGCCCCAAAGACAAACAGGAAGTAGGGCGGTAGGATAGGTGGGAAAGAAAGTGTGGACATTGGTGGCAGGAAATGTGCACTGCTAAAGGGTGTGACACATTATGTAACTGAAACTCAATTAAAACCAACTTTGTAATTGTGAAAGACTATTATAAACAACCTTGAAACATGATGTTTAAATAAAGTAATAATTAAATAAATAAAATTATTTTTATTTTGCTTTTTGGGCCACACCCAGTGATATACTCAGGGGTTACTCCTGGCTATGTGCTCAGAAATCGCTCCTGACTTGGGGACCATATGGACACTAGGGGGATCAAACCATGGTCTGTCCGTCCTAGGCTAGTGAGGGCAAGCAGGCGCTTTACTGCTTGTGCCGACGCTCCTGCCTCTGTAATTTTAATTTCTACATAGTATGAAATTAGGGGTTTGACCTCTCTTACTCAGATATGATAAGCTCAACATTTAGTAGGCCAACCTGAGTTTACAGATTATTGATAGCTTTTATTCACCTTTATATGCTGCAGACACAAAGAAAGCTTTGATTCCTTAGTGATTTTTAAGATGTTCAACTTGATTCAAATAACATTGAGGTATTTTTTTATAAAACCATTCTATCCAGGCAGGTAAAATTCTTTGCTCCAGTTTATTAGTGACTTTAGACATTAAAAAATAATCCCCTCGGTTATATTAGTTTTATTTTATTTATCTAATGTTCTTACAGTGCCTAGAAAAATGTCTCTGAATATACTAAAAGTACCTGTTATTTCTGGGGGTTAGTTATTTTCAAGATGCCAATGAAATACAATTCTGCCTCTAAAATAGCCTCAGTGAGAATAATAATGTAAGTTTACTTCTTTAAATGAAATGGTTTCTTTTTTATGAAAGCTGGCAATGTCTTTAAAACATCCACACCCCCAGTGAAATATTATAACCCAGCTGTTTTTATTTATTTCTTGTCCAAAGTAAAAGGGCTCAGTTTCTTAGTTTAGCAGTCCAGAGAACATTATTTTAATATGCAATGGGGAAAATTTGGAAATAAGATGCAAAATTTACTAAGAAGTACCACATTTCCCATTGGAAACCCTGGGTCTTGAGAGCCACTTAACTAGAAAGTGTTTCTTCTCTAGGTAGAAATCTGGGACTGGAGTGTCTGCCTACGTTGTCAGAATCCAGACATAATAATTGTTACTAGATCTGTAAAGGGTGATGACATTGCTTACAAAAAACCCTGTAACTGCCAACACCGCCATAACTGCCAACAGTGGGAATTTAGGTTTGGGGTATTTATAGTGAGAGGCTGTAGGTTGAAGAGAAAAGCCTAAAGGGGGGCCCTGCGGAGAGCCTCGAGAGGCCTTGGAGGATCAAGTCTAGAAAGAAACTGCATAGCTGTCTGTTGAATTGTTTGATGCTGGCTGGACACTGTGTCTCCTGCTTAAACCCACTCCATCTCTCCCCTGCCTCTCTTTCCCTCTTCCTCTCCTCTCTCTCTCTCTCTCTCTCTCTCTCTCTCTCTCTCTCTCTCTCTCTCTCTCTCTCTCTCTCTCTCTCTCTCTCTCTCTCTCTCTCCACTTTCTCTCCTTTCCTCCCGCTTCCTCTCTCTTTCTCACTCTCCCAATCTTTCTCCCTTCTCCTTTTCTCCCCTCCCTCTTTTCTCTCTCACCCTTTTCCTTTTCCTTCTCCCTTTCTCCCTTCCCTCTCTATCGCTTCCCTCCCTCTCTCCCCTCCCTCTTTCTCCTCTCTTCCTCTCCCTCTCTGTCCCTCTCCTCTTCTAGCCTCTCTCCTTTCTCCCTCTCCCTTTCTCTCTCCCTTCATCCCTCCCTCTCCACTACCCCTCTTCCTCCCTCTCTGTCCTCTCTCTCTCTTTTTTTTCTTTTTTTGTTTTTTTTGGGCCACACCCGTTTGATGCTCAGGGGTTACTAAGCGCTCAGAAATTGCCCCTGGCTTGGGGGGATCATATGGGACACCTGGATAGCGCTTGCAAGGCAGACACCTTACCTCTAGCGCCACCTCACCGGTCCCCCTCTCTATCCTCTCTCTCCTTCCTTCTCTCCTCTCTCCTCTTTCTCCCTCCCTTCCTCCCTCCCTCCCCCCTCTCTCCCTTTCCTCTTTCCCCCTTCTCTGTCTCCCTCTTCCCTCTCACTCTCTCTTTTCCTCTCTCCCTTCCTTTTCTGGGCAACATTAACAGATACATTTTTGTTTGTTTGTTTGTTTTTGGACCACATCCTGTGACGCTCAGGAATTACTCCTGACTATACGCTCAGAAATTGCTCCTGGCTTTGGGAACCATATGGGACGCTGGGGATCGAACCCATGTCTGTCCTGGATCAGCAGTTTGCAAGACAAACGCCCTACTGCTACATCATCTCTCTGGTCTCTAAAGGATTGATCTTTGTTACATTTGGCTGATGGGTAGTAGGCTTGACCACATTCAGGACTGGAGTCTTTTCAAATCTATTATCTTTCAGATGTCTTGAATTTTTACATTAAATTTCATAGACACTAGATTATTGAAAAATGTCTGCCATTTTTGATCCACTCTGTATATAATCTTATTATAACAATTCAAAATAAGACAACTATATTATATTGGTGTGTGCCATAAAATTTTATTCCCAAGATTATTTGACAATCAAAAACTTTCTTGTGGTACATAATCCGCACTTTTGTCAATGCATTAACTACATTTTATCTTTAGTATCAGAGTTAACCAGCAATGTGATATGTTGGATAAAGAACCTGGACTTTTATTCAAAGGGCAAACATATATTATGGCCTTTTATTTGTCCATGAACTCATAAAGCCATAAAGCCAGATTCCTACCTGACAGAGCTCTCTTGAAAATTTCAAGGATACTCAACAAATACATGATATTAATAAGCATTCACACACATGTTTCCTGACCATAGCTTTTTAATTTTTTTAATTTTCTAGTCCTTTATTTATTTCTAACTAGTGTTAGAAATCCTAAGGTAAATAAGGTAAAAATAAGAAACGTAACTAAATTCTTGAAGAACACAGAGAGAACACCACAAAATGACAGACAACAACATTAAGATTATTGAAAAGGACCCTAAAAAACATCCTTACTCATATTTGCATATTATACATTCAACAAGTGCTAATTGAATACCTACTTTTTGTTGACAGTGTTAAATAGAATTATAAGTCAAATAATATTATTTTAGATTTTAATATTTGCATTTGTAACTAGTATTTATTAAATGATAGTTAAAATGTGGGGACAGGTCCTCTAGTAAGATATAGTATCTCTTTCTAAACAATTTTCAATTTTGTAGTTAAAACAGTTATGAATAAGTTCAAGAATAATAACTCAATAATAGAACAGAGGTAACTCATAGGTAATCCAATTAAATATTTTTATGAAAAAGTGTGACATTAATATTATGATTTGAAAGATGTGAAAACTATTAGGAGAAATACAGGAATGAAGAAGGGAAATTATTAGGTTAGAAAAGAGGACAGAGATGAAGCAAAGGAGATTTTTAGCAAAGAAAGGTAATATGCAAAGATCATTAATCAGAGAGCAAAGAACGCTGTTGGATAAAAGAACATAAAATATAAGAAATGTTGAAAACTGAATCAGAAAAAAGAGGCTGGATTTGGATCATAAAAGATCTGCTTCATATAATACAATAAGGATTGAAGATTTAATATTAAAATTAATGAAAAAACAGATTGTATTACATAATAGAACCTGGTAAGATTAATGTTTAAGCTTATTGCATTCACAAATCCGCAGTTACTTGTCTACACATAAATGTCGAAATGCAGATCATAAAGTAAAAAATAAAAAGACTAGATAAGAGAGGAAATAACAAAAAGATGAATAATGGATAAGGAATTTCAATAGTAGATCTCATATACTTTTATTAGTGTTTTTATTAACAATACCTATGATCAATAAACAAATATAATACTAATATGTTATTAATATTTGATTCTTACCACAATT